>NC_083461.1:22960992-23118492 GCF_030014155.1 Tachysurus vachellii | reverse complement strand
GTCCAAGGTGCCTTGAGTGTATGTAAGGACATTGGCGTGTCTCAAAAAACATGGCCGCTATCAGCCAATGAAGTTTGAGCACCAATTAGACAAGGTTAATGGAGGCCTATCGGAATGAAACTCGGTGGGCATGTTCGACACGTGGTCCTAGAGGTCTGTAAGAAATTTGAAAGAAATCGGCCACTAGTTGGTGCTAAAGAGTTTTACGCCACTGTAATCACGTAGTGCTTAATAAATACACACAATATTGAGTACAATAAACACAATAAATATCCTCTTGGACCAATTCTGTCAATCAAATTGTTCATTAATTATTCTTGATCAGGTGAAAAACCTACTTTTGCGAACTAGTCCTAGGTTTTTCACCTGATCGAGACCAATCCAGTGCAGTAATATTCTCTGGAGTCTTAATGTCAATAATTATCGAAAAAAAGTGGAACGTTATCCTTTGGCTTGCCATTAAAGGATTATTTATGAAATGGGCGTGGCAAAAAATCATTCAAAGCCTATAACTCATAAATGAAAAGTCTAATTTATACGACACTCATTGAGCACATGTGACATATGATCTTTAACAATCATGCCAAGTTTTATCTTGATCGGACGATAGGTGGCGCTGTAATTGGCAAAAAGCTGCACACCATGTATTTTCAATGGACTGCGTTGGCTGTAAATGGGCTCCAAATGATGTAATAACTCCCTAAAGGCCTTAAACGCTTGAACCCCGGGAAATGCTGCTTGCAGCTTTAATTGTGATTGAGTCTGTGTGTGAGCGTGAGTGAGTGAGTGAGTGATGCTAGTATGTTTCATTGGGTCGATCAGACCGTGTTTAATTATGTCCTCTGTCAGCAGGTGTGATGCAGGCAGTGGAGGAAGCGGAGTCCTCGCTCTCAGACAGAGCAGAGACGATGGATGTGAAGGAAAACGAGGAGAAAACCACAGAAGAGGACACAGAAAAAGAAATCAAAGGAGCCATTAAATCTGAAGACATGACAGAGGATGAAAAAGGTATGAAAATGAGCAAGATGCCTTCATTTTATCAGAAAATTTTATTTTCCTGTACAGCAGAGCACTCCTTGTGGACACTGGAACATGGGTACTGCTCTCAGAGGGAAGTGTGTTTTCACTGTTTAAAAGAAGCCTGCAGTTTCACTAGCAGTTTAAAAGAAGAATCTTGTCCCTATTACTAAAATTTTCTCAGTAGATCAGAGACATTTTAATCTGATTCTGGTCAAAGCCCCCGAGATCGATTTTAGGTCTCTGTGTCTTTTTTCTTCTCTGACAGAAATGAAAGAGTTAAAAAAGTGTGTTTGTGTGGGTGTGGGTGTGACTGAGAGAGCACATCAGGATTGAGTTTGTGTTTTGGGAGTGTGTGTATTTGTGTGATGGAGTGTAGAAATGTGTGTGCATGTTGTGTATGATTGACTGTGTATGTTTGATTTTGTGTGTGTGTGTTTCAGTTTGTTTGTGTGGAAGTGTGTATGTATGTTGTGTAAGTGTGATGGTGTGTGTGTATGTTTGATTTTGTGTGCGTGTTTGCGGAGTGTGGAAATGTGTGTATGTTGTGATTTTGTGTGTGTGTGTTGTGATTTTGTGTGTGTGTATGTTTTGATTTTGTTTGTGTGTCTGTCTGTCTCTGTTTGTGTGTCAGAGTGTGGAAGTGTGTGTGTTTGTGTGACAGAGTTTGAAAGTGTGTGAGACTGATTTACATGTTTTAATTTGTCAACTTTTCTCAGATGAGGAGAAAGACACAGAGTTACTGGAAGAAGACAAAGAGGACGAGGGAACAAAGGAGGATGAAGACATGACCAACGGACGCCAGCGGGAGGAAGACGAGTGGGAAATCCCATACAGTGACGAGGAGCTGGAGGAAGCTAAGACTTGGATGCCTCCACCTGAGGAGATCAAGTGTTTATATGAACTGCTGGCTAAAGGAGAAATGCTGGAGCTGAAGTGGATCCCTTTACCTCGCAGACCTCCAACTCCACCACGCACTCCTTCTCCAGAAAGAGACGGCGAGAACTCGGACGAGGACAAGCAGGAGGAGATCGAGCGCAAGTGAGTGAATGCTTATCAAGTGCGTGTGTGTCTGCATGCGTGTGTGTGTATGTTTGGGTTTCTGCGAGTGTGTGTGCGTATGTGTTTAGCAGTGTTAGTAGATAATATTGTTCCCAGAAGGTTGTGAGTTTCACTTTTTCTACTTTGTAAACAAGCAGCAATAAGTGTGGCTCTAGTACTTTAAGATGCTTCACTGAATCTTATGAACACTTATGATCATATGACAAAGTATACAGAAATTATCAGTGAAAATTATAATCTTCTGACCACTAGGTGACACTGTTCTGAAATTGCTCATTTACACACCAGGTTTGTCTTCAATAAGCCGGAGCATTGTTGAGGTAGAACCTCACGTTCATTCTGGCGTGCCTGGAGCCACAGTCGTTGACATGTTATTTGTAAATTAACAGGCATGCTTATCTACACTCAACTCATGTGCAGTGTGTAATGAAACCTTTTTTAAGCTATTTTTCACATGGGAATGTTTATAAAATTAGTCCACTAGTATAAAGACTGTGGATTGTTTTCTGTTCACAGGATTCCAACACCTACTGAGTTTGATTTTGATGAAGAGCAAAGCTCCATGACTCCCAAGAATTCATTCCTTGGACGACGCAGAACACCAGGTATGAGCTTTACCTCAGTGCCCAATTCTGTGAACATAAAACATTTCAGGAGTGAACCAACTAATAGTGAACCTCGCCATATGTCATAGCGGCAGAAATGATATCATTTGTGTCTGTGACATTTCTGCTCTGTTAGATGTTTACATTTACATTACATTTATTACATTTATAACATACAGATGTTAGATCATCTCTAATATGATGGGTCGTGAACGTAATCCCTACATGATATAGACTCAAATATCTTAACATAGAGACAAAGTAAAGGTTTATAACAAACCAGAATTTAAAAGCGCTCTTTTTTTTTTTTTTATAGGACAATCACAGTTTTGTGTTACCTAGTAACAGGTTAAGCCCCGCCTTCTCTCTAAGATAAAAGTTGTTGTATTTTCCATGCTCAGAGTTGATCTGAGATCTGAGTCACTTTTAAGATAAGATTCATAGTTAGAAATTTTTAAGCTAAATTAGAAGCTCACTGAGATCATTCTTATAATCTTTATGAATATGGGCCCTGGTCATTGTTCGGTATTTGATTGATTCTCTACAAGGAAATTCTGAAATGATGAAAAGCATCCTTAGTCACTTGCTTTGCTCTTAACAGGATCCTCAACTCGTTCCTCTGTGAAGCGAATCGCTCAGCTCGACAAGGTGCTCTTCGACATGAAGCGCCACCAAAAGCTCGAAGAACAGATCCTCAGGACAGGTCGCGACCTTTTCAAAAGTGAAAAATCCGCACAAGAGCGCTCGTCCCCCAGCACTCAGAGGGAAAGAGAAAAGGAGAGAGAGAGAGACAGTGACCCCAGCACCATCTTCAGCCCCAGACAGAGGAGATACTGATGAAATATACAGGGATAGGGACAAGTTTGTGTCACACCCTTATTTTTGGTGTGTGATCCATTGCATTTTTAAGAACAGATGATGACATGTTTATGAATTTTTTTTTTATACAATAAACACACTTGTGGACTGAGTGATAACATGAAATGTGTGAAAGAGATTCCAAGTGAAACATTATCCATTTGAATAAATGTCTTATGTTGATGAAAATCTTTTCATTTGTAGACTCCGCTTACGTATATGTGTGTGATGCTTTCTGTATCTACACAAAGCGTCTGACCCGATGAGTGGACCAATGGAGCATAGTTTCTGTGTCTGAGAAACCTTTCAGCGTTTAATTTAGAAGCACACCATCTCAGTTGTTAAGATGCTGGTTGTTAAGACTATGTTTACTAAGGTTTAGAATTTTAATTTTTATTGTATTTCTGTGTGAAAGGCTTATAACAATTCACATTGTCTCAAAGCAGCAGATGATATGAGGAAGAAACCTTGAGAGGAACCAGACTCATAGAAGGTTTCTATGAGTAAGCCAGCATTCATACACACCAGGGGCCTGTTTCAGAAAGCAGCTTAAGTGAAAACTCGGAGGATTTTAACCCTGAAATGAGAGAAACTGGCTTTTCTGTTTCAGAAAGGGAGGTGTGTTAAACCCGAGAAAGCAGCTTAAGTCAAGCCCGTTTCTGAAAGAGAGGTAACTTATACTCAGAGTCAGTTACCATGAACCTGACCTGGTCGGGAGCAGGTTTTCTTCGGTAAACCCAGAGTTTCTGTCTGTCTTCTCCCCTTTTTTAAAGAGGAAGCGATGTTTAAACACCTCATTCATTGCCCACATTTCAGTTGAAACAAAATATACTGTAAGTCACTCTGGGTAAGGGGGTCTGCTAAATGTAGAATGAATGAAAGGGCGTGTCCTTTTATGGACGATCCTGTTGATGAAGAGTCTGTATTAATTCGTTTGAGCCCAGAGTGGATTTTTGTCACATCCCTATGCATTTTTATTTGAGCGGTACCGTTTTTCTTTACAGTCAATAAGATCCATAATCTCATCCATCTTTACATCAGCCATCACGGCCGTGCTCTTACGTCCGAGCAGATGCTTTGCGTTGCCTTACGTTTCTTTGCAAATGGTAGTTTTGTGTATAACATCGGGGATGCAGAACATATTAGTAAGGCTACTGTTTGCAGAGTGGCCAGGAAAGTGTGCCTCGCTCTTAAGCGCTTTCTACGGTGGCCGGGGAGTGCAAAACACATTAACAAATCCGAAAACACATTAACAAATCTGAAAACAAATTAACAAATCCGAAAACACATTAACAAATCCCAAAACAAATTAACAAATCCCAAAACACAACGACAAGTTAGACAACCCGGAAACGGTAGTGTATCGTTTGCGAATTGAAACTTACCGATCATTGGACAAGACACCTGTCACTCAAGATATACAGGTATGGAATCTTATGTGTAATGTGTAAAGTTCTCCGTTTAAATATAAGAAAATAACAGAATTAATCCACAGTAATCCATTCCATCCATCCATTCCAACTTTTCCCTGCGGCAGACAACCAAGAAGAGAGGGACCTTTTAAAGTGGTGTTAGTTAACCCCAATGCAGTCAAGGTCGAAGGTAAGGAATGGTAAGGTAAGGAATAATTAAAATTTGATGTTAAATCCACTATTTTTTTAGTTGTGCATGCGCTTAACTCAGAGTCAGTCAATTTAGAGTTGATAAAACTAACTCTTTTCAACCGAAAACTCAGTTTCCCATCTCAGGGTTTGTCAACTCAGAGTTCAAGTTTAAACTCAGAGTTAGTAGAACCACCTTTCTGAAACAGGCCCCAGGGTTTTAACAGTATGAAATCTGTAAATATATTATTTTATGTACTGAATTTTAATTTTAGATGTTTGACTGTAGAAAAGGTCTTCGCACAGCATAGTGTAAGAACAATTAAGTAAGGAAATAACGAATAATGAAATAATTTCAAATAATGAAAAACACACCTTTTCAAATTGCATCATCTTGAATGACAACAATAATGTCATTTGGTACACACTGAGAACAAATACACTTATCAGTCATAACATTAAAACCACTTACAGGTGAAAAGAATCACATTAATTACCTAATTAAAGTTGTTAAACAGTGGGATATATTAGGTAGTAAACACTCAATTCTCAAATGTGTTAGTAGGAAATCTGCCAATTTGTGATGTTCCTGGTGTGCAGTGGATTGTGCTCCAAGGGAATCAGCTGGTGAATCAGTTCTTCAGGAACAGTTTGAGGAACTTTGTATTGTCCTCCAAATCCCAAGCATCTGTGGTATGTGCTGGATGACTTTCTTGGTGCCAGATAGTACAGCACACCTTGAGAGGTCTTGTGGAGTCCATGCCTCAAGAGCTTAGAGCTGTTTTGTTGGCACATGGAGGACGTACACCATATTAGGCAGGTGGATTTAATAGTATAATATCAGCTAAAACAAAACCATCATAAATATATATCTGATTGTTACAATTGTAATATTTGTGGCAATCTGAATAGAGGGAGGTTCTTTGATGCTTGGCATATATCAGAATATTCCAGTCTAAAACCTGGTCCCTTCTGCCAAGATGTTAATTCTTGGCTATGGATCTCAACCAGCTTTCAACAAGACCCCAGTATCTCCACATCAACATGCAAATCTGTCCCAAAAATGGCCATCTCCGTCTCCAGAGTTTCTGTGGTTTAAACTGAAGAGGGCAGCACACATTTGTAAACCTAAGAATTTCTTATAAAACTATTAGATATTACAGGATGAGAATATGGGCTGTTTTTCTAAGACTTCAAAAAAAAAGAAGTCTATGAATATGAATAAAGAATATGTTAAAATGCCAATTTTCATAAAGAGGAGCAATAATTTAGGAATTGAATTTCACACTGTCCTGGTATAGTCGAGTTTATACAGTTATATAAATCTATTAGCACACAGACATGCTAGCAGTGTTTGTTTGTTTTGTTTGTTTGTTTTCTTTTTTGCCTTTGCCTTCTATAATGATCAATGTAGTCACCCAAGGATTACTTGGAATGTTAGTGCTGCAAATTGTCATAGAAACCCTACAATTCTTTTGGCATGGAAGGACATGGTTTTCTGCACTGACCCCATCAATTTCCTCCCTCCCTGGTCTGATTTTTTTTTCAGTTTTGTGAAGAAAGTTTCCTCATTTATAACTGTAGTTAGATGTCATGACCTCAGAAATGTATTCAGGTCTGCAGTCTGTAGACGTAACCATCACATTTTTTTACAAAAGTACAATGTAGGCCACCTTTGAGAGGTGAGTGTTTAAACAGCCTCCCAAGTCGATGTGTACAGGTTTACACTGATTACTTCTTTATCATACCTGCAAAATTTCATTGCAAACTGTTTTGGTTTTCTTCCCAAAATATAAATGTACAAAATTTAATCCCCACCAAGCGAGATGGGCATCGTTTATCACCCGGTTCCAGTTCTCCATCACGTACCATCCTGGAACCAAGAACAGCAAAGTAAATCCCATTTCTTGTCACCTAGGGCAGGGTGGGCATTCGGGTGGGGAACGTTATTATTGTACAAAATGGTACAGACCCAGAGCCCATCCTGCCCACCTCCTTTGTTATAGAACCCAATCGTTGGGATATCATGGGATAACGTTCCCCACCCGAATGCCCACCCTCACTACAGTATGTACCATTGGTTTCAGACAATGCATATTAGAATGGGTTTACTCAGCTCAGGACACCCAGGCATTCAGCAAACATCGCAGATAATGTGTAATGCTTTCTGGTGGCCATCTCTAATGAGTGATGTCAAGAAATACATTTAAGACTTGTGCCATTTGCAGACAAAAACGTACCCCTTGTCAACTGCCTGCAGGACTCCTTGAACCACTTCACATCCCACAACCATCAGACGTCCCATCCGTAGACACCTCACTTAAGAGGTCTGTGACCTAAGAGGTTTGGGAAACTATATATGCACCTTCAAAGGGCAATTCACAGTCAACGCCTCCAGGACAACCATAGGTGTCCGCACCCTCTATACCAACCTGGACAATTCATTTGACTACCCACAAAGAATCTATGCCTGAAAACACCATCCTGTAAACTCAACCCCCGGTCACGTCAAGGATAAATCTGATAAATTATTGTTTACAATTACCTGCCAGTTACCGCATATCCCCTCCTTTCATGTCTCACTCCTCAAGCCAACTCACACTAGACACTCCAATAATGGGGACCCACCACCGCCACCACTACCCACAGAAGTCGACAGAGCCCAAAGTTACCTGGTTAAATCCATCACTGACTCCAGGAGACATCGGGGATTCCTACATTACCTATTGGATTTGGAGATTATGGACCAGAGAAATGGTCATTGGACAACATTAATGACAAACTGGACCCCTCACTAATCACTGAATTTCACCAGGCACAGGAGGTATTCCTTCCTGGGAACACCCATAGCACACCCATCGCAGCACCCCCTCCGGCTCCAGAGGAAACCCTTACCAGAGTACTACTCCCAGATCACAGGGTCACACCCCTGAAACACACTTTTGGCTTCAGGGGTATTTAAGCTAAATGCATGCAACTCTCATTGCAAAGTTCTGTCAGTTTTGCCTTACCTCTGCCTTACAGAGCCTTTGTTTATTACATTCTCTGTCTGTTTTCATGTGTATGACCTCTTTTGTGTGACTTCTGGATTCTTATTTTTTTTTATGAACTTTGTTGTCGTTTTGGATTTGTCTGCCTCGGCTTTCATTAAAATCTTCATTATATCCTGCAAATGGAATTCACCTCCACTTCATTTACAGTTGTACTATTGAATTGTGAACAAGTGAATCATTGAATTTCTCAAGGAGCAACATATACATACATTCCAAAAAAAAAGTCGGAAATTCACTTTTAACATTATTAAGCATGATTACATAACTAATCAGTAGTCTGGGCTGAGTTTCTCGAAGCACAAAGATCAATGTTCAATACTCTTTAAAGAAAGTGGCGCACTGTCTCTACTGCAAGTCTCACTCCTGTACGTGGTTTATTTCGCTGTCATTAAAAAAAACAAACTAAAAAGCAGTTGCAGGCATTTTAGGTTTACTGTAGGATCATATGTCCATAACTTTAATAATTTAGGAATTCAATACAGGTATCATACAAACATACAGTTTCATAACCAGTATGATAACGAACATAAATAGACAGAGCGGACAGAACACTAAAACCATTAAATTAAAAAGTACATTTTAGCAAAAACAAAGAATAAGTAATTTGGAACTTACAACAAACAAATAATCGTCAAAGACTAAGCATAAATAAAAAGGTTATAGAGAATATTTTGTATGATGATTTTTCTATTATATGAGAATATTTCCCACTTGAATTATCCACACTGTAGTTTTTTAAATTTATATTTAAATTCTCTCCTATGACCAAAAAAGCAAAGATGAACTAAAAGGACATATAATTGCAAAAAGGATAAGGCAGCGTCATTTTCGATCATTTATTTTTTTACCTATAAATTCAAGGGTTGTCTATTTTATCTTTGTATATACAAGTAGTATATATAGAGATAGATATATAGATAGATACAGTTGATAGTGCAGGTTAAGATCTACCTGAATGTTCTGCCTTAAAGTTACTATACAGACCTCTGTAAGGCCTTAAGTCAGGACTTTTGAGTAGCATCTCACCCTTTTCTTTAATGCTTCGGTTATTAAGCTTAGCCAGGCTGTCTAAAAACAAAGAACTAGCATGTACAAAATAATACATTCCAGAAAGGATTTTATATAGAGGTTGAAAAAGCCCAGTAGTTTTCATTGTCTTTACAGATCTGTCTTTAATCTCTGGATTAATTAAGTAAGATCTTGTGTATGAAATCAATTTAGATTTTATTGCCAGTTAGGTTTTAGACAAACCTAACTTTTACTTGAAAATATTTGCATTTTGATTTTTTTTTCCATGAAACTCAATTGGTCATTCGATGAATTATTTTTTGCAAACCAATACATGCCTATCTAATCAGTCATTATAACCCAGTTAGTGTCATAATAATGCATAATAACGATGCATATTGCCTCAGTTTTTCAAACATTTGTGCATTTGACATAGGTTTGCCTACTGTGTAAAAACACAACTGCAATGTTCATTCCAGTCTCTCACTCTCTCTTTTTTTTCTGAGCACAGCTCTTATATGTCTACTAAAGCAGTCCTATATGCAGTACAGGGATCTTGGAGCTAAAAAGAGTGCTGTATTGTACTGCTATAGTACAACTATTCTGTTACACTTTGTGTAGATCCAACGTCACATATTTTCCTTTGATTATTTCAGCTTCTTCTTACCTCTTTACCTCTTCTTTACCTCTTCTTCTTCTTCTTCTTCTTCACAGTTAATTCAATCAGGCTTCATTTTGTGACCCACTTAGTCTCAAACTCATACATATACAAACGGACATACAGTTGTTCTTTATCTGAGTGTCTCTTCTTAGTGGATCATGGTGGTGGGTGGGTCTAGCGTGTCCACCTGACCTCTGTAGCCGTTGGCTTGCTGAGAAGAAGATGAGTGTCGTTCTGGCAGGAACCTGGACGGAGAGGTGGGCTTACGGGAACACGAGGAGCCTCTAGTGAACAAGCGAAGAGCCCCACGGCAGATGAGGGAGAACCAGTAAAGCTGAGGCGCCATGAGCAGAGCAGCTCCCAAGTTACACTGCCACGGCACAACAAGAGGTACCTGGTAAAGAGGGATGGATGCGTATCTGACAAGGAAAAGATAGAGAAAAGATTTCACATAAACAGAAACATCAGTAAAAGGAAAGTAGATTGATTCCTATTAAGTTTTAAAAATTGGAAGAAGGCAGGTGTGCAAAATTTAAAGATAGAGAGAGACAGAGAGAAACGAAAGCTAAAAAAAGTGGGAAACAGCCAGAAGAAGGGCAATGGAGACCCATACCTGCCGTAAACATAGTAGAGGTAGGGGAAGAGAAGGACTCGACAGATGAAGAAAGTGACCAGCATGAGAGCCCCGTTCACTTTGTGAAGTAGCGTGTGCTGCTGCTTGTACTGAGAGAAAGTGCAAGTGAAAGGGTAAAAAAACACAAATACCTAATCTGGAAAGAAGTTTGAACATTTGGGATGGGGTTACATTCAGAGAATGAATAGCCTGATTTTAGGTTGTAATCACCCTGAACACATTTTTTATGTAATTTGGTTTGATAGAGCTCAAATCATTGTGTTGAAAACACCAATTCTGTTCCTTATAACAGTGTTCTGTTTAGTGCTCCAGATTTTTTCATGTAGGAAACAGTGATTAGGTTACAGTGTACTGTACGACACATCATGTGTTGTCTGAAGAAGGCACCGTAATTACAAAGCTACGATTAAAATGAAACGTGTGGAATGAAGTTAAGAACAAAATCAAATCAAAAATGAAGAAAAGAAAATGCAATCACAATGACTTTGACCATGGCATGACTGTCAGTGTCAGATGTGCTGGTTTAAATATTTCAGGAACTGTTGATTTCTTGGGATTCTTATACACCAAAGCATCTGGAGAGATGAAGACTGGACTGAACAACAAAAAGCATTCAATGAGAAGCAGTTCTGAAGGCAGTATTGCCATTGTGAAGAGAAATGCCAGACTGGTTTGAGGGGCTACAACAACTTAAATAACTACTCTTTACAAGTACAGTGTTGAGAAACAGCTCAAAATGCACATCAAACATTGAGCAGAATGCCACATTCAGTGCGACTCCAAAATCAGGAATCTGAGGCTACAATAGGCACAAACTCCTTAAAACCAAGTCTAGAAAAACATCAGGCTGTCTGATGGAGCTTGATTTCTGCTATAATATAATGATTTATAGATCAGAATTTGGCAACAATAGTATGTATTCATGAACCAAACCTGCCTTGTGTAAACAATCCAGGCTGGTGGAAGTGGTGTAATGGTGTGACGAATGATTACGTGTCAAACACCTGGCTCCTTAGTATCAGTTGTGCATCACTTGAATACAACAGACTGTTGTCTGTTGTTGCTGACTGCATTGCCTCCCTTTAAGGACACAATTTGCCCATCTTATAACCACTACTCCCAGCATGCCACAAAGCACAAAGTATCTCAAACTACGGTTCTATGAACATGAAAATAAGTTCGGTGTTAATAACTTTAACACCCTCCCCAGTCATCAGATCTGAATCCAATAGAGCAGCTTTGCAACATTGTAGATTGCCTGAAAGCTGTTTAATCTGTAGCTCGGTCAAGTGAACATAGACCAGGATCTCAAAGAAAGGTTTCCAATGTCCTTCCATGCCATGAAGAATTCAAGGTGGATCAGTCCTTCCCAGTGTTAGTGTGATGTTCCTAATAAAGTGGCCAATGAATGATCTCTGCCCATGTCCCTATTCTATATAATCATACTTATATGTGTAACTATTATACCTAACACCTGAATGTGGCATACAGCTGATCTATCTAATACTGTGTCCTCTGCATGCTCTTGAGAATCTGGACACACATTCAGCTATGTTCGATATAGACACAGACTCTGGGTATGTGACTGCTGCATGAAAGGCATGAGAGGATATTGTGTCTAGTGTTAAAGCTAGTCTCTTAACCAATGAGGTTACAGTGAGCTGTGAAATGCTCTGAGGAGGAAAACAGAGGAAAACAAGACTTTTTTTCTATAAACAGACAACCATTCCTAAGCCAAATGACAACACAGTACATGTGATAAATGGGTCCTTTTGCATGCACTGTAGCTCAAAGATCTCTTGAGAGTGCACATGGCCTTTCAAGTCAGGGCTTGCAGGCATTCTGACGTGTGCTCTGTTTTGTTTTTGCTCAGGCATACAGAGATCCAGTGGCAGCTGGGAGTTTTTTTTTAATCAGGGACACAAAGGTGTCTGTTATTGAAGTGGATATCTCTGCTTTATTTGTTTCATCTGTGAAGGTTCGTTTGTGATGTTCATGTTTTATCTGTTTCATTTCTATGCAAAAAAAAAACGCTCGCCCATGCAGTTAAGAACTCAGAGTGAAGCCAGGTGTCTGGGGAGGGACTCGCTGTGACGTATTAAAAGCCTGTCGTCCAGTGAACAATTTGTCTATTTGCTTTAGTTAAAACACAAGGCACTTGGATATGAATTTCCTTTAGGACTACAGGCTGCACCTGTCCGCTAAAAACAGTTTGCATGATATTGCAGTGAATTTCTTAACATTTTGATTCAGAAAAAATGTTGAATTTCAAAATATTAATTAGTATTAATTAATTAGTATTTTTTTTCTAGAAACAGCGCATTACTGAATTTTAATACAATTTCAGGTATTCAGGTACAATTTAATATAAATTTAGCTATCAAATTTATTTGGAGAGCACTTTCGACTATATCATATGGAAGTCATACAGTAGATTTAGAAGCCTTAAGAGTAAGCCAGAGATTACACTGTTCAGGAAAAAGGTCTATGAGGATCTGGAAATCCATTAATAAATGTGCATTAATGTATAGTGTGATCACTACATGCTTAATATTGCATGCATTGTTGTTTATGACTAGGGGAGAGTGATGAATAAGTATTAAAAAGGCCAGAGGGATGGACGGGAAAACACTCATCAAATCAATAATGAATGTACCTGAATAAGGATTTTGCCTAGGCAGACGGAGGGAGTGCTGAGCTCAGCTAGGAACATGACGCCTTGGAAGTAATCACCCTTCCCCTGCCTCCAGAACTGAGAAAGGAACAACATCACATTGTTAACACACAGAATGAACAAGCAGCATTTCACCTGAACAGCCCTAGGCTTGGGGTCTAGTCTAGAAAACCCTTCCAAAAAAGTGATGTTTCTACAGAATCAGTGGTTTTGTTATTTATAACTTCTCCTCTGAGGGTACATTTAGATTCTGTGTGTTTAAACTGGACAAGCACAAGACTAGAAAAAAACATTGCCTAAATGGCTACCTAGCTGCCAGGAAACCCTTTCTATTTCTGAACTTACGATTCATTCGATTCATTGTTTATAGACAAGGCGGTTATTGAGTCAATAGTTGAAATGAATCCCACGTGTTTCTATTCAGCATGAAACCAGGTCCATAACTATAAGGACTTTGTTAATGATGGGTTGTGATTTTCACCACTCTAAGAAAATTTCCCTGTGTCTCACAGACCCCCAAGACCTCACCTGAGAGCCATGGACCTAAATCTAGAGCCTCCTAAAAGCACAGTGGAAGTGTGGTGTATGTGTCATCGCGATAGAAACCAATGGACTTGTTTTTGGACTTGCAATGGACCTAGATAACTTCTGATGGTGGAGAGAAACCCCAGCTCTGCTCTCTGATCTAATGCTGGATTTATCTAGGTTAAAAATGAGGCCCTACATTTTCCTTTCGCAGATAACTAGACAAACAAAAACGTGCATGGCGACTGTTACCACGGAGACTGGGAAGCACACGGTGACCATGACGACATGATGTAAGACCATGAGGAACTCTCTGCGGAGGTAGCTTCTCAGGACCACAGTTTTGGATTTGGGCCCATTATCCACCTCATGACCTTTGACCTGAAGCTTGTGCCAGTAGCACAGGAACATAGCGTATATATCGTACACGAAGTAGGGCACAGCAAACAGGATGTAGGAGGTGGTCAGCCAGTGCCTGAAAGATAACATTCTTGAAAGCACATGGCTCGCACATTTCTAAAGACCCGCTGCTCTAAACAGACGCTTATTTGTCAAAGACAAAGGCATCATTTTAATGCTAGCGGAATAAAAAATCTGGAATGATCTGGAACTTTGACATAAACAACATATAAAACAACACATACGATCAGAACAGTTGACAGTCTCCCATTTTTTTGTTGAAAATGCTATGAGCTGTTTAAGTGCTGCTATTCCTCAGGATTAGTATGAAGCACTTTATATCATACATGATCCTATAAACATTATTGCAAAATAATCACTCCCCAAACTAGCATTAGTTGAACTTGGACTTGGGGGCATTAAATCACATGGCTTTTACTCACATTAACCTAATCCTGTACTTATTATAATTATATACCTGGTATGAATCCATGAATTATCCAGAAAAGCTTGAAATTATCTAAAAATCTGTTTATCTTGCTCATTTATTAAAGATTTGATAAAGATCAATTTTCAACTTCATTAAATAACAACTTACTGATCCTTGATGATGTCATCACAGGAAGTCGAGATGATGTAACCAGCTGAGGAGGCCATGACTGCTTGGACTGATGATACCAACCTGGTGTATGTTTTGTAAAGGTAAGTGTGTTCCAATGATTTCGACTGAAATGTACATTAACATTATATCCTGCATTACTCTATAAATGAAACCCAAAATCAATAGAATCACTGCACTTTACCTGGCTGACACCATGACCGCATCCCCCTCACCCCATCTCAGACCAGGCAGCCGTTTCAGACATTGCTTGGACAAGAGGAAGAGCCCCGGGAAAAACACAGAGCCCGCAGCCAAGATGGATAACATGATCGTTGGTGGGTGACGTCAGCTGACGCAGCCTTCACAAAGCACTCTAAGCGTTTTAGAGCGTCTGCCGTCCTTCCCTCCTGTATGAAATAAAAGATATTATTCAATTGGCCTAGCTTTGAGATTTTTACCCAGATATAATTTAATGTACTTCTGAAATGGCGCACAACAGGAACTGAATGTTTAATCCGCAACCATGAACGGTTTATTTCACTGGTTCAGTTTTGTCCAGAAAAAGCAGGTATTTGTAAACTTAAAGCAGCGTAGGTAAGTTATAATAACCCTACTATATGAGTCAATGCCACATATTACTCTTCAATCCTTGTGTGGTGTACCAGGTCCAGTTACGCACCGCTTCATTATGATTTTGGACCTTCAGTGAGAAGATGCCGACTTCATGTGACAACAACCTCCTCATCAATACACAATCATCAGACTGTATCTGACTGTAGAAATGACATTATTTATAATAACACACTCCATTGTTTATAACAGTTTATAATCACACCCCAGAGTGTCACCCAGATGAGGATGAGGTTCACTTTTGAGTCTGGTTCCTCTCAAGGTTTCTTCCTCTTCCATCTAAGGGAGTTTTTCCTGACTTCAGTCACCTCAGACTTGTTCATTAGCGATAAATACAAGCACATTAGAATATAAGTCTAATATTAATCTGGAACTTTTGTATAATATGAAAATTTTGTACAATATTTCTTATCTTTTGTAAAGCTGCTTTGAGAGAATTTCCATTGTTAAAAGCTCTATAACAATAATGTTTTTGTTGCTTTCGCAAACTGCACATGGCCAAGAGTCTGTGTCTGTTCGTATCTTGACTAAATGTGTGTCCAGATTCAGTACTCGTTAGATGTAGCACATAAGTTATGCTCTGGGGTTATTTTTTAAGACTCAACCAAGTAAAATTCAATATTATATATGGCTAAAAGATGATATTAATGAATTCATAATGAGTGGAAACCGGATCGGCAGATTACTGCATGTAGCAAGCTCACCATATGAATAGCAGAGTAGCTCATGTGGTGCCATCTGTTGCACTTTCACACAGAAGATAATACGACAACATGATGAGTTTTTTTGCCAAGCAGTGTTTTAGTATTAAGTACAAATGAATTGATTAATTGTGATTGTTATAGCGTTTTATCTTGGATACCGTTTTCAATACACTTTTTCTTTAGACGCCGTGTGAACGACTCAAACACCTGTAAAAGTTCTGGACTGTGTTGTGAATACCTATAGGATGATTTGAAGCAAGTTGTTATGATGGTGAAATACTGATGAAAATATTTTTCACAATTTGGCAACCCCAATGCTTCAAACTACAATAAAAGCAAACCTGCAATAAGCCCTAATGGCAGGAGAAGACAGGAAACTGGTGAGATCTATTTACACATGGAAACTGATCAAAATCTGTTGGGTAGAAATCTACAGATAATCCACATTATGGAAGGCCAACATAAATTCTCTAAATCGTGGTAAAAGGAGGAAAGTATAATCCAAGTGATATTAACATGTAAAAACTGAAAAATGATGCTTGAGTTTATTCAGTAATTGTATGTGCGAAAGCATGTTTTTTTAACTAAACTTTTCCATTCATGATAATGTTGATAAGGTGATCTTCATTTCTAGCAGTCTAACTGACAGTTCAAGCCTTTAATGTGTCTGTAACAATCCCAACAATAATAATAATTGCTAAAGCATACAAAAAAGCATGTGGCACAGAGACCAACAAAATAAAAGTTTTTTTGTTCAACATCTCCATCATTTAGCAGACACTCTTATCCAGAGTGACTTACATTTTATCTCTTTTTTTTAGACAACTGATGGTTAAGGGTGTTGCTCAGGGGCCCAGCATCAGCTTGGTGGACATGGGAATCAAACTCACAACCTTCCGATTGGTAGTCCAGCACATTAACCACTAGGCTACCACTAGCTAACAGTGATACACTGCAGTAGGCTGCTTTGCTACCTCACAACTCCAAGGTCCCAAGGTTAAATCCTGAGCACGGTTAGTGCCTGTGTGATTTTCTGTGCACAGTAGTCTTTTCCTCTAGTCTTTATTTACCCTGGGTTCTTCTGTTTTTTTTTCCACGTCATAAAAACATGCAAAAGGTAGACTGGCTACAATATACTGGCTCTAGGTATAAGTGAGTGTGTGTGCAAGGTGCCCCGTGATGGACTGGCATCAAAGCCAAGGGTGTATTTGTGCCTCGTGTGCCCCTGGGATAAGCTTCTTATTCACCGTGACTCTGACTAGGATAAAGCCAAAGTGATTAGTGAAGATGAATGAATTAATTAAAAAAAAAACAGTTAGCGCCAACCAGTGTGCATTCTGGTCGTTATACAAAACATACCTTTGCACAATGTTTTGTACAACGTTCAGAGTGCACACTGGTCTGCACTATCTTGTTTTTTGTCTTGCACTGTTTGCACTAGGCTGCACACATTGCACTTTATGTGGATAGGACAACTTACTTCCATTCCTTAGCTCTGTGTTTTTCTATGTAGCTCTGTCTTGTCTTATGTAGGACCATGTACCATGGTACAAAATTCGTTCGGTTCACTTTCAGACTTGTTTGAAAGGGTCAACTCAGCAAATTGAGTCGTGTTTCCCATCACCAGTAATCACAGAGAATGGAGTCGAGCAAGTTTACTGGGACAGAACTTATAACAAGATATGACGTGCTAATAAACCCTGAAACCACACACTCAGCACTTCCATATTCCAGGAAAGACACGTTAATTAGCAAATAACTAGATTCATATCGATGCAACTGCAAATTGCTCTAAAAAAAAAACAAAAAAAAAACGCAGTGCGCTATTTTGCAGCCTAAACGCAGATTTTGCGCACGAGATTTTTGATTTGATTTGCATCAAGTCTTCATGCGTCACTGAGTTGCACGAGACCTCGTTATTATAAGGGTGATGATGCTCGTCTCCTCATGTGACGCGTCAGTGATGCTCTTTTGTTTACACCTCGAAGTACAGCTCAAGGAATTACATGTGCACAGACAAATGGAACGTTTCCTGAATAACAGCTTAATAATAATAGTTGATATATGATATCATATGTTATGCTACTGTCCCACTGAATGACTGATTCATATCACACACACACACAGATAAATAGTGTCGATGTCACCAAGCCAATCATTCAACCTTCAACCACGTTTAAAGTCAAATCAGCCTTGTGCCATGTTGTGTGTGACTGCATCCAGCACCGCATCCGGCACAGCGCAGCCAGCATTGTGCAGCATGCGGGGTTTGGATGTAGTCTGTGATCTAAAGATGAGCAGACAGTAAAAAAAAAAAAAAAACGCAGCCTACGTTGCGGTGTTTCAGTCAGCGGCCTGTAGAAATCCGCATCCCTGTGAAAAAACCCAATGGCGATGTCCGGCCACGACACACCGTGCAGTTGACTGACATTGTGTCCTTTTCCTGGTTGCTTCTTGCTGCTTTGTGGACGGTGCGTGAGATCTTCGTGGTATGATGCGCTTCAGTATGCAAGCTGATGCTGCTCCTCTCTCTCTCTCTCTCTCTCTCTCTCTCTCTCTCATCCGCACTTCTGCACCGATCTTGCCCTTTAAATCTGCCCCCTTTTTTTTTCAAGATTTAATTTTCTTTGAGCTTGGACACTTTTTGGGTCATGCTGTCTGTTTTGCTGACTACACTGGATCCGGATGGAGATATATAAAGATTAAAGCTGTGGGTTTCTTTGCCCTCCTGGTTATTATGCTACATTATTGATCATGATGCACAGTGAAGCAGGATGCAAAAGGGATGAGCTTAACAAGTCACCTTAGGTGGTGTAGGCCTACTGTTACCATTCTGATTACCGACCAGGTCCACAAGACACGAAGAATCTAAAAGCATCAACGCTCCAAGCCACATATGATAAGCACAGTTAGTGCCTGTGTGGAGTTTCCGTGCACAGTAGTCTTTTCCTCTAGTCTTTATTTACCCTGGGTGCTTCTGTTTTTTGTTTTTTGTTTTTTACATGTCATAAAAACATGCAAAAGGTCGACTGACTACAATATACTGGCTCTAGGTATGAGTGAATGTGTGTGCAAGGTGCCCCGTGATGGACTGGCATCACAGCCAAGGGTGTATTCGTGCCTCGTATGTTCCATTCTGATTACCGACCTGGTCTACAAGACATGAAGAACCTAAAAACACCAACGCTCCAAGCCGCATATGATAAGCATCTGTAAGCTTTTTTCCCCCTCCATTAATGGCATTTGGCATCGGCCTTATGAAGAGTTAATTACAAAAGTCAAAGTTACATCTCATTTATAGCTGAGTAGATGAAGGTTACGGGCCAACAAATATCTCCATTCCTGCACCCCATGCGCATTTAATAGCATTTACAAATATTAGATTTTGTTTGAAATTATTTATGGTTAAAACATAGAATTCTTTGGCAGTAATTTAGATAGTAGTGTTTGAAAAGTTGGGTTTTACATATGATCTCAAGAGAAGCATTCCTACAGAGGCCGAAGCATCATGACATGAGGCAGCTGATCTCTGCCAACATGACTGGGGCTTTAAATGTCATTGTGAGTGAATTATTTTTCTTATAGAAGAACTTAATCTCATTGGCCAAGAAATTTAAACTGGGGAGAAGATGGCCTTTTCAACAAGATGACATAACCTGAAACATACAGACGAAATAACTTGCATGGCTTATGGTTCATTTATGGAGGAAATTGCCTATCACAAGGAACTTATTAACCTTAGGAATTTGCAGATTATTAGAATAGAGGAATGGGCCAGAATTGCAGCAAAAGGATAATTGCATCTTACCATAGACTTTATGAAGCAGTAATTGCCAACAGCAGTTTGCAAAAGTACCAGTGTTCATTCATGGTGTCTGAATATTCTTTTCTGGAGCATGTATCTAGCAGGATGTATTTGTAAAATAAATCTTGAAGAATTTATGAAGATTTGCATTCATGAAAATCCTGATGCACATTCAGACTGGGTATGGGTGCGAGTTTGACCAAACAAAATTAGAATTTGAATAAATAGCATACATAAATTTTGTATACTATGTATTGTAAATCTATTTCTAAGGAAACATACAACGCTGTAAAACTTATTCTTTCGATACAGATTCTGCTGTTCAGGATAAATTTATATTTTAAATACACACGTTTGAACTTTTCTTAAATTCTTGTGTGTCGTTTCATACGAATGTCATTAACTAAATAAAAAAACAAAATGGACAAAAATATGAATAATCAAACTAAGCAAGCCAACACACAAAAAAATTATAAAGCCAATGAGACATATGATCAGGAGAAAAACAGTGGCACTGTATAAACCAAGGCTACACTTAGAAGATGGATGGATAACATTTATATTATAATATAACTATGCAAGAAAGTGCTTCTAAAGCTTCATCAATATAACTGTAAATACAATAAATTTACAATAAAATTGTCTAAATCTATAGTAATGAAGGCACGTCGCAGCAATCAGTTAAAATGATATAAATCAATATGTCGTGTGACACAAATTTGCCTTCATCAATTCACTTGAATACACTGTTGTGTAGTTGCAAAGTCTACACAGACACGAACAAGAGTTCAGGACTGGATTTGCTTCTTCTCTTCTACTGTACTGACTATAAAATACACATAATACACAATGAGAAATAAATGAGGGAAATAAATGTCTTCCTGAATCCTTCATTATTCACTGAAATCCGATAGCAGGTCCAGAGTTTAGGCAAATAAATTATCCTTAAGTATAAGGATACTTACCAATGTAAACCGTGATAATCCTCTTGGATGCACTGTAATGTAGTGAAATTATTACAAGTGTCTTCGAAAACTACGGTTCTTCAAAAGACTATTACTCTCTCAGTTGCTTCTGTTTAATTATTTTCTTCAATCCTTTTACCTGAAATGTGATCTGTTTTTTAATGATATGAGTTGATAATTAATTACTACACACAACAATTTATTAACTGGTGATTGTAATATTGATTAAAGTATAGCCGATCATTGATAGCGTGAATTGGACACATTACACGTGCCCATGCACAGAAAAATCCCCAACATCTGCCCAATTCAGAGCCACATAAGTGACACGTTTGACCCAAAGCTGTCATTACTTGCCTTTCTTTTTAATAGTCAAAATTACAAAATAATAACATGATCTACATAATCTACAAAATAATGACATACTATATTCATGATCATGGTAAGCATCAACGTAATTATTATAATTATTATTTTTTTTTTGCTCTAACACTTGCTAATAGGCATGCATACTGTTGAGAAATATAAAAATATAAATATAAATACATCCCATTAATATTTCGTACTGAATCCAAGCCTACAATTTAAAATACCTTTAGAGTCTTATTCATTAAAACAGGGAAGAGTGGTACTATAAGGCATTGAGATGCAGTGCCGGAACTCTACTGATTCCTATAGGAGAGGTATTCACCTTAGTGCTAGATGAAGAATAACCTAAAGATGATTCAGAGCTTAATAAACAATTACCGGTCAAACAACAAAAAGAGAGAGAGAGAGAAAAAAAAACAATTTAAGTTAGTGAATGACCACAATGTACATTACCAACATTAAACTGCTCAAACTAATCACTCCAGTACAAAAATCTTTTTTTTTCCTCTTCTTCTTTTTTGTTTTAAAATCTCAAAAAGGTGGACTACTCATTTCTGGGTAATAAAGTCGGTTGTTTGATTAAGCCCTTCCTTTAAAACACTTGTTTCACAAGATGAAAAACACAGCATGAATAACAATCATGACCAAAATATAATTCTTCTGAGTTCTTTTAGAAGCAATAAGTTGCATTCATTTTGCATGAGCTCTTTTTTTTGCTTGCAGTCAGAAAAAAATCCTAATCAAGCATCAGTTCCTCTTTAAGCAGTTTCTGATTTGCTTGAAGTTCATGAAGATGTAGTTTCCTATTGAACCGAGTCAACCAAGCATTCAGTTTGTTTATATATATGTAAAAACTAATTTGGTTGTAAGTGACGTCTGGGATTTTGTGCGTGTATACATACATACATACATACATACACGCACAAAATCCCAGACGTCACTTACAACCAAATTCACAAACATAAAACATTCCTGGTTCACTTTTTAAGGTGCACAATGATCCTGAATACAACTTTCCTTTTTTTTTTTTTAAATAGACTTTTCACCAAACCATTACTGCTCTAGAATCAGTAAGCCATTTTTAACACACACACACACACCTAAAGAACTGTCTTTAATGTTTAGTGTAAGGTTCTCCATCTCTGGAATTAAGATGATTATTTCTATTATTTCTTAAGTTCCACCCCCCGTGTCACTCCTTCTGATCACATTTTATTTCACCTCTTATTTTTATCATTATAATTTTTTTTCATCAAAATCAACCCCTTTTTATCACTTTGTGGTTTATAGTGTGTGGAAGAGAGAGCGTGTGCAGAATAGGACATACAGTAGAAAGTCACAATCACAGTATCGTTGTATCCTGCAGCAGTAAGTGTGAAACAGATTTAAAGAATAACAAAGGAGAGAAATCAAGCCAGTGCAATTGTACTTGGTACTGTAGTTAAGTGTCTAATTGCCCTCATGCCGTGGTTGAAGCCGCCGCAGACTTCCCAAAATGAAAATCTAAATTGTGCTGTGGAGACGTATGCGTATTGTTCATTCATGCCGAGTTCCCTTCCTTATTTGCTACAGTGGCTGTGTAATTGGTAAGTGTGTGTGTCTGTACACTCAGTTAGCTGTATAATAGCTCTTTTCACAGTATTTGCTCAATAATGTGGATTGGTATGTGTGAGAGTGAGAGAGAGAGCAAGAGAGAGAGAGAGAGAGAGCAAGAGAGAGAGAGAGAGAGCAAGAGAGAGAGAGAGAGAGAGAGAGAGAGAGAGAGCGCGAGAGAGAGAGAGAGAGAGAGAGTGTATATAGTATATACCAGGGCTAGTCCTCATGTAAGGAAACCTACAAGACAACAGTCTGAGGTTGTCTAATGTTGGTAGCAACTCCAAATCTTGTCTAGGAAGGTCTCCATCTGTTCAATACATTTCATTATTTTGCGGATTTCTTCCCAGACTTTTCAAAAACAAAAAACTAAATTTCAGATCAATATACTTAGCGATACTTAATAATTTAATTTATTCTTTATAATATTTATAATAATTCTTGCTTATTTATAGCGAAACATACATGACCTGCCTGTGCACATGCCAAAGGACCGTTAAAATTCTTTAGTTGCTAGCTCCAGGTCACACATTTTCCCAAAGTTTTACAGATTGCTTTTAGAATGTAAAGACACTTTAGCTAGAAAATCAATTACAGAAATGATACTATTTTATAGTATAATTAACAAGTCAGATTATTTTAAGTGAATAGTCCTGGTATATACCATTCTTATAAACATGTCCTGTGCACCACAAAGGTATGTACAGAGGTCCAGATTGGTAGCTGGATGCTTGTGTGGGTGTGTGTGATTGTATGTAGATGTCTATGGATACAGATGTGTGTTACAGGCATACAGTACTAGCTCTGTGGCTCCTGTGCAATGCAGGAACAGTCGGTGACCAGCAGGTCCACCATGGTGTTGGTGCTCACGAAGACAGCAGATGATGGTGCCATGCTGCTGCTGCTGCTACTGAGTGCCAGCGAGCCATCAGAAATGCCCTCTCCACTGCTGCTGCCTGGGGGATTGTGGGTACCCATATGGCCCTGCAGCTGCGTGAGGGTCTTGCAGTGTACGCCACACAAATGGCACACTAGAACAGAACCGCTGGATCCGAAGCCACTTTCCTTCCACTCCTGACCGTGATGCTTCTGAGCGTGTATGCGCAGGTACGTGAGCGTCGTAAAACCTATCAAACACAGTGCGTTTGCATGCATGGTTATTACACTCCCAACAAAATGGCCCTAATCCACACAATGGATATAAAACAATAACCTGGTTGTATAAATATGCACACAGTGTGAACCAATCACATTCAGTCTCATGCTCAGTAGTAATCACAAGGCTGCCATATAAATAAAGATGTTTCTGTGGAATTTTCTTGGGTTTATCCAACTGCTGAAGTCCATATGGTCTGCAGTGAGTTTACGAGGCATGCATGGTATCAATCGAGGAGAGGGATTATAAAAGAATTTCTTATACATCAGATGTACAATGGAACAGACCAGAATAAACATTTCAGGCAGGTGAAATAGAAAATAGAGCACTGTGTCAGGCGTTAAAAATTGCTAGAACTATGACCGTGGAGTTTCTGAGTCTATACTCAATACTCACTTCTGTTACACAGGTGGCAGGCATGGTGTTGTGACTGGTTGTGCACCCTCATGTGATCAGTGATGTAAGCGGCCGACAGCAGTTTGCCGCAGATGTGACATGGAACCTTCTCCTCGTGCCGAATCATATGAGCGCGCAGCCGATCTTTAGTGGCAAAGCTCGATTCGCACGTCTGAAAATAACACAATTAATCTTCACACAGCCAACAGTGCAGTAAACATGAAAATACTCCTTCATTTTTGGGCCCACTATTCAAGTCTCTGTAAAGCTTTTACTAACGCATTAGACCAAATTTGATAATATGAATCCGTGATTCACCTTACTGCCGAACCTACAGTCAGAGATGCTGTTACAGAACACTGATCAGCGTCTTCTGACCAATCAGAATTCAGAATTCAACAGCGCTGTTTTATAAAGTAGCACAAAGCCTAGGGTTAATAGGTGATAAGTTAAAACCGATTTTTCAGTATATATCTTTCTATAAACACAAATGCCTTAATGTCTTAATGTGGGACTTTATTAGTGTAGATCTATCGTACCTTTATTTATATATTAAAATGCACCATACCGGACATTTGAAAGGTCGTTCTGTAGAATGAACTTGTCTGACATGGCTGTTCAGGTGGTCAGGGCTGCAAGAAAAAAAAAAAACAGAGAGATCAACGCAAGGCTCTAACTCGGACATAAAAACTACATTAAGGCTACAAAGACTACACAGTGTAATCCTGCACAGACCGAGAAAAGGCCTTGGCACAGTGCGGGCACACATAGGGCTTCTCGACACCACCCTGGTGCGAGCGCACATGGTGGCTCATTCGGTCTTTCCTCTTAAATCGCTGCTGGCACACCGGACAGGAGAAGGGTTTCTCATCCGAGTGGGAGAGCCGGTGCCGATTCAGGTGGTAGACGTCCCTGAAGGCCTTTCCGCAGGTCTCGCATGCATGGTTTTTCCGCACTACATTAGCATTTGGGGTTGGGTTCACCGGCCTCTGCTTGACATACGAGAAAGAAAAAGGGCAGACACGTCAAAGTCCTTCAGAAGGTAGTTCATCATATGCGCACAGTAAATTCTACACACATTTATAGATCCTTATGTCGTACCACACAGAGTGCAGTTAAATCCTTTAATCCTGGCAAAAGTTGTCAATGAATATCCTGTTACAATAGTTCTGATATTAACATAAAGCTAAATGAAAGGTTTTTATCAATACCAGTGGTCTAATATGGTATAATTTCTACAGTAACAGCTCATTCACAGGGACGTATGCTGGATGCTACGCATAAATTAAAACTAATGAGTTTAAAGAAACATGCTGTTCTTTGAAGGGTTTTAGAAAGTTTTATTTAATTAAAATGCCTGTAAATAGATGTTGTACTTGGCATATCCTGCTGCAGGATAAAAATCAGCTAGATGACCACTTTGTGTGTGAAGAGTAAAGAAGAAAAAAATACATAAGCTGACAAAGGTACAGCTGTTCATAGCTGCAAAGTGAGAACAGGAACTACCAGACGTTTCACAACAAAAAATGCAAATTTCGGACTGTTGTTAGTAAAAAAAAAATTGTAAATGTTGGCAAACTGCTGTGATATAAGAAAATAATCAACTCTGTGTGGTAACCCTGTCGCCAGGACATAGAAAATTAGGATAATAAAAAAAGAAATCAAATCACCAATCTGCACCTCATCAGCCTCAGTCTGACAAAGAATGTGAACAAGAGGCTGAGGAGTAAAACATTTAGCTGCCAAAAATCACAGAGCAGTAAGTCTATCATATGGTGTATTAATTATATGCTAGGGGGGCACAGTGGCTTAGTGGTTCGCACATTCGCCTCACACCTCCAGGGTTGGGGGTTCGATTCCCGCCTCCGCCTTGTGTGTGTGGAGTTTGCATGTTCTCCCCATGCCTTGGGTGTTTCCTCCGGGTACTCCGGTTTCCTCCCCCGGTCCAAAGACATGTATGGTAGGTTGACTGGCATCAATGATGAATGAGAGTGTGTGTGCCCTGTGATGGGTTGGCACTCCGTCCAGGGTGTATCCTGCCTTGATGCCCGATGACGCCGGAGATAGGCACAGGCTCCCCGTGACCCGAGGTAGTTCGGATAAGCAGTAGAAAATGAGTGAGTGAGTGAGAATTATATGCTACTTAGTGGAATCGAGTTGAGAACAACTTGTGGTCTACTCAAATACGCCTTGAGGCTCTGCAGTAGACAAAAAAACATTTATATGTCTGCAGATCTGCACCTATGATGCAAGTTCTGAAGTTCAAAGGACACCAGAAAGTGAAATGTTCTAGACTTAATATTTCCCACCATTCAGGAGAATTAATAAATTCACAAAATTCAGCTTTCGGATAAGTGGCCATTAAAAGTGCTTCCTATTCCTGGTCAATTTGGTGACTTGCATGACCATCATAGGCAACTTGAGCACACAATACTCACCTGGACTGGCTCTCCGGTCGGCATGACGATTGCTGCGGGAGGGGGAAGAGGCGTGACTGTGCTGGTCATGACTAAATCACTGGTGTCATGAGTAAGCGGTGGCTGCTGCTGAGGTTGAACAGGAAGCCCTGAAGCAGGTGGAACTATGCTGAGGTGGAGCAGGGACAGAGGCTCGGTGGCCTCTTTAGAGCCGCCTTCGCGGTTCTGGGAAGACCCTCCCTTCAGACGCACACCTGTGTGAACAGACTGATGCCGCCGCAGGTTGTAGCTATTTTTAAATTGTTTGTTGCAGATGGCACAGATATGAGCAGCACGGCCTGGACGAACTGGTAGCTTTTCTGGAGAGAGAGAGAGAGAGAGAGAGAGAGAGAGAGAGAGAGAGATCACAGCAGTCATAGCTGAGTGTCAACAAAAACAACTGATAAGCAAAGAGTATCTAAGCAAGCAGTGGATTCATACATAAACACTTTAAACTTGTTATTAACATGAATTATTTATTTATTGAGAATTTTACGCATGACGCTGTTTAAGGTTCGAACGTACAGCAACAAATCAATAAGAAACAAACAATATGTAACAGTTTTCACTCTGATTCTGACTGAGACTAATAGGTGTGAAAACAGTCACTGCTGAAGTAGCATTATAAACTTAAGCAAAATGCAGACAATGCCTCAAGAAAGAGAAGACGGCAACGTTTCACTAAGAATCGATAAATAAAGCTGCGCGTTCTTTCCTCTTGTACAAGAACACCATGTTTCTCCCCATCCCCTCTTACCAGGTACAGGGTCCTCACTGAGGACGGTGGTGTCTACAGTCGACGGGGGCGTGGCTATGGGTTCTGTAGGCGGGCTCTGAGGAGAGCTCGTGTTCACCTGCATGAGCTCTGATTGGAGAGAGCCCTCGAGATGGGTCTGGGTGGGCGTGGTCTATAATTCCAAGACAATTTCAAAACACTTATGGTTTTGCATGAGACACTATCTCGTTTTTAGTTTTACACACACACACATATATACATATATATATATATATATATATATATATATATATATATATATATATATATATACACACACACGTATATACATATATACATATATATATATATACACATACATACATATACACACACATACAAACAAGACAATAATAATAATAATAATAATAATAATAATAATAAAGAGGTCCACAGAAACACAAAGCTCACCTGGAAGAGAAAACTGCTCCACGCAGCATCCATGTTGTTCCGCAGGTGAAGACACAAACTACAGACTAAAGCTTTCGGCTCGACCCTGAGGACCTGCTGCTTTCATCTAACACACAAAACCCTCCATAACAACTACCCTTTTATTATTATTATTATTATTATTATCTGCTGCACTTGAGCCACTGCACTGATTACAGGTTTAACACCGTGTTCGCTGCACATTTATGTGTAAACAAACCGCCGGAAACGTCACACGACGCGTTAATGTTAGGTATACAGCGTTATAAACAGCGTTATAAACACACAACATGCAGCAGAACGTCGTGATCTGGCACGTTTTTTACACCTGCTTTAAGCCGTCACACACACAATAAGGGATGTTGAAAGAGGTTTAAAAACAGAACCAATTGATAAATCTGTGTTATTTTTGTCCCCCTTCCCTGGCGTCCCCCCGCCCGCCCCGAACAGGCCAATCGGGTGTTTTGGTCGAAGCCTCGGTGTTGCGTTCACGCCGTGACCCGGGCAAGCGGTGCCGTAGCCCGGCCGCGGCCTCCCGCTCCACCTCGGCGCTTCCCTTCGCACGATGACATCTTTTTTTTTTTTTTTTTTTTTTTTTTTTAAATCGCGGTGCTCTCTCTCTCTCTCTTTCTCTTCCTCACTCTCACCCCTCCCACCCCTGTCTCCTTTCTTCCTTTTCTTTTTTAAATTCCTTTTTCTTCTCCCCCTCCTCTCCTTTACTCTCTCACCGCTACGTCCCCGGTTTCTCTTAAAGAGATCCCTTTAAGACCCCCCCTCCATTTCCGTGTGTGCGTGTGTACGCGTACTCTCCGAACCGCGCACTAAACGGTATCCCAAAAACTACCGTTACACACTGTAGTCACACCCTACAGTCACACACTACCTTCACGTGCTATGAAGCAGACTAACGTGCGCTTTCGGACACCGCCGACCTGCATCGAAAGCGATCAGGATCTCTGCCGACAAAAATAACAAAAACAAAAAAAAAGCGGCCTCGCGCTCACAGCGCTGACGTCACAGGGCCGCTAAAGAGAAACAATAAGCGTATAAATAACGTGCGTGTCTTAAAGGGCGCGTGTCTTTTTTTTTCCCCCACGCCGGGACGTATCGCACGTGACTATCTATAGAACACGTGGGGGGAATAAAAATAAATAAATAATGAAAATAATAACAAATATCCAACTCTAAAATCCCTCTGCAGTCTTTTTAAAATTTTCTTTTGTTGTTGAAATAATCACAGGGAGACTTTCTATGTTAATATTAATTTATTACCTTTTAAATTACTTTTCATTTTTGTTCAACACATTTCCAAACGACCCATTTCCTTCAAGCCAGAATCAGCTTAATTTAAATATTTTATAAGTTTAAAGTCTTTACTAAAAATGACCTCTCGGTAAAAGCTGCTCTATCCTGTAGTCACTTTTACAGTCATCCTACACACTTGAGATGAAAACACGTATCCTAAGCATGAGAGCCTCCTTTACCATCGTACATGATTTCAGACGTGCGCCGGCCCTGTCCAGGGTCGGCTCGGTCGGCATTAGCCCTTACATATACTATTTAGAGCAGATCATTGAATGCTGCTCTGAAACCAGTCACTTGGGGCATAAAATACATTGCTATGGCACATCATCGGCCCTCCCATCAACTAGATATTTAACAAATATGAGTTGTTCTGCATGCACTGATTTAAACCAAGCACAAAAGATGTAGATTATAGATTCATCGAAGCTGGTGGTTCTCACTTTTTTGTATCTCTGAGGAGCAAACACTGTCTTGGTGATTACCCTTTGACTCGGGAATGCACTATTCACGTGTTCCCCTGGTATTCCCATGGTTTTATATACATGTTTTTTTTCTTTGGGACATGAATTTCATGCTTTCTGTAAGGGCAGTTTTAATTTTGCTGGGAAAAAAAAAAAAAAAAAACAGCCTCAATATTCCCAAAATACCCAACTTGTCAGAAGAAGCGTCTCTTCATATGTGATTTCCTTAAAAATTACTGATTGAAACCACTTGAGAGTTTGATGTCACATTCATGCTGTTTTCTGAAAAAGATTTTGGTATTCGTGGATGGTGATTCGATGGTATTTGTGGATGGTGGAAAAAAGGGGGAAATATTAGTGAATTGTGTACAATTCAGCCAACACGCAATCATACAAATTATTAATAGTGAAATGTTTGTAACCATTAATATCTATAACACTAAATCTGACAGTAACATTTTTTAAGTTAAAAAAGGTTAAGTTTAAGTTGTTTTTGTTTTTTTTACAAGTTGACTGGTCAAAATGAACTTTTGTTTTTTTGAAAAAAAGTGCACATAATAAAGATGGAACTCCCCACTGTACCTATAATGTTCAGAATATTCCATTCACATATTATATCAAAGTTATGATGATTATCATTACTATAGAAAACTGCAGACACAAACGCTTTAACACATCGGATATTATGTACAATAAAAGTTCCAGTTGGTGGGAACCTGACAAAAGTCTACGATGGACAAGTACAGTAGCCTTACGTATTCAAATGTAGGTTACAAATACAAATTGTTTTTTTTTGTACATTAATCTCATGCACTGGACACAAATGATATCGTAAAGTCTGACTTTTTTTTTTAAATTAACGCACGCACAAAGTCGTGTAAGCGTTTGAAAGACATAACTGTAACTTTATAAACATTCTGCATTCATAACTAGTTCAAGTTCGCAAGTATCCTCCATCGCCAAATAGAAATGTATGTACCACATCATTCCTTTAAACATTCTTGAAGGCAGTGTTGATGATTCAAGCCAGTCATGTTTTCAACATTACAAAAATCAAATGCCTACAATGAGCAACAACTAAATAAAAACAGCAATAAGATGTGTTCTTTCTATTTCTCTCCCTTTTCTCCCACACTTAAAATACATTAGATGAAAAAAAGTGAACCCCCCCAAAAAAAATCTGAGGTTTTACAATCAGCTCTAAGAGTAGGAGAGGTGGGAGCCATTGGAGATGTGGGAGGTGACAGAAGTGCTGCGGCTCAACACTCCATCTGCATTTGGTCCTCCACCCCCGGACGCCGTTCTGCGAAGTGGCTGAGGGCTGTTCCTCAGAGCCATCAGGCTTGGGCCTCGCACCACTAGCCCTCCTCCACCTCCTCCATATACCCCCTGAGAGGAGGAGGAGGAGGAGGAGGATGAGGATGAAAGTGAGATGGAGGCTGGTGCTGGAGGAGGAGGAGGAGGGAGAAGAGCCAGGGACTGAGAAGATGAACGAGAGGGAAGGTGATGTGGGAAGGCATGCGGATGGACGAGCTCAGCCCTCACACCACTTCCGCCCCACTCCCTCTCTTTTTCCCGTTCCCTATCCCTCTCTCGCTCACGGTACAGCTGAGGTGTGCTTTGATGGTGGTAGTGTTGAGCCAGGTGGTGGCGATGATGGTGAGATGAAGAGGAGGATGAAGATGAGGAGCGGGAGGAGTGGTGCAGAGGGCCCAGGACATGGGAGGAAGAGGAAGAAGATTCAGAGCGGCTGGGACCTCGACGCGGATGAGCGTGTGGGTGAGGTGGTGCACTGCCATGGCTCCAGTGCCCAGACTGATAACCCTGCTTTGGATATGCCTCAGAGGGAATGCCCGTCAATGCCAGGCTACTGAAGCCAAGACGCAGGCTCTCTGAATCGAAGGCCTCGATCTCACCGGCTTGACGCTCTAGCAGTGAACGGATCCTCTCAGAACGCTCATTCTGCAAGGACAGCATCTCCTCCTCTATCTGCACAGAGGCACATGCTATAAGATCTTAAGGCCAAACATATCTCATGCATTCTCTCTGAATATACAGGTTTTTTGTTTTCAATTTCTATTTTGCATTAATCTTAAAACTTAAATGACAGCTTTGAATTTACTTGCCATAAATCAAGAACTCACCCTTCACTTTATTAGGAACGGATGCACATTCATGCATGTATCTAATCAGCTAATCATGTAGCAGCGGTGAAACGTACAAAAGAAATCAAGCAGATACACATCACAGGCTTCATTTAACATTCAGCTCAAACATCAGAATGAAGAAAATGGTGGTAGAGCTACAATAGGTTGATGCGTTTGACATATCGTGACGTCCTTTCTGTTCACCAGCTGTAAAGAGTGCACATTTGAGTTTGAGACCAATCTGAACATTATCCCGCACTCTTAACATTCCTGTATCTGCATGATATTTTGCACTGCACTGCTGCCACATGATTGGCTGAACTACAAGACTGAGTAGGTGTGTTCCTAATAAATTAGAAATTAAAATTAAAATAAGACTAAATTAATACTTAAGTCTATTAAAAATGTCAGCACTGATGAATGTAATTTAGTGTGAGTGTAACTGGTCAGAGCTAAAATTCACATTGACATCAATTCTAATATTTTAACAAGATTCAAAATAGGCAACATTTATTTACTGTTAAGCAATAATCTTTATGCTAAGGAACTCTTACCCTCTGCTCCAGCAGAGCCCTACGGATGGATACTCTCTGCTCCAGGTCCTTGGCCTCTCTCTCATGCTGTGAATCAGTGTGGATCTTGATCTTACTCTGATATGCATTCAGCAGCTCAAGTTCCTGCTGCAATTGCATCTTGAGTGCCTGATACTCTGCCTCCTGGGTCTCATCCAATCTCAGCTGAAGAAACAATACATAATGCCAGTGAGGCGTGGCCTCAGGGAAGGGGGCAGGAACATAAACCACCTTTTATATCCACCTTTGACATGAATATGGAGAAGGGGCAGTAATGTACTACTACAAAGCAAGCCACAAAGCATAAAGTCTGTTGTACTCTAGTGATGAAAATGTTGGCAAATTACGGTTACAAAAAGTGCAGATGCTGAAGATAAATATTATATTTATAAATATTATTATAAATATTAATATTATAAATATTAAATATAAGTCTCCTTACAAAAAGCTTCACAACATCAATGATGTATCTTTCTTTGCTAAATAACATTTTAGAACTGTTACTTCAAAGTTATATGAAGCACTATACAAGTCCCTGTGGTAACTATTGAAATCAGAGGATTAATTGTGCACATTAATGAGTGTGAGATTTATATTTACAACATTTAAGAGATGCCAGTATCCTGAGCGAATTTCATTTGTACAGCTGAGCAGTTGAGGGTTAAGGGCCTTGCTCAAGGGCCTAGCACTGGCAGCTTGGTAGTCCTGGGATCTGAATTCTCAACCTCCCGATCAGTTGTCCAACATCTTAACCACAAAGTTCAGAACATATTTTCTGGTTCTGAAAAAAAAAGATTTCTATTATCTTCTAGGCCTGAATTGAATCCTGAAAGTCCTTCCTTGCACATATTTAAGCTGATTGGACTGGTTTAGTGTGGGATCTCCCGTTTGTGTAGGGTTGTGTTGTTTTGAAGTCCTTCATAATGTTGATCTGAAATTGGTGGCACTGAAAATGGCCTTTATGCTAGTGAGAAGGGAATGGCAAGTTGGTGAACCAGCCAACTGACCTTCGCAGAGTTCTATAACTTTCATTCTGCAGAACATTCCCTTCTGTGTCCAGTATGAGGCTCATAGTCCTATTTGAACAGCATGGCAGCTATTTATTTGTTGGACCCTTTATTCATCTGTCTTGTTGCAAAAGACATATGGTGTTCCCATGTCTAAGAAGAGATTGGCCCCTTGGGTGACAAGAGGTTATCCTCCCCCTACTGTGATGCTCCATTCCATCTAAAGTGTTGCAACCTCATGTGCATCTGGTGTTTAGATGTTCCCTAAAGTCTCCATACACTGGGGTAATTAACACAAAGTGATTTAAAAAAAATAAAATAAAACATGCCCTGTATGTCATTTCTTTGTAAGCACACGCAGTCATCTGAAAAAAATTTAATCCAAGACATTTTGCTACAAGTGTTAATTTACTAAGACTTTTTGTGATACCCTTTAGTTATGGATGTAATTGTAATTCTACAAAACCATGATAACCAGCAGCGTTACCAGTCATTCAGATCCACCATCTACCAGGCAAGTAGGTTACAATAGAAGTATTTATAGCAAGTACTGCATCATTGTCATACTGTGACTTTGTTGAAGGTCTCAGGATGGTGTGCATGCGCAAGTGAACATCCAGACTGATGATCAAAATGAACTTCATTTGGAGTAATTAAGGTTATGGCCTAATCCAGAGGGAAAAATGGATAACAGTGATGTAGGAAATGACCTATTGATGACCTCTGATCAGGTTTGTGTCTGTTTGGTTGTATTACAGTGTATTTGATACAGTGGATCAATATTATTCTAGACACAAAATGTGCTCTAACATGGCAAATGTCTTATCTGACTGAATGTTAAAAATGGCTTCCTGTAAAAAAAAAAAAAAGTCTATCAAGTCATTCATTCATTCATTCATCTTCTACCGCTTATCCGAACTACCTCGGGTCACGGGGAGCCTGTGCCTATCTCAGGCGTCATCGGGCATCAAGGCAGGATACACCCTGGACGGAGTGCCAACCCATCGCAGGGCACACACACACACTCTCATTCACTCACACACTAGGGACAATTTTCCAGAGATGCCAATCAACCTACCATGCATGTCTTTGGACCGGGGGAGTACCCGGAGGAAACCCCCGAGGCACAGGGAGAACATGCAAACTCCACACACACAAGGCGGAGGCGGGAATCGAACCCCGACCCTGGAGGTGTGAGGCGAACGTGCTAACCACTAAGCCACCGTGCCCCCCGTCTATCAAGTCATTCCTTATAATTTTGTCTATTGAAATGAATGATCATTGATTTGGGTTAATATTTCCAAACCAGTCCAGATTTTTACTTAGAAATCTGATTCTTTTTACCAACAAGGGCTGGTCAATAATAAAGCACTATGAGGGCCAAGGTTAAGGTGAAGAGGGTGGGTGGAAACTGCATTGCCATGTCCTTGCCTTACTCACAGCCTGTGTAGACAGCATGTCGTTGATGCTGTGGTCATACTGCTCAGCAAGGATGGCCAACTTGCGCGTCTGCTCATCCTTCAGCCTCTTTAGCATGGCCTTATGATCCGATTTGGGGGTGTTTTCCAGCAGGTGGTTCCTCAGTGCCTTATACTGCCGTGTCTGGATCTTACACGTATCCTGGAATTGTCGCTTGATCTGCAGCTCCTTAGACTATAAGAACAAAGCAAATTGAGTGGCAACGATAGCAGAAATTTAAATGTTTGTTACTCTTGCTGAAGAAAATTCGATCTCCATCCAAGTTATGCATACTTATAAGCTTAAGTTCTTCAAAGGTAAATTAAATTTTTATAAAGTTCAATATCAGAAGTGATTTGCAAAGTTTCCACAGACCTCAATGTTTTTCACTTATCTCTAGGATATACATTTGTAGTTAGACACTACAGTCATGAAATCACAATTAGATACGGTCTTAATTTTCTATAGATACAAGGAAGTCTTCCATGGGCAAGCTCAACATCTATTCACTAACTTTATTAAATTAACACACTTGAATTCAGGTTAAGTTTGAACTTTCATGTTGAGCTGGACACTTGACTGTTAATGGCTCCCAGCATTATTTTTCAGATAGAACACATTCACATCTCAGCCACACAGAGGTCAGGTAGGGAGAAATCATATAATACGTTAAAAAAAAAAAAGGAACAAAATCATACGAGACCATGACAAAAACTCAAATCAAAACAAACAGAAGATGATTTCAACAGAAAAAAATTTATTTGACAAAGAAACTATATTTAAATACAGTGAACATCCATTCATTCACACAGTGAGGATGTAACACACAAAATGGCCCTGAAACACAAGTTGCTTGACACAGTAAAAAAAAAAAAAAAATTAAAAAAAATAATAAAAATAATAATAAAGGCACAAATATATTAGTTAAATAACTGCTGATTCAAAGAACAGACAAAACAGAACATGTGTAAACAAAACAAAAAGATGAAATGTTCACAGAAAATACATTCACAAACAACTGTTATGGCTGAACTGACTGTGGTTTCCAAAAATAATGTTTCACATTTGGTCAGATTTGCTTCCATGTAGCATCATTTAAAATTTGTTTAAAAAAAACAAAAAAAACAAATTGACTTTCTTTATTTGTATCTACTGTTTTACTATATGTTGGGTCATTCCGTCATTTCTAAATAAATAAAATTCTTTTTTTTCAAGTTTCATTTAATATTGACACCATTTAAGATTGTAACAGTGCAAGATCTCTTTATCCAGTAATAAACTGTCATTTCTTTTATAGATTTTATGGCTTAAAGATCTTTGGTATGATTTATCATTTCGCCCTATAGAACTGCCATAATGGCTTATCCTTAGGTAAGGATCCACAGCTAAACAAATGATGAAATACTCGGATATTTGTAGGATATCTGCTGTTTGACAGTAAATGTTTTGTCTTCATATAAAAGTATATGACTAAAATGTTATCATGGTAAATTATTCATACAGTCATCTTCAATAACTGTTTATCCTGGTCATGGATGCAGTGAATCTGGAGTCTATCCTCAAGGCGAGGCGGAAATACACCCTGGACGGGACACCAGTCCATCTCAATACATGGTAAACCGTTAAACATATTGCCATAAAGCACAATAACACCTTAAAATAAAATAACCATCTTCACTAAGTAGCCCAGTACTCAAATCAACCAGAAGGCACTTTCATTTCTAAGTAGTAGAACACTATAGGCTGAGAGTTATAGAACATTTCTCTGAGATCTGTGCTGCATGGGCTTTCAAACAGGTTAATGGTTCAAAAGTTTTGAACCAGCATCACTAAACTAACATGCAACTGCTGATTTCTTTACAAGCCCCATTTAAATCTTATTTGAACCTCTTTCTTGTAAGTTAAATATCTTGAGAAGTGAAGGGCCATGAACATGAAAGCAATTATAGCTATCAAAATTCCTAGTGTTTTTTTTTTCTCTATGGTTGGGGTGGTAGTGCTGGGGGCTTTAGGGGAAATTGAAAAGGGGGTGGCGTTAGTGCTCCATAGTGTAAAATATTAAAACAACAGTACAGCTTTCACATTGGGTTCTACAGTGACATCTTCATCTTAATAAGTTTAGGCTTCAAAAATCGTTCTCTGACTGCCCTTTTGAAATGTAATGCTAGCTTTTTGGAAACCCTTCACAAGCACACAAATACAAAAGGGAAGGGTGGAAAACAAATTGCACAAACATAGTCATAAAATAATAACCATAAGACATACTTCTTAGTAATTAAGAACAAAAAAAATAATTCAATGATTAAAATTAAGACAGTAATAAAACTTTTACAAAAAGCACAATATTGATTAATACTTTATATATTCACTGACTGATGGACAGTGAATATTGGAGGTGGACAGACAATGGGGTGGATAATGGGGTGATTTAAAGGCACATGAGGCTCAATTTAAACATGCAAAATTGTGTGGTAAAAAAAATACATAAGAATGCTCAGCATGAATGAACAATCACTCTCACATACGGCAAATACTTTGGCAATTCCTTTGTTTACTCTATTGGTAAATGCAATTGGCATGTTTTCTATCTACCTCCATGGCACAATCTTTCCCCTTGTGCTCCTTCCTGAGGACGTCCTCCTCAGTCCACACTCCCACCTCCCTTCCACTCTGTGTCTCATCTCCAGCTCCCTTCTTCGTCGCTCCCTCTCTCTTCTTTCCCTCATCCTGCGGTTCTGTTCCCTCACCTCACGCGGTAGGAGTCTAGGCAGCCTACTCTGCTTTTCCTCCCTTAAAAGCCCTAAAGCCCTTAGTCTGCTCAGGTAATGTGGGGGGAGCTTTTTAAGTATATGGTTTGCTAATCTCAGCACTAGCGAATTAGCCAGATCTGCTACAACGCCCAACGGACGCCGAGCAAATCGCTTGACCCAAACGTAAACCCAAGACTCATGCTTGGCCTGGAGCTTGATTGGTAGGCTCCGGGCAGGCATAGGTATACGGGAGTGTCTAGCACCACAATTACGTCCTGCTTTGGGGAACATATCAAAGAAGCTGCGCTCAGCCATCCCACCTGTGAGAGACTGGCACAAAGTGAACAGTGGCTTTGGTAGACGGAAGAGCAGACGCACCCAGAATCGGGCAAGTTTCCGGGGCATGTTCTGGAGAAATATGCGTGCTGGACGCACCACCAGCACCAGCACCAGATAGAGAGAAAGGAAGAGTGAGGGCGAGCTGAGGAAGAAAGCCGAGATCAAGGCCAAAGGAACGTAATAGAGACCCAGACTCAGTGCTAGGCTCATGCTGAACAAACCCGATGCCCAGAGCACAAGTGAGAAGTATGCGGAAAGAGAGAGTGACCAGAGTGAGCGAAGGAACAGATATGAGAAAAAGAGAGCCAGGAAAGCCAGCTCAGCAGAAACAACCAGGGATGCAAGAGAAGGAAGAGGAGGAGAACGGCGAAGGGAGAGAAGGAAAATGGAGAGAAAGAGGAGGGTTGGGAAGGATGGTTTGGCTGCTGCAGAGAGGGAGAGGACAAGACATATTGTGTGAGAAAAGAGTGAAGGGATGGATGGTTGAGAAATGGAGGAGCTGGGAGGTGGGCAGATAGGAGGAGGTTCCAGTTCCTCTAGAGTGTCAGGGAAGTAGAATTCAGTGAGCTCATCTCTTTGAGGGATTTCAAGAGAAGAGGAATGGATAAACTCTGACGGACAGCCATCAGCCACGCCTCTACCCTCTTCTCCCTCTTCCTCAGTCTCTATCTCTGTCACACTGCTTGCATCATCCTCCTTATCCCACTGTATACCTTCTACTAGTCTTTGGTCCCCTAAATCTTTGTCCTCCACTCTCTCCTCCAACTGCCATTCTTTACTTTCTCCCTCTAATCCATGGCACTTCTTCTGCTCATCTACACTTTCTTCTTTGGTATACGCAAAGAGCATAATCTCCTCTTCTGTCTCTCCATCAGCCTCTTTCTCTCTGCCATGTGCATCTAAAGGCTGCAAATACCTTTCTTGATCACTCCTCCCTCCACCTAAACATACTCTCCCACTTTCCACAGTTTCATCATCTTTTACAACCTCTGCCACTTGTGCACCATTTTCCAAGGGAGTGCTCTCTCCACAGAACACGCTCATGTCATCTTCCCCATCAACTCCCTCAAAAGCCTCTTCTGCCTGTTCCTGTACCAGCTCACTGCATGAATTCTCAATCCCAACCCCAAATCTGTTGGGACCCCTCCCACTGCTCTCCGTGCTGTCACGCTCACTCACTCTGAGGCTCTTTGGCTGTTGGCGGACTTCAACAGCATGTTTCTGGCGCAGCTCCTGTTCACGCCGCTTATTGTATTCGAGCTGGTTGGTGAGTTCGCTCTGATGCTGCGTGCGAATCAGATCTGCCCGCGTTCTCTGAACCAGACTCAGTTGACGCATCTCTAGCTCCTGTGTGGTCTCGTGGTGCCGCAGCAGCATTGCACACTCCAGGTCCTTCAGGGTCTGTTTCTTATTCAGGTCCTATAAAACCAGAGAGAAAATGGTTGACAGAAAAGGATAAATTATTCTGTTATTACAGTGGGTCATTTACAGTGGGTCATAAAAATGGAATCCTAAACGGAGGTGTGTGACTAGTAACTCAGAGATTTTTTTGTTCCTTGCTTTTATGTACTTGTAAAAGTTACAGGGACATCTATATTTTGGTTATTTTCATAGCTCAAATGATGAACTGTGCAAGTCCTGGGACATGATCACCAAGCTGCAGTGAAAATAGAGCTTATGTTGTTTGGTCACACTACATCGTTACTTACAGTACCTGAAGAATATTATCAATAAATCACACGGTGTGAACTACTGCACTCAGCAGGAACTGAGTTCAATATCTCTCATTAGTGTAGAATGTGCTCAGGTGCCAACTAGGTGTGTGACTATTATATCTATTATATCTATGGCCATTTTCATCAATGTTTAGTGTCATAAGATTCACACAACTCATTTGTGTCAGACTTGTACAAAGCGGAAATCAAATAATCAACATCTAAATTAAAAGACATATAAAGATGTGTAGCTTGTTTGTCATTGTTCTTGATCAAGTAGCTGGTTACCAGGAGTGGGAGTATTAAGCGTTGTGTATTTTCAGTTGAATCAATGTCATAGGAATGATCAAATAAGAAAAAAAAACGATGAAAATGTTCAATCAACATCACATATAAACAAAATGATATATAGATCATACGTCTATTCAGATTTTTCCCGAAACAAACCGGGTAGAGTATTAGTGTGTGCAGCCTTTTTTTGATGTGCAGGTTATACAGAGCAATAAATTAGCAGCACAAATGAAAATATAACCTTTGCTTTTTTGCTAAACTTGATGAAGCAACTTCAGTGAAGCACTTTTTATTAGGGTGCTTATCAAAGGGTGGTTCTGTTCATGTAGCTTAAGAAAGTTACAACTGCAAAGCAGCTGCCCAAACACTGATGATCACATTATATAAGGAACTGAATGATTAACTGCATCCTGAGGTTGTCTGTGTGTCCACATGATACCTCTCTGAGTAGGTCCTGCTCCATGTTATGCCGTGCCAGCAGCATCTTCCTCTTGTACTGGCGGCCCTGCAGCTCATAATACTGCCTCTGGCGTCGCAGCAAGCCTGCCTCTTCCTCAGCCTGGTGCTGCTGCAGACACTCCTTCTGCTGCACCAGCCACTCCTGCTTCTCTCGCTTTGGTGTGGATTGGTTCTCATTCAACTCCTGGGCCACGGAGGAGAATTGTCATAGGACAAAAACAGACATGGTTAAGATGCAAACCTGACATACAGGGAAAATATTTAAAGCAGTAGAAGCTATTTTATGGACATGATGATAATACATCACTAATGAGATGCGAGTGGAGTTTTTACAAAAAGAAACATCTTTATTAGAGTTAAATGATCAAATAATCAATTTTAGTTTACAAAACTAGTGTAAGCACATACTAGCACTACAAAAAGGCACATATGCCCCCTTTTCCACCAGAAAGAACCGGGTGCTGGTTCAGAGCTAGTGCTGATGCAAAGTTGGTTCCACTGGCAAATATTCTAAGAACCGGTTTGCCTTTCCATGGGCTAGAGAGCCATCACAGTGCCAAGTCGTACATCACTGTATACGTCTCATCTTTCCCAGCAACGTTAGCGCAGCAGTGGCAAACACAAACACAACATCAACAATGGTGGATGTTGCTTTACTGTTAATGCTCATGGCTTAGCGAACCTACATTAGCATCCAAATGCGGCGAATACAACATGTAGCTACCTACTATCATGTGTGCTGATAATTGATCATATTGCGGTAAAGTAAAAGTGTATTAAACATTGGTATACTTAAGGTACGTTATTAAAGGCGCTAACAGTAACCCCGCCCACAGCCCCTGATGCAAGTAGTTCTTAAGTCTAGACCAGCAACGTTTTGGTGATACTTAAGAACCACTTTTCCTGGTTCAGAGCCGGTGCTGTGGCTGTCGAAAAAAAGAAAGAACTGATTTTAAATTAGGCTCTAAACCAGCACTCAAACTGCCTTGCTGGAAAAGGGGCAATACTGACCTTTAGAGCCAATTATTTAAAGCATTACATTTTTGCTTGTGACTTGAGTGTGGCATCAGCTCCCTCAGAACCAAAATGTTCAATGTGTGCAAAATGAAAGTCACCAGTTGTATAAACTATGGGACATTTAATGGGCTATGCAGAACAGTGGACATATGATAGAACGGGTTTGTAGCAGAGCACTTCTATTAGCACAAGTTTTTTAACACATGTAGGCCATGTCTTACGTGGTTATTGTTCAAAAATCAGAATATCTTATGCTATTAAATATTACATCTACACAGTTAACCCATACATAGGCTTTTACCATTTCAACTATTTTGAAACTTTACTTTAATTTGCAGTCCTTTACCTCCTTGAGCTGCTCTTTGCGTTGTCTGTACTGGCGTTTCTGAGACTCAAGTAGAGTAGTAAGCTCTTTCTTCTGCTGAGTTAAGATGTGCTGTTGGAACTTCTTTTCCTCTGCTGCAGCATTCTTACACTGCAGAGCAAAAACCAAAATGAATAAGAAGCAATGGTCCTGTAAAATAAACTGATATGTATGAAACTCATACATACCACCATAATATTGTGAAAAATCAAGTTCATAAAATCACACAGATCTGTCTTAATGCGTAGGGCTTAGATCATTGACATTAAACTGTTTTTAAATGATCATGCTCCTTCTATCTCACCTCTTTCTCCAGTATGGCCTGGTGCTTCTTGCTGAGCTTGTCACTCTCACTGCTGAAGTTGTTCCTCTGTGTCTCAAGCTCTTTGTCCAACCGCAGCTGATGCTCATCCATCTCAGACTTCAGCTTGTTCTCCAGGGCCATCAGCTGCTTCTGGTGCTGCCGGCGCATACGCTTGTAACCAGTCATTTGCTCTCTGAGCGCCGAACCCTGCTCATGCTCCTGGATCTGCCGTGTCACCAATGAGGCCGTACGGATGGTGGCAAAGTGATCACGGCCTCGACGGCGCCTCCCTCCTCCACCGCCTCCTCCTCCTCCTCCGGATGGACCCTGCTGTTGAGAGTCCACCTCGGGCTGGTAAGGCTCATCGTAGATGTTATCGTGGCTCTGGGGAAGAAAATAGAAGCGATGAGCAACCCATTCACACCGCTGCAAAATGTGCCATAATGTTCAATCATCACAATTTCGATGTCCCATTTGGACAACAGGCACCCATGCAGCAGTGTAATGAGATATTTCAGGTACTATTTTGTAATGAATATCCATGGGTTTTAATTCATTAGTGGCTGAAGTGACAAAAAACAATTATATTTAAAAACTCTATTTGTCGGTAAACAAACTAAGACGACAGAATATAGCATACGCATCCCTTTAATATCTCTCTACTTAAAGGAAAATTGTCGAGACTAAACCAAATTCAATTCCATTTTATATTTATACATGAGGTGCCTACAGGCTTCCCAGCAGCACACTGGAGCCCCCTCCTGGTGCAGCCAGGTTTAGTTTTACTGAGATACAGCATTTGGTACAGTCTCATATATATCTGCATCAGATCTGGAAAATGTATAAAGGCATTGTACAGAAGTATTTACAGTGATGCCTCGAGATACGAGTGCTCTGACATACGAATTTTTTGAGATACGAGCTGTGATTCGACCAAATTTTTGGCTTGATATACGAGCAAATTTTTGAGATACGTGCATCCGAGCCGCCGCCACCGAAACAAAGATCCCCAACAACCACGTGTGCTCTGTTTCCCCGCCTCAGCTTCCCGTGTCTCACTCGGTTAAAGCCGCCTTTCCACTGCACACGACAAACGACGGCCGATAAACCGGAAGTCATTCATTTCCTATGGAGAGTCGCAAAGGCGCTGCGTGAGGTGCCGACCATCTGCGGATCCGTAATTTTCACGGCAAAGTCACGGAACGAATTAAACTCGTATCTCGAAGCATCACTGCAATGGAAAATAATAACAATGCACTAAGGAAGACATTAACACTGAACTAGCACACCTGGAATAATGCAGTGGCTGAGAAAAGAGTTGGACAAATGAAACACACTCTGGGCTTCTTCTCAACCAAGGTGCTGATAATAAGGATCAGTGATTTCAGTAGAGTATGGAGGTGTTGGAGGTTACTGGTTGAATTTGGCTTATGTAAATTTACTAACGAGATACTGACCAGTGGTTTGTGCAATACGGAGCTGTTGGAGGTGACCGTGTGCTCTCCCTCCTGCATCATGGCCATCTCACCACTGTCATCTGAGCCATCAGCTAGGCTGTTCACTGAAGAACTCTGTGAGCTGGCGCTGATTGACATGGAGGGCAATGAGTGTGAGCTCTCCATGCTGTTCACCGTGCCTGTACGCAGCATGTACTGCTCCACATCCTGATGATCAGGTGTCAAACAAAGATAAAAAATAAATCAACCACTATGAACCAGCATGCCTTGTTTCAAAGAATGTTGTTGCATAGGCAAAACTTCACCTAAAGTTATAAGCAAATTACTGTATAGGTTTGGATATCACTGCTATCCATTTTGCTTTTTGATATATTTGTGTTTTAGATTACATTTATTTTTCCCCATTAATCTGCACACAATAATTTAATAACACAATAACAAAAGCATAACCATCTCTTATATCCCTTTTTACTAGAATCCTTTTCGCAAGGCATGCCAAACTGAGCTCAGGTGAATCCTGTTTGCTTAAAGCGTGTCTGAAATTTGACTGGAGTCCACCAGTGGCAAATTCAATTGGTTAGACCCGTTTTTTTTTTAAAAAGTCCCACAATTCAGAGTACATGTCACACTAAAAGATAAGCCACAAAGTCAAAGGAACTCTCTGAGATCAAACGGTGTTGAGATGGAAATCTAATAAGGCTATTTCTAAAGCTTTGAATATTCCGAAACGCACAGTGGGCTCCATTATTAAGAAATAGATGATTCCTAGAGCTGGCAATAAGGCCAAACTTGGGCTAGAAGGACTTTGGTCAGAGAGGTGTCCAAGATTTCAGTGTATTCAGTGAGTAACAGTTTGAAGATAACAGGTGGAAACAATTTTTTGTTTTTCAGAACACAAAAACTCCTGAGGCAGAAGACCCTGTTGGGGTTCACAACTCTCCAGTTTCATGCCAAGAGTAGGACCCTATGTGATGAGCTGCTGTGGTCAGGGTCAAATGTTTTGTGCATGCCGAGATACTTTTCTGCTCACCATGGTTGTACAGAGTGATTATCTTTTTTTTATTACTTTGTGTAGCACTTCTAACAGTGGACACTGTCTCAAAGCAGCTTTACATAAGCATAGAAATATATAATAAAAATGATAAAGTTTACTAATATATGAGTTATTATATCCATCCTGACAGCTCGAACCTGTCTGACCATTTTCCTCAAAACATTTTCATATGGATAAGAAATAAGATAAGAAATAAGAAAATTTTGTAAAATATTTTTTAGTCTCATACCCCTTGACGTAACTACAATTAGGCAGGAGATGTATTTTAGTCCTGATCTCAGATATTTGACAGTAAACTGTATTAATTGACACTTATTGCATCTAGAGTTTATCTTCACTTACCTCCTCCTCCTCAGTGCCCTCTGCAGCAGGACCATTGTGCGTTTCCTGGAAAAGTATCTTCTTCATTTTGCGGTACTGTAGGTTGTCCAGCTCTCGCACAGCATCTTTAGTGCGTGCAATCAAATCCATCACCACAGTTAGAGGACGCTCACGACACAGGAAATGATGCTAAGCGGCAAAACAGACAAACGGCAAGTATTTAGTACAGACAAATTCTCATTTACTCAGTCCAGCATGTTTTTTTGGGAGGTGGGAAAAACGTGATAAACACAGAAGAAACAGACACAAACAGGGAGAACGTTCACAGAAGATGGAAACCTGATTTCAAGAAAAAAATGGAGACTGCAATGCAACCCAGTGTCACCATGCCACAGTTCAAGAGTTTCTATGAAACCCACGTTTAAGTGTGGATCCATAAAATGCCTACACCTGAGCAGTTAGCTGATTTTGATTTGTCAAGGTGGTTTGCCTAAAATAAAACAAGGGATTAGTTCAAGTAATACATTGTGGTGACGCTTGGAAAATTGGCAGTAGCCTCATTTACATTCCCACTGCATCCGTTATGCCTTTACACATTCTCCACTGGTATATTTTCAGCACACAGACATGCCAATTTTGAATGAAGTACTGCTGGTTATACAACATCTAACACGGGATAACAGATACAAAACATGACAATAGAGGAACGATCTAGCTTCAACATGCTGTAAAATCCTGTGAAATTATGGGGAATTGAAAGACAAGGCCGATTCTCTGAAGACATTTGGGTTTGAGATTAATATGAGACGGTAGATCAGGATGTCAACATTCATTTCCTGATATGTACATCTAGACTTTCTTAAACATCTTAGAACATGCCATTTTTTGTTTGACCCCAACAGTATGACAAGTGATTAAAAATATTAGACCATGTTAGATTGTTTAAACAATTAATAGAGCTGAAAGTTTACTCTTGGTTTGAGCCATGGGTTTGTTGTTAAAAGGTTAAACCAACATGAACAGAGAGCTGTCTCTGGGAGAAAGGCAAGTCATTTTGAAGCTGAGTAATGATGGGAAAATCTATCAAAGCCCAACAATTTGGAATGTTCTGAAAGAAAAAAAAGAAAGACAGAAAGAAAGAGAACACCGAATACAAACAGGTCGGCCAAGGAAAACAGCAGCAATTAATGAAAGAAACATTGTGAGATGTGAAGAAATACCCCAATATAACACTTGGTGACTTCATCAAGAAACTCCACAGAGCAGGGGTGAAGGTCTCCAGGGTTTCCCACAGCACTTTGCAGTTCGGGCGGCCCGCATAAGCTGGGAAACCTTACCGCCTTAACTAGGTCGTCCAAAAAAAAAAAAATTCCGCTGCACAAAAGGCCGTCAAGTGCATCTCGGAGAATAGCGCGGACGTGCTTCACACCGCGAGAGGGCACGCGTGCCACACGGGCGAAATGAGAGAAAGAGGTGGTCCGTCACTATCTGGAGGATAACTAGCCAGTTGATAAAACGCGTGTCCGTGAGAACTTTAAGTGGACTTATGTTTTGGGTTTATTCAAATTTAAAGTATGTTAGCTGGTGATTTTGCTGTTTGAGTTCTTCACCTGCTAGCTAGGTTGCACATGCCTGTTTTTAATAATTGTTAAGCGTAGTACAGAGTCTCTGGTCTCACAAAGAAGCCCCACCCCTGGGCTCCGCCCCCCACCCCACCCCCAGGCTCCCAACTCTACCGCCTTAACTAAAAATTTTCTGCAGGAAACCCTGGTCTCGCAAGCAAAAGCTCAAAGAACCACAAGATCAAATCCTTCATCAGTAGTAAGAAACAAAGTGATGGCAAGGCCAGAGTGTGGAGAAAGAAAGGATCTTCTCATGATCCAAAACATATGATAATCGGTGATGCACAGTGAAGATGATGGAACTCATGATGGTAGCAGAATGAATGAAGAAGTCTACAGAAACATTCTGTCTGTAATTTACGAAAAAAAAGTGTCCGTTCTAATTGGAAAGAACTTCATCATGAAGCAAGACAATGATCCAAAGGAAACATTAGAATACAGCATAGTACGTCATCAGGGGTGAGACTATGACCCAAGTGAGATCATTTCACCTCCAAAAGAAGAGACCGAAGAGAGAAAACCCCCAAAACAAACAATTGTCAAGAGGCTGGAAAAGCAAGACAAAACTGGAAGACTGGAAAAGCATCACAAAAAAAGAAGAATACAGAAGCTGGTTGGTCAGTGGTTTGCCATTTTTACACAGTTCTTGCAAACAAGAGAAATGCAAGCAAATATTATGTCATATATGTGAAGTCTATCTATTCTTTTGTTTAAATAAAAACAAACATCCATCCATCCTTCCATTTACCCAAACATCCTTCGATTTACCCAAACATCCATCCATCCACCCAAGCATCCTTCCATCCACCCAAGCATCCTTCCATCCACCCAAGCATCCTTCCAAACATCCATCCTTTCAAGAATATTGAAAGGTTTCTGAAAAGTTGGTTTGTGTGCCTACATAGTACATTTCTGTTCTTGTTGTCAATCATCGTCACTTGATAACAACAAAATGAAGGAGGGTGGACTGTCTTTTACAGGTTTTTTTAACTGTTATTTTTTTTTTTTTAAACAAATCTATGATCTTCAGTTTATCAGTTAAAAACAGTGTAAACAGTAAGAGATGAATCATAATACTAAGGTGTAAAAATTATTATTTTTTTTTTAAATAATTGTGTTTTCAGAAAGAGCCCATACTGATCTCACTGTTGTAACACATTGTTAACGTTCTTTCGTCATTGTGAATGACTAGGACAGAGCAGGAGTTTTTATACAGTAATAACGTTCACCTTGAGCAGCACATCAGAGGTAGGTCTGTCCTGGGCAATCTTCTGTAGACAGGAGTCCACAAAATTTCGGAAATAATCCGACCTTAAATAAGGGGAGGAAAAAAAACACAGCATGTCGAGTGTTAGATGAGGAGGAAGGTGTTGAAATGAGAATGCATTAAAAAAAGATATCATACGGAGTCCTCAGAGAATCAGGTGTGAAGGAAGACTCCTGAGAGAGAGGCATAAAGCAGGACAAAGACAAGATAACAAAATACGTGATGTTTATAGGAAATAATTTCTCACCAGTGATTAGACTGCAGGACTGGGCTTTCATTCTGAGCGATGTGGTATAAGGCACTCATAGCATTCATGTTGAATAAGGGAGGTTTTCTTTCCGCTGTCACAGAAAAGAAAAAACATTTGTATTTTCGGATATTTCACTCACATGGAAAGGTTTTGGATGCATAGTCTGTTTACAGTCTAACATACAGCAATGCTTTCTGATACGTTCGACTTTTAAAAATGTACTATTATTATTATTATTATTATTATTAATTTATTTATAATTTAGAGGTGGAAAAAATCTCTCAACGTTCCACAGTAACCTACAAAACCAAACAAGTAAAGATAAAGCTTTACAAAATGTTCAATTACGTACCCAGCTCTATACAGGTGATGCCGAGTGACCACACATCCACTTTCCCATCATACTGCCCCTCATCCATGGCCAAGATCACCTCAGGTGCCATCCTACATCAAACACATCCCCTGCTATTAACAGTGCGCATCTGCCATTAGTTGCCAAAATATCCCATAATTACATATACAGCCATTTTGTTATGGCTTCTCTCACACACTTATTATAGAACCGTTTAGAACATTTCTTTTTAGTTTATGTCTTACCAGTATGGTGTGCCTACAAACGAATTGGCAGGTGCCACGATGGAGGCAGAGCCAAAATCTCCCAATTTCACCTGCCCTGGCTCCGTCAGCAAGATATTTCCAGCCTTCACATCTCTGTGAGGAAACGTATACCAAAGACCATCAGTGAAAGACATGAAATTAATCATATGCATAGAGAATATCCACCGTGGCAGGGGAAGAAGTTGAAACTGGGCATTGATCGTATCTTAGGGCCTTTTTACACCTGGTCACGTCATGCGGTCACGTCACGTCATTTCTCTGATCCGATAGCTATCTGATTTGTTGAAATTGTTCCATTTACATTGCGTCTTGGCGAATCGGATATCAATCCGATCTTTCTACTCCCGCCCAAAATGCAAATATATTTTACCTCATTTCCGCGGTAATTGAAATGGAACACGCTTTGGTGTATGCGGTTTTCAGAATAAAATCAAAAAGAAGACGAAAAAACTTTTAAAAAGCATTTACTGTTTGCTGCAGTGCATTTTAAGACCCAATGAGACACATGACGTGACCAGGTGTAAAAAGCCCCTTAGTCAAACGGGAAATTTTACTGCCATTTCAACTTCGTTCTATTCAGCAGCAATAAATCAATGTCAAACCATGCAGTATTTTACAGAAGGTAGACCATATTAAATCTGCAAACTGCATTCGGTTGCACTTTGGTCCCCATGTGTTTGCTAGTTTTAGATCCCAGGCAGTGGTGGGAGGACTATAAAGAGCATTATAGTAGTCGTCCAGGATGTAAAAAGACAACAGATTCAGAGGTCATGACTGGTCAGAATATTTTTTTCATGACCTGGAAGGCATGAGATTAAAATAAACTAACAAACTAACTAGCTAACCTCTAAATAAATAAATAAATAAAGTTAAATAAAAAACTATTTCGAGTGACTCAGCTCAGTGTCTGTGCTTTTCCCTCCCATACAGAACAGCTGGCTGGTGAGCAGTGTTGCATGTTTTTAGCTTGTTTTTAATATTTGTTTGTCGCTGCTTAAGCAAAGCCTATTGCAAACTATGGATGAACAGGTGACAAGTGAAATTTCCTGTTTTCCTGTACCTGGATTTTTTGCCAATAAATCCAAAAGATACATCTTATATTTAATTCAACTGTACTCTTAGCTATTAAATAGGATACACATTAATATGTACAAGAGAGGTTTGGGGAAGTGGCACCTGTGAATCATGTTGTGGGAGTGGAGGTACACCAGGCCTTGCAGAGCACCATGAATAATCGCCGCAATCTCTACTTCCTGCAGTGGCTTCTTGTGTACTAAAAGCAAACAGGAAGAAATACAAAACAGCACTTCCCAGTTTGATCGGTCCTAAATGATCAGACCTCATATAAGGTGTAAATTATGTACTGCGAATTGCTAACGTTAAAGAAAAAAAAAATGGAAACTTTACACGTTCAAATTACATCATAGAACTTAAGGGTCACAATAATGAAGTGTCATAGAAGTCATAGAACAGTAATGCCATTATATATATATAAAATGGCATTATACAGTGGAAATGAAAGTGTTCTTTTCCACTGTATCATGCCATTATAATGCCATTTTATATATATCAGAAATATTCAACCCCCTCACCTCAAAAGACATTATAGTGATGTTGATAAAAGCTAATGAAAATCAATGAAAAAAAAAATAACAAAAAATATTTAGTGATACATACGAGTTTGCCAACAGAAGTTTACTTAACTTTGAAGTTTAAATGAAAATTGTAACTCTTGTAACACAGCATGTGCAGTATTATTCAACCCCCAACTTCAGTACCTTGTGGAGTGTCCTTTATTTTTTATAATTTCTAACAAACGGTTTCGATAAGTGCTGACAAGCTTCTTACACCTCTCGATTGGAATCTTTGCCCATTCTTCACATGCAAAAGTCTGTAACTCAGTGATGTTTGATGGCTTCCGTGCTGCAACTGCCTTCTTCAAATCCCACCAAAGATTTTCAATTGGATTTAAATCTGGTGACTGAGAAGACCACTCCAGGACGCTCCAGCATCTTTTCCCCAACCAAGCATTAGTTGATTTGGAGGTGTGCTTGAGATCACTTTCTTGCTAGAAGAGCCAATGATCACCAAGGTTTAATTTGTCAACAGAAGGCATCACGTTCTTCTTTAAAATGACCTGGTATTTCTGGGTATCCATGATGCTAGGTACACGATCAAGATTGCCAGTTCCTGCCGCAGAAAAATAGCCGCACAACATCAATGACCCACCTCCGTGCTTGACCGTGGGGATGGTATTCTTTTGGTCATAAGCCTGACCTTTTGCACGCCAGATGTACCACTGGTCCATACAGTATGTCCAAAAAGTTCCAGTTTGGTTTCATCAGTCCATAGAACTGTCTCCCAGACCTCTGTAGTTTTATCCAAATTCCTCCTGGCATATTCTAGTCGACTCCTGATGTTCCTTGAGTTCAAGAGTGGAGTGCGTCTTGGGGTCCGGCCATAAAGTCCTTGATTATTCAGTGCACGTCTTATAGTTGCCACTGAAGCACTTGTACCAGCTCTCATCAGGTCATCCTGTAGCTTTCTTGCAGTCACAAGGGGTTTTTTCTTAGCTGTCCTGACTAAGTTGCAAAGGGCCCTTGATGAAATTGTGGGCTTTCTTTCACGGCCAGGAAGGTTTGCAGCTGTTCTATAAGTTTTAAACTTCCTTATAATGCTCCAAATGGTGTCTCTTGGAATGTTAAATATTTTGGAAATGTTCTTATACCCAAGGCCCTTCAGATGTGATGTGACTCCTCTCTCAGCTTTTGTGGAAGCGCCTTTGTCTTTCCCATGATTGCAACTCACCTTGAACACCTTCATGGTTGGGGTTTATATATGCATCACAGCTGAAGCAAATGAAGGATTGTTATAGAGTTCCTAAAGGCTTAATGATGTTTGAGCTCCACTTCAGGCCATAAAAACTCAGAAAGCTTAAAAAAAAACAATATTATATAGGGGTTGCATAATAGTGACATGGCTATCTTAACAAAATATACTGTTACACACAAATACTACTGTATTGATTCTGTGTTGATTTTATGCATCACTTAACTCAAAGAAGTCATCCAAAGCAGAATCATGCACTTTGAAAAGATTTTTATTAATAAATCCTTAAAACTCTTTGGTGGTTGAATATTTCTGATTGCAACTGTGTGTGTGTGTGTGTGTGTGTGTGTGTATATATATATATATATATATATATATATATATATATATATATATATATATATATATATATATATATATATATATATACACACATACATAAAGAACACTTTCATTTCCACTGTGAAACGGCAAAGGTCAAACGGCAAAGGACATCAAAAGGTCAAAGTCTTTTACTTATCACTTGCACGCTAAAGCTGATTTGTATATTGTGAGGCTCAGGTTACACAAACATTACAACACAAAAGCAGATTAGACAAGAGCAAGATAAACAAATGTAATTAAATCAGAGAAGTATGAATATAAATTATTTGTACAAATGGTTTAGTGACAAACTGATAAATTAAAGAATGAAAATGAAGCTGTTTAGTGCAATGATTCTGACAGACTAAAGGTACAAACTCTTCCTGATATCTGAACAGTTCGATAACATCCGTCAGATGATGACTGAGAAACGAAGTCCATTTTGATTTCATGAGCTTTCCTGTGACCTAACACACAGAGATGCTCTCTATGGTATACAGATTCAGGTTGGTGAGGATGCTCTTGAGCTTCTACAAACTCTAGAGACAAAACCTACTGTATAATCAGTTCAGCGCCAAGAAACCTGAAGCTGCTAAACTCTTTCTTCTTTGACGACTGTATGTCGATGTGCAAAATCCCGTAGTGCAGTATCATCGCATAACACTCTAACAGCCAATCATGTAACAGTATCATGTTTGGTTGCGCCATATCGTTGTCTCGTGCTGGATTCCTCTTCAGTAACCGGCGACTGATGAGCAGAAAATGAGCCGCATGCGAGCGAGGAAATTGTAAATAAAAGAGTACGGCAGTTTTTTGTATATTGTAACTAGGGCTGAAACGATTCCTCGAGTAACTCGATTACAAAAATTATTCGAGGCAAATTCCTCTGCCTCGAAGCCTCTTTTAATTCATTTTAAAGCTCACGTCACGTTCTGTGCAATTATTGTGTGCGTGTGTGTGTGCGTGTGTGACTACGCGCTTAAGGTAAAAGCGGAAGGAGACGCGAGGAGTTAGCGGTCTTTTGATTTGAGCGCGCGGGCTGCAAAATGTAAGGGCGCGATAACAATGTCAATGAGCAACGAGAAGAAACAAACAGGAAAAAAACGACAGAAAATGGCGCAGGGCAAGCCTCAGTTCTGAGCATATTGAAATGTTTACTTTTCTTTATTGCAATCACATGCTCCTTTAAATACTTTTAAAGCACACACACGTTGAAAGAGACATTTATATTCTGATTAATAAATATATGCTTAAAGCCCTCGGTGTGAAACCATGCATGGCCTCTAGGTCCAAGTTCCTGTCCATGTTTTTTGCCCCTTAAATACCACAAAGCATTCCAAATTAGACAGTAAAGGCTTATGTTTTGCCTGAACTGTAGATTTAGAATCTTTTAGTTCTAAAAAGTTAAGTTGCATGACTTAAAGGCAGTATTTTTGTATTATTATTACTATTTATTTTAATGTATGCCTTAGTTTTCATAATTTAAAAAAGTAATTTGAAAAGAATAATTTTTTTTGTTTTTGCATCTCAGAAAAGGGTTCATTTAAAACCCAGATTGTCTGGCACTTAAATGTACTTAATTCTTCTCAGTCAACTTTTTGTCATTGTTCACAGTACAAGTACAGACAGAGAAACAATGTCTAAATGTTTATTTTTGATAGAAAATATTGTTGTATGCATTGCATACTATACATTTAAAAAATAAAAGTTAATTTTTCTAAAAAAGGAAACCAATTAGTTATTCATTTTAAGAGACCTGTCTTATTTTGTCTTGTATATTTAATATTGCTTTTTAATTAAGCAAAAATACATTTTGTCAGATTACTTTAACCGATGAAATTTTTGGTAGAATACTCGATTACTAAAATATTCAATAGCTACAGCCCTAATTATAAGTCTACAAAAATATACTTGAATAGTTCAACTTCAAGTATGATTAGAGTAAGAATAACTTGAGTTACTTTTTCATATTTCTGCAGGTTTTATATTTCAAACTATGTTACTGTACGGTATCGGGTTTGTTTTTTATATTACAGATGTATCTCAGTCTACCTCAGTTTTATTTATGTTTAAAAAACACTGCACATATTTTAAAACACTAGTAGCTAGCTAGTCAACTTCCTAACACTAAACGTGCACTAAATTCTCAGGTTTCTCCATGTTTATATTTAACACTTTGCACTATTTTATTACACTTTATTAAGCATTTCTTACATTTTCTTTCATTTTGCACCTTAAATGTTAATTGTTAAGTGTTCATTGTGACTTTAGACTTATGTTTACAATCCTTCACGCTCTCTGAGATCACAAAACTCAGGACTTCTGGTAGTTCCCAGAATATCTGTCTACTAAAGGCGGTAGAGCGTTTACTTATTTAGCTCCCAAAATCTGGAATAGTCTTCCTGATAGTGTTCGGGGCTCAGACACACTTTCCCAGTTTAAATGTAGATTAAAAACTCATCTCTTTAGTCAGGCGTACACATAATACATCCCATTATATTGTGCACTATTACACTAGACTTGCACATTTTTATGGACAGCAGATATGTTAATCCCTCTGCACTGCTCTTCTCTTTTTCTACCCATGCCAAGACACCCAGACATTGTACCAGCTCCGATCGTCTTCTGTGCGATGAATTTTTTGGACCTCCACTGAGATGAGGCCGACTCTGTGAGAATCCTGAGACATCTACAGATCTACCAGCTCCAGTTGGACTCTGTGATACTAAGAGGAGATCCTGAACTCCATGTGATCCCTACACAAATACAACACTTGTCTGACTGTATATTTGTAATCAAACCATCTAGTGTCACCCACATGAGGATGGGTTCCCCTTTGAGTCTGGTTCCTCTCAAGGTTTCTTCCTTTACCAATCTAAGGGAGTTTTTCCTTGCCACTGCTGCCTGAGTCACCTCAGACTTGTTCATTGGGGCTAAATACATATACATACATACATACATACATACATACATACACACTGTGAACTATATATATTTAGAATTTTTATTATATTAATTCTTTATACTACTCATGTTTATCTTCTGTTCTATGTTTATGTTCTGTAAAGCTGCTTTGAGACAATGTCCATTGTAAAAAGCACTATACAAATAAACTTGAATTGAATTTACATTAATCATTAATCATATCGCCCAGCCCTAATCCAAAGTCATCCCTGTAGATAAAACAGCTTAACAAGTAATGATGCTTTTTAACTGCCCTATGGTGTACAACACAAAAAATTCTTCCACCCCAAATTCTCCTGGCTATTTAACACTTCTCTGTTTATGATGCACAGTTAAGCTCCTCCTACTATTTTGCTATTTCATGATAACAGAAAATAATCATAAAAACATGGGCTAGAGAAATTTCATGTATTCATCAGCAGCCAAGGGAAAGGGGGGAAAACGATAGTGCAGGATCAGTAAGTGCAAAAATAAATAAATAAATAAATAAATAATGGCCTGATTTTTCATTAACTTACCTTCTATCAGATCAGAGGCTGAACCTAAACAATACTCCATCACCAGCTGAAGAGAGAGGAAAAGACAACATTTAGACGACAGTAATTTTTCCATCATTTACTTTTTGAACTCTATTGCTATATTTTTTGTTGGGTTTTTAAGTCTTCTGTAGCAAAAATAATTCAAACGTGTTTTTATCGCATTTACATTATTGATGCATTGAATATGGTTCGTCTAGTAGGTAGCTGTTAACTGTGTATTTTTTAAAGGGGCAAATTTTACTTCTGTTATTCTTGAGACTGGTGATACTAATCTCATGTTGAGATGTTTTTCAGAAAAGCAGAGTACACCAACAGAGTTGAAAATTATTAAATAACCAGAGGAATTTAATCCAAAGGAAAGGGCAACAGGAGCTCCCCTGACAGAAAAGGGGAGATTGTCTGAAGATCATGTGTTTGAATCGCAATTATATCAGAAAGCAGCTTTGGCAGTTGACGCAGCATGAGCAGCGGTGTGAAAAGATGTGGTTTGGCTGTCTAAACGTGTCTCGGAGGAAGCATGTGATAGCCTTCAGTCTCCCACGATGGTCAGATCTAGCACAAATGAGTATTTTAGGACAGTTATAAGCTTTCGGGTGAAAGCTTCCCAATTAGTAATAAATATTCATAACATTTGTGCACATCACTTTTTCTGTGTGATTCTATTTTTCTCAAGTCAAAAGAGAAAAAAATTAATCACTGAACACTACACATTAATGTATCATTGTGACTCCATGTCGGTGCATTCACAGGTATTACACAATAACTGGCTGCAACTGTCTCCTGGTTCCCATTTTGCTGTAAACACTTCTGCTGTCTGGTGAACATGCTGGAACAAGAACTAAAAGGCTGCGTGTTTCGGTCTGTGGCGACTGTGTGTTATTTAGCATGGGGACAATATTTAATGTTGTAGATACTGGATTTGGGAAGAGCGTTTAAGGCACTTCGAGCCACGTTAATAAGTGCTATAACTTGGTGTTCAAGCCGTAGTTGCAACAATAAATTCTAATTTTCTGATGCGAGAAATGTCAAGCAAAAATAAGGCTGACAGATTTAGCACAAGCCTAAGAACAATGGTGGGAAATAGTTTGTCAGTCTAAGCAAGCACAGGACAAAGCAGTAAATATTCTGCAGTCGAAGGAAATGGCGCTTGTGCGTCAGTATACGATTTACTCAGGAAAGTGCAATCTCTCTCTACCTCCCTCCCTCCCACTCACCCATGCTGTGTGCTCTCGCAAGTAGCAGCCTTTGTACTCCACGGTGTTGGGGTGCCGCAGCTTCTGAAGGAACTTCACTTCTTTGATGATATCCTGCCACTTCTGGAACACGAATGAGAGAACAAAAAACATTGGGTCATGTGCCTATTTGTCATTAAAGATCTTGGCATGCAAACATGTCTGGAAACACAGTTTAAAAATCCATTCTTTGTCCTGCTCCTAAATGTGCGTTCCTCTGTTAACTACACATAAACAGTCCTATATGCAGAGACATCATGTATATTTAAGATGCTAGTTGTCTCGGTGTTTCAATTCATAAAAACATGTACATGGAGTAGAAGGAAATTAAAGAAAATGAGTTGAGATTTAACGGCTCGCGAATTTTTTTACCTCGTTCGACTGCTTGCCGCTGTACGACATCTTCTTAATGGCCACCACTTCATTGGTACGGATGTCATGGGCCTGTGAATGATCAAGAGAAACGCTTTATTTCTTTTTCCTGATGATGGGCAATCCATTTTCTCACAGAACTCTTTATCAACCGTACTTACAAAATAGACGGCACCAAAGCTGCCATGGCCAATCTCCCGGAGGTCTGTGAAGAGTTTCTCTGGATCCTCCCTGAAGAAGAGCTCAGCCACCTCCGGGTCCTTCAGACTCCCGGCCCGCACACTCGATGGCATGGCCAGCGCCTTTGCACACATTCAGATAAATTATCAGGTGAGTAAATATTAAATTACTATTATTACTACTAATAATAGCACCAACACAAGTGCAAACTGCTCTAAAATGTGATACACTGAGCACTATATACAAAAACAAAAAATACAAAAAAAGGCCTATATTTCTGAAAAATAAAATTGGATAAAAGACCTTATACACAGTGGTGTTTGAACAACATGACTGCATTTAATTGATTACAATATGTGGGACACATCAGTAAACTGAAAAAAGGAAACTCCTAAACAAACCTGTTAAACCATATTGTAATTACAATTGGAGATGTGGTAGCTCAGTGGTAAAGGTGTTTAGCCTACAACTTGGAAGGTTGGGAGTTCGAACCTCAGGTCCACCAAGATGCCACTGCTGGGCCCCTGAGCAAGACCCTTAATCATCAACTGCTTAGTTGTATAAAGTGAGATAAACTGCACGTCGCTCTGGATAAGGGCATCTGCTAAACATTATTGCTAAACTATATGGCCAAAAGCGCATGGACACCTGATTGTATGCTGCAGCACTACATTTTCCCCTAAGAGCCCAAAAACCCGTTCCAGGATGAAGCCATCCTTAAAAATATTTTGGTTTGCAGTAACAGTAAAAAAAAAAAAAAAAAAAAAGTTGGTAGGTAGGTCTATATATTTTTTTCCCCAAGTTTTAATGTAAAAAAAAAAAAAAGTACAATTTTGGTGATGGTGATTACGTAGGTATGAATTTAAACAAATTAGCATATTGTGACGTCACTGACTGGGTCTTCAACCCGTGCCTTCGGCCGAACACACCATTCACATTTCTTTTGTAATAAGAGAAACATTGTGCAGAAGTATTATTTGCTGTTATGCGTGTGTCCGAAGCTGCAGTTGCTGTGTGACACGTTCAAAAAAAACAAAAACAAACCTGGACACGCTCCGAGAGAAGGCCGTTAAAATCAATTTCCTATTTTCTTTTTCGAAACTTGTGTTGGTTGGTCCAATCAATTTGTGCAATAGATTTTCGAACAATAGAATTTGTATTAGTTGTTTGAAGAGTAAAAACAAATTTGGTCGGTCTTAACGCAAATTTACAACCGGCAAGTCGGTCGGACTTAAAGCAAAAAAAAATAAAAATTTGAGTTGGTCCTAAATTGACAGGGTAGGTCGGGTTACGGCAAACAAGAATATTTTTAAAGATGGCCTGACAATGCCCTTGTGCACAAAGTGAGCTCCATGAAGACATGCTGTGCTAAGGCTGGAGTGGAATGAGTGTTTAAACTGATGCTCTTGTTGATGCTCTTGATGATGCTCTTGATGCTCTTGTTGAACAAAAACAAATTATCCAACATCTAGTGGAAAGCCTTCACACAAGGATGGAGGTTATTATAGCCGCAGAAGAATACTGAATTCATGTGAATTACTGCATTGTTCAGACCAATGAATCATGTAACGCATTTAAAAGTGACACTTGAGACAGTTCATCATTCTAAGCCAAGTGGATCAACTCCACTGGAAGACACTTAGATGTCCATCATCAATGTTGCATGTTTTTACACAATAGGGAATTTCCGATATTTCTGTAAGTCCTAACCCTGTATCTCTGATACCCAACAGTCCTTCTCGACATCATTATTGTTTGCAAAGTAACATAAAGCTACCCCAGGTTCTAAACAAAATAAATTATTCCATGTATTGTTCTCACGACCCACTGATCAGTAGCCCAACACCTTAACCACTGAGCTACCACATGCCATGATAGAGGTGGTGGCGAGTGTTCAGCAGCACTTTAATACACATGTGAACGCCACCATCCTCATGTTGCAGCTACTGTAAGTAATTAGCTTAGACAACGCCCTGCAGTAACACAACAGAACTGTATCATATAGCTGCACCAAGCTCTGGGACAACGGTACTAACGATACCCACGACCACTGTCTCTACATTGGATTTCTCATTAATATATTAAGGTACTGAACATCACTGGAAAAATGGTGAGTGAGAAAAGAAAAAAAATGTCTTGCTCTTTTTTTTTGGAAGAAACATAAAATATTAAGCACCACTTTAACTGTGGGAGCAACACCACAGGACCAGATTCAGGTTATAAACCTGATTAATGTGTACCATGGTATCATGGGGATTTCCTTTAAGGAAATGGTTCATGAAACGGTGATATATTCAGGTATATCTTATTCAAAAACCAACACGTTTTATACAAACCCTGTTTATGGATATGAGAACAGACAAAACACAAACTTTTAGACACGACAGCTTGGAGTTAAGCTCGAGAGTTATAGCGATTTCCTTTATAAACCTTAGAAACCACATTTTAACCAAAGAGGTAACATAAAAGTCAAAGGCTATTGTGAAGTTATCATAATGACTTGTTGCTTTGTGTGAAATTTTATATTTTAACTGATTTGGTAGTTGATTTGCATGCCAGTCGGTGAGGATGTGTCATTTCACAGGAGACTAATGGAATTATAATCTCAATAACAATGCTAATACTAACAATAATACAGATTGATCCAGAACGAGTGGAACCAGTATGTAAGAACAGGGATGAAATACCCAAGCCTTTTGATCTATACGCCATAAGTTTCTCTTTCTTTTATATAAAACACAATTTCTTGTCATTTCAAAGTTCTTATTTAATACTAAGAATGATTGTGCCAGTAGAAGTATTTCTGTACATGTAATATATTTGTTCTTTATAATATCTGCTATAACAGCAGCTCTGACAGTGGTACAGTGGAGAACATGACAAGTTAACTTACACTGTGTGGTCTTCACTTACTTAAATCCATGTAACCACATTTGCACTTTACTACCACCTTGCCTCAGAGTCTCATTTGCACTTCACACTTAAAGGCAAGGTCTCCAATTTTTGAGAAATGCTTCAGAAAACTGAGTCGGGCCGAATAATAAACAAAAATCAAAACAAACATGTAGCCAATGAGCAGAAAGGGGCAGGGCTTGTCAATATGCGGCGGAGAGCGTGTTCAGTGCGCATGTGTGACATTAGCAGAAAGCGGTTTTAACATTGACATGGAGGATAAAAACAAAGAAAGAAAGTGAAGAAAGGCTTCCGATAAGGCAAGAAGTAGGACCCGTATTAATATAGGATCAGCTTTCCAGCGCTGGAGAGAACTGAAGGAGCGGGAAGTTGGCCGCATATTCACAGACTCGTGTTTCCCGAGTCAATAATTCCTGAGCTAAACGCTGTTACTACACAAATAACACCTCTTTTCTATCGTAGTAATGTAGAGAGGCAGCTACAACCACGTTTTGTGTAGTAACAGCGTTTAGTTAGGAGTTATTGACTCTGGAAACTCCAATCTGTGAATATGCGACCAACTTTACTTAAGACGCCGAGGTCGCTTTTTTACCTTCTCGATAGGTGAGTAACGTTGGTTTTGCTTTGTTTGACAGAACTAATATATGCCGTCCTTTGCATGATTATGTTTGTGTCATTTTTGCTTGTTTGTTTATCTGCAATCTTATTGTTCTTCCCTTCAGCTATGAAAAAGACACATTTCTTTCCATTATTTGCCTGGGTTACGTATGTATGTGTGGGCGGAGCTATCAATACAGGGGTGGGACCCATTTCGGTTAGGGACGTGTTTGTTTTGGTGATTTCAAATGTCGACATTGGCTTTCAATAATCGGAGACCCTGCCTTTAATGCTACTTACTAGTTTGTACTTCTGGTTCTGGACTTTTACTCTCCTCAAAGATAACGAAGAACCAAAGCTAACTTATTTTCCAGAAATGTTTAAAAAAACATGTAACTATAAACGGTTAAAAATTGTTAGCAGAGATGAGGCATCAGTGAGCTCCTGGAGTCTGTGGTGATACTTGGTGGCTTTGGATGCGCTGACAAGTAACGCCCCAACGGTGCTTGATTGGATTCAGTTTTGGGGAATATGAGGGCCAGTCAACGGCATCAATGCCTTCATCATCCTGAAACTGTATCAGGGCCACTGCATCAGCCTAAGGTCTGACAATGAATTCATAATGATTTTATCCCCATACCAAGCAGCAGTAAAGTTTCTCTTTCACGTCTGTCACATGTGCACAGTGTGAACCTGCACTCATCAGTGAACAGAACAGTGTTCCAATGATGGACCTGAAGTGCTCCTCCTCACACAGAGGAGCAGATAGTGGTCCTGCTGCTGGGTTCTTGAACTACGGCACTGTCAACCTCCCCTTGTGTAACGACCAATCTCCTGGTATGTCCTCCATACTCTTGAAACACCAAACCTGCTTGTGTCGGCAAGTACGGACGTGCAATCCTGAAAGAGCAGGACTATATCGGGTACAAAAACTGAGTCGTGCTACAAGTCGTGCCAAGTACTCTAATAAAACTAGAGACAAATCCGTCAGAAGGAATAAGGAGAACGTGTGTGGCAACATCCCTTTTTTCAGGGTTGTCTTGCTGTTGCCTCTCTAGTGCCCTTTTTGTCACTTGCATCTTATTCACTTATCCACCCTAACTTGACAGATTGACATCTCTGAGGTCTAACTGACCTGCTGTTATATATACTGTGATGAAAAAGTGTTCCCTTTCAGTAGTGCAGTTTATTCCTTGCTTACCAGAGCAAGATGCACCAGGATCATCATTTAAAGCAGTTTGCCCCCTAATTCTAGACACGTAGTGTCCCGTTTTCGGTTCACATCCACACCCAAAGCGAATCTGCAAAGTGAACTCCTAGTCTCACTAATCTCACACAAGACTGCATCATGTACAACACTCGGATTGTCCGAATACACGCGTGTGGGCGACACAACCGCCGATTAAACTCGATTAGCATCAGCTAATGAGCAGGCTAACTGACTGAAAGACTGAAAATGTCAGCTAGTAGAAACGCTATGCACAATATATGCGTTTTAAACACAAGAAATAGCAACGACAGCGTTGTAACATCATTAGGTACTTTGTACAGGTAGTTAAACTGATAAATTGTTTATTTTTGAGAGGATTGAAGGGTCCTTACCGTGGTGTCTCCGCTGTAGCTAACTAAAGCTAAAGGCTAAAGCTAGCTCAGTGTCCGGCCTGGTGAAAATAAAACGCTGCTCCTTTCTTCAGTCCACACAAACAATCTTCATTTGAGCATCAAGCCATATATTTATCGCTGAATGTGCAGATAAAATGTTAGATGTTTGAGTAAAGGATCATAAGTGCGACTCTCTCTTTCAGCTCCAGATGAACATCAGCTGATTGTCAGTGAACAAAACGACACTGTACCGCGTATCATCATCATGATCATATTCCGCCTCTCTCATACTTAATCACCGTATATAATATCACTGGATTAGTCTGAGGCTGCTGTCAGACATGATAGTTGTCTTGGTTTTATTTTAATCCTCTTTATTGTTCAGGATGATGGCGGAGCGGGTGGGAGCCGAGCAGAAAACGGAAGCTCACTGCTCGTAGCTTTCTCTACGAAGCTTTTGCACTCAAAACCGGCAGCTCTCGCCCCCTGGAGGCCTAAATGGTAATGAAAAGATGACTTCTTGCTTTACCTGACCCATGGGGCCAGTTGTACAAAAAGTTTAATCTGGATCAAAATGATCCGGATTTGGAAATCCCATTTTTCCTATTCAGGATCAGGTAATCCGTCTTACTTTTATGCCGGTTTTTCAAAGCAACATTTGGATTGGATCACCCTGATCCAGATACACCGTTTTCAAGATTACCAAATCCAGATTACCTGTGCTCTAAATGGGACAACATATCACAACATGGGCTACCAGCTATGTAAAGAACAGATAGAAGAGCCAACATGGGGTCACTGTAAGAGTTTTTTATTTTTAGACAAAACACAAAAATAACAAAACATCCACTTCCATTCATAATTTCTTATATGATTAAAAAATAAATATACATTAACAAATACATTGTGGATATTTTGAAAAATAAAATAAAATAAAATAAAATGGCTAAATAGGGGGCACGTTGGCTTAGTGGTTAGCACGTTCGCCTCACACCTCCAGGGTCGGGGTTCGATTCCCGCCTCCGCCTTGTGTGTGTGGAGTTTGCATGTTCTCCGCGTGCCTTGGGGGTTTCCTCCGGGTACTCCGGTTTCCTCCCCCGGTCCAAAGACATGCATGATAGGTTGATTGGCATCTCTGGAAAATTGTCCCTAGTGTGTGATTGCGTGAGTGAATGAATGTGTGTGTGTGTGTGCCCTGCGATGGGTTGGCACTCCGTCCAGGGTGTATCCTGCCTTGATGCCCGATGACGCCTGAGATAGGTACAGGCTCCCCGTGACCCGAGGTAGTTCGGATAAGCGGTGGAAGATGAATGAATGAATGAAAATGGCTAAATGTCCAATAGTTAACAAAATAAAGAATGTTCAGGGTTCTTTTTCATCTGAAGAGGAGAGACCAGCATTTCCAAGCTCTGCTTTTAGGAGGCAGATCTGAAGTTTTGCTTTGGTTTGCTGCAGTTTGGTCAGCTTGATTTGTTCCTCTGCCAGGAGTATCTGTGCTTCTGCTCTTTCAGTCTCTCGTTTTAGAAGTAATTCATAGGCATCATCATTATTATTCGGCAAAAGACGCTTCAAGCCTCTTTTCTGAGCTCCTGTGACTGCTGGCTCTACCAGTGAGGATCCAGGTTGTATTTCAATAATAGGGCTGAGATCCAGAATTAATGTTTCCTCTGCATTTGGAGGAACTGGCTCACTTTCCTCTAAAATCGTAGGCTCACCATCCCCTACAACACCTTGAATCCTGTGCAGAGCTTTAGAGTTCTCACCTCCAATAATGTCCAGAACCACATCTGTGTATTCACCTTTCTTAAAAGGTTTGTTGCCTGTTTGGGTGTTTTTTGCTTCAGCAAGGTCCTTTGTTGTTCTGGCCATCAGATTCTTCCATCTAAATTTCACTTGCTCCAAGGTCCTCTTCTGGCCAGACCCCATTGCATTCACATTCTGGGTGATTTCAACCCAAATGTCTTTCTTCCTTTTGTTAGTCACCATTCCACCCACAACAGAGCTTCCTACTATTGAGGCATAATGGCACTTAACACCCTCCAGCAGTGCATGGGTTTCTGCAACAGTGAAATTAGGTCCTTTTGAGTCCATGGTTCCACCTCATCTGTTGCAGTGAACATAGTATTTATAGGCCTTGGGCATGATTGATTTAATTGAACACAAGCCACAGCACGTCAACCAATTGGTGTGTGGGTATTTGACAGCCATCTTATATTCAGCCTTTCTCAGAGGACATAGAGAGAGGCACTGACATGGCAAGTATTGTCCATCGCTACCACCATTTTGGTGGAAGAAGATACCGTCAAAGAGTGTATGTTGAGCGTGCACAACCACTGGAGCAATACACCACTGAAGAACTGCATGCTTGCTTTCGCTTTGGGAATGCTGATATTAAGTACATTGCAGACCTTGTCAGGCCAAAACTTGAACGGAGAACCCGAAGGAGTCACAGTCTGTCTGTGGAAGAACAGGTCCTCATTGCTCTGCACTTCTATGCATCTGGGACTTTCTACCGAGTAGTTGGTGATAATATAGGAGTGGACAAATCAACTGTAAGTGATCCTTCCAAAGGATGTCCAGATTGCCCAGACCAAGCACAAGTTTTTTCTTTTGGGGAACATGCCCAATACTATTGGGGTTATTTACTGCACTCATGTGCATATCCAAGCACCTCATGAGGGGGATTGGGAGTACATCAACCGAAAGGGGAGGCACAGCATCAACATCCAACTTGTGGGCAAGTTGTGTCGTGAAGTGGTCTGGGTCTGTTCATGATGCACGTATCCTGAGAGAGAGTGCTTTATACAGAGAGCTCCAAACCAACCAACCAACCAGATGGCATAATATTAGGAGACAGTGCCAATCCACTCCTACCACGGCTGATGACTCCTTTTCTTGCAGCAACCACACCTGCCCAGGCATGCTTCAACACTGCTCATTGCAAAGCAAGATGTGCAACTGAGCGTTAAATGGAGTTCTGAAGAGACACTTTGCATGCCTTAACTACTTGCGAGTTGAACCACAGGGAGCATGCAACATACATCAAAGATACATACAACACAACATCGCTACCAGGCGCAATGTCCCTCTCTGTGATGATGATTATGATGCACCTGAGCCTCATTATTTTTACTTTACTATACTGAATAGCTTAATTGGTAGCCTATGTCTACTATATCTACTTTATCACTGTTACAACGGTTACACAAGCCAAGTGCAAAATATAAATAAAAGTATATACACTAGTTTTACTACATTTTCCTCCTGGAATCCACCTTGAAATCCTACCCCCTGTTGGGATCAGGATAATACTGTTTTTTTTGGATCAAAGTTATCCAAATCCTACTGACAAGTTTTGAACAACACATGAAGGTTTGATCCAGATTAAAATTAGGATTGGATTCCGTAATCTAATCGGATTTCAGATTCCTTCTTTCCCTTTTGAACAACCCATTTTCAAGATTTGATCCAATCCGATAACCAAAATCCGATCAGCTTACCTTTGAACAACTGGCCTAAGGGGATAATATTTACTTGATTAACTAAACAGTATTTAGTGCCTAAAACATTCAAAGGAAACATTAAATCAACACATTAAGCATTAAACATTACATTGTCATATGTATCTCATAACTATGTTCTTAGTTTTAGGTAATGGCTTGTATACACGAAATCCAAATTACCTTAATTAGCATAACAAAAGACCGCTAGCATACGGTGCTAACTAATGCTAACTCTTTGCACTTTACGTTTGATTTTAGCATTATTTGCATCTCTGGATTAATTAATTTACTGTCAAACATCTTTAACTACTAAACTTTATATTTATGACAAGTAATAGTGACTTAGAGCCTTATGCGGTCACAACTTCACTGTACGAGCTGCTCTTCAGCCATGACACTTAACAATGAACTCCACTTAAAACACGGAAGTTACCATCCCAATCTGCGCCACAAGATGGCGCTTAAAGTTCAACATATAAACAAAATCCTCTCTTTACAGTTAGCAATTAAACTGAACCATTACAATAGCTGTTGCAGTACACAGTGAAATGAGACAACATTTCTCCAGGACCGTGGTGCTAGGTAAAACAAAGACAGAACTAAGGACTTAAGTAAGTAGTCCTAGCCACATAAAGTGCAACTGTGCAACCTGGCACTGTCTTGTTTGTCTTGTCCTGCACTGTTTGCACCAGGTTGCCCTGTGCCCAGTGGCGGTTCTAGACCATTTCAACTGGGAGGGGGCCAAGCTGGGGCCAGTTGTATTGTTAGAGGAGCCAGATACATTTAGACCTTATTGTTGTTATATCACTTTCTGCACTGCACTGCATGCATTAACAGGCATAATACTATGTTTATAATCATTCAACAATGTATTTGCTAGGGATGAGCGAGTACAGCATTATCTGTATCTGTATCTGTATTTGTTAACCATATGAATGATCTGTATCTGTATCTGTACTCGGAGTGGGTGGGGCCTAACCCGGAAGTAGGCAAGGCTTGTCTTGAAATGGGCTTTAACCGGTATGTTATTTTAAGCATGCAATTGATATGGGTTGATCAGAAATTGTTATACTGTATTTATTGCTGATTAGAAAAATATCTACAGGACAGCATCAGAATTGAGCTTCAGATCAATGGTTTTGATCACGATAGCAAACAACTATATTACAGAACAAGTTTTGCAACAATGAAAACAAAACAATGCAGTGCAATTATGAAGTAAAATGTAATGAACAACATAACTTTCTTTTTTAACTTAATCTTCTTAACTTAACTTAATTTTTTTATGATCAGTGTGATTTTTTTTATTTTTTTGGTTCTTTTTTATTTTTTTATTTCCACACCAGGTGTGTGTGTGTGTGAGTGTGTGTGTGTGTGTGTGTAGCTTAATAATTAATTTGTAATATTTATAACACTAGCTTACTACCTTTATGTTTTTATGAAATACAGCAAAAACGTGTCAGACACTCAGTGTCTGGTTACTGGTTAGAGACAGCTGAAGGTTTAAAAAGAAAAAAATCTCCGACAGGCAGAGACGCAATGCGAGTCGCATTCTACCAAGCAGGCACCACGTCTGAACGAACCCACGTTTACCAGAACTCTACTGGTTAGTAAGTACGTATTATTAACGTTACAACCCGAAGTAAAAAGCTGAAGAAACCCTAAACGTTAACGAAAAAGACCCGCGAACCCGAGTGACTGAGGGAGAGACAGAGAGCTGTTCTGTGTGTGACTGTGAGTGAGCAGAGCGAGACACAGCAACACAATACATCTGTATGTGTGTAGGGGAGGGGCGCTGTGACTAGCCTATCACAGAACGCTGACACAATTAGCTACCCAATGATGATTTTCATTCAATCCGAGCACAGATATTGACTCATATTACTCGTATAATACTCGTACTCGGCAGAAGTGCTTTATCCGTACCGGATACTCGTTTCAGCCGAGTATCCGGCTCATCTCTAGTATTTGCTGAATATATATGTATGTATGAACAAGTATGTATAGCCTTTTCATTTCAGCAAATAGTTTTCATTTACATAAATATTGAGAATTAAGTTTTAAGTGCACTTATTACTTCATCTGTCTATCTTAGTATTTTTCAGTTTTCCATTATTTGCTGATGAGAATGTATTTATATACAGAGACTGAAAAGTCGTTGCGCTTCAGGAATTTGTCCAGCCAGCCAGCTGCAGCTTGCAGTAAAACTCTCCTCATCCCTGCCGTCACTCACTGTTGCATACACTTCTTTTGCCTTGGCCCTGATCATTTTACGTGAGACTCTGAGATGCTTTGCCCACATGCTGTGGATCCACTCACACACGTTCACCTCCAGCTCTTCACTGGCCTTCTTCCTCCCACGTTGGAGTTCAGCTTTATTTTTAATGCCATTCTTGCACTCTCTTTGGATCAACCGAGAAATGTCTTGCCGCTGCTTCTCCCGAATTTTTTTCGGCAAATTTGACAACTGTCAGCTTAAAAGTCAAATCATACTTTTTTCTTTTTGTCTCCATGGTGGTATTGAGAGAGTTAAGAAAAACTGAAGACTAAAGGAAAGTTCGTTAACCTCTTTGTTATGTTGCCACAGTGATGAGTCGTTCATGTACGGTTGCGTCTGTCACGTGAAATCTAATCAAAACATAGAACAGACGATCTGCCGGGTTTTAGAAGATTAAATACAACCCGATACTAAAAAACAGACCAGGCCTCTATTTGAGACCAGCCTTTATTTACCCAAACCTGTCGTCACACCAATCGTTTAAAAGAGACAGGCGTCTATTTGGGACTCGGCTATTATTTTAAGTTTTACGGTATTTGCAACTATAATATTGCATATTCTATCATATTCTACGATACTGTTGTGTTCCGCTTTAAGCAGTCCCTCTAGAAAATGTGTGGGTTACATTTCTGTTCCGCGTTGCCACTGTCTAATAATGGATGTAAAAAACAACGATGGCAAAAAAAACAGTTTTATAAAAATTATTTCACACTCCACATTTAGGGGGGCCACAAGGGGGTCCAAGCTTGTTGTCACAGGGGCACTGGCCCCCACTGACAACCCCCCGTTGAACTGCTAGTGGACAGTGCAGGACAAAAGACAGTGCAAAAAAAGTTACAAGACAATACACAAAAGTCAATACAAAAAAGACAATCAACAGAAACAGCGTTGAGACCAGTGTAAATACTGTGTGTTCAACAATATTGCATGCAGTAATACTATAATGAACACAGTATTGAACTCCCTTGAACTGCTAGTGGACAGTGCAGGACAAAAGACAGTGCAAAAAAACAAATTACAAGACAATACACAAAAGACAATACAAAAAAGACAATAAACAGAAACAGCATTGACCAGTGTAAATACTGTGTGTTCAACAATATTGCATGCAGTAATACTATAATGAACACAGTTTCATAGCAGCAGGTCCCTGAGATAATGTAAAGAATTGTGCAAAACAGCAAACAACTGAAATTTTAGACAGTTTGTGCAAGAACAGAGTAAATCTTGTGAGTGTCATGCCGGCCACATGTGTTTGCTTGGCTGAGTATTTTAATTCAGTTTTGAATTATCTTTGAGTTTATACTTTAACTCCTTACTTTTTACAAAGGTTGAATTCACCGGCAATAGCAAAAGCATCTTAAGAGTAAAATAATCGCTCGAAATACTTTTTGATATCCCTAACATTTTATTTGTTTTCCTAGTGTCTGCTTCTAGCTGGTTAGCATCACTAGCCTGTTAGCACGGTTACTGCTAGTTCTCTAAACCTTCTCACAACAATTATCTCTTGTACTTGCCTTATAACACCATGTTACTTGTGTGTCTACCTTTGCATGCAGGTGAGGACATGTTCGAGCTGCTGCAGGAACTGGAGCTGGAGGTTGTGAAGAAGCAGATCCATGACCTACAGGTGAAGCAGGCCCAGCTGCGGGAGCGGAAAGCCACGCTGGAAGCTTCCCGGTTGGTCGCTCACCTGTGTCAGGTAAATTCCCGGCGTGAAATTAGTACTCCCTCCACCTCTACTCTGTGTATTTCTCTGTCCAGGCCCAGCACACTTAGGAAGCAGCCTGCCCAGGTGTTGTTTACTCTGGTGCCAGGGAACCACGGACCCTGGGTGCAGCAGCAGGGGAAGACGCGAGCCGGGCCCCAGTCGAGGACCTCTCCCCTCTGCCACCACTGGTCTTCGAGATCCCTGCCCAGAACCGCTTTGTCCCCCCTTCGCGAGACGGAACACGATGCTGTGACTCCATCGTCAACCACGCCCATGCTACTGTGGCTAAAGGTAAGGCTCGCACTCTCTATTTACGCACTCTGCCTTACTGAAACTTGGATTAAACCAAATTATTACATCAGTCTAAATGAGTCTTCCCCGACAGGATATATCTATAAGCATGAATCTCATCAGACTGGTCGTGGAGGTGGTGTTACCATCAACGGTATCGATTTAATTCCTTTGAAGTGCTTGTTCTTAATGTTGCACTCTCACACATGCACACGAAAAAATCCCTGATGTATCTTGCTCTAGCAACTGTGTATAGACCCCCAGGGCCCTACACTGATTTTCTTAGAGCATCGGGATGGGTAGAAAGAGAGAAGCAGTGGAGAGGGATTAACATAACTGCTGTTCATAATATTTGCAAGTCTGATGTAATAATGCACAAGATTATAAGATGCATTATGTGTATGCCTGACTGAGATAAGTTTTTAATCTACATTTAAACTGGGAAAGTGTGTCTGAGCCCCGAACACTGTCAGGAAGACTATTCCAAAGTTTTGAAGCTAAATACGAAAATGCTCTACCACCTTTAGTAGACTTAGATATTATGGGAACTACCAGGAGTCCTGAGTTCGTTTATTTCAGGGAGCGTGAAGGATTGTAATGTGTTAGAAGACTAGTTAGATACATGGGAGCTAAAATAAGGGCCTTGTATGTAAGTAGCAGCAGTTTGTAATTAATTCTAATCTTAACAGATAGCCAGTGTAATAATAAGAGGAATTATATAAATTGATTATATAAATTTTTTTTTGTTTGTTTGTTTTTATATTTCATATAACAGATATTTACATTGTCCACAAGACAAAGTTTTCAATTTAATTTATTTGTATAGCACTTTTAACAATTCTCAGAAGCATAGAAACAGAATAAAAAGTTTAAAATTAAGTTACTATTTATCTAACCATGGGTCACATGCTGTCTATGGAGCTCTATTACTGTCTGTCCGCAGCTCTATCAAAGCAGAGTGCACCACCAAGCAATGAGACTCCAACAAGGGGTAGAGTGTTAGGATGAAGGTGGTATGTTTGAAAAGAATAAGCGGTCACACTGGAAACTCACTCAAAACACTGAGAGCTCGGGAGCGGCATGTAGAGTGGCTAAACAGAGAGGGAGAGGGAAAGGGAGAGAGAGAAAATTATTAGGTATGCTTGTAATCATGTGATTGTTAAAGGCAAAGTATTTTATGTGAAAAGTGAAGGCACGGACTCTGGTAAAACTAGCTAGGACAGCATAACTAAAAAGAAATAGCCATTTGTTGACACAGACATGAGGACTTCCTGGGACATAAAGCATCCTACCACTCCACATTCAGCATACCTGAGCAATTTGCGAGAGTGGTAAGGTGACAGCATTCAAATGTCCCAGTTCACCAAACAATCTATGCCTATGAACACTCCAGATATGCTCCTTTACCTAAGAAAAACGATTCACAAATGTTCCTGGAGTCCTGAATACTAATTGTAACTGTGGGGCTCTGTAAGAAAAAGCTTTGCCTTGGCTGTAACCTTTAATACTTGAACTACTACCAAGTAGCCTGCACCGTTTGATCAATGTAAGCATGACGGATCATAAAAGATCCCCAAAAAGATCACTCAGGTACTGTGGTGCAAGACCATTCAGTGCTTTAAATGTCAGTAATATAATTTTATAACCAGTGCAACATTTGACTGTGAGACAGTACAGTGTGGATAAGATAGGGGTTGTAGGAAAAATGTTGTAGAACATGTAGAGTATGTTCTTGGGCCCAAAAGAAAGGGAAGGGAACCCATCCTCATTTGGGTGACACTGAACAGTAAATAATGTAAATGTAAATAATGTCCTTTCTAGGACAGTTTATAACATTGCAACCAAGAGATCCTGAAGAACTAATGGGTCAGTGCAAACTCTGTGTTCTGAACAGACCTAACACTAATTTCATCCTGTCAAAATCTTCAAATGATTGCTGATACAGCTGACTGACACAACATTGGTTCAAAGAAGGCCAGTCTCCAGGTGGCTCCATACACAACATTCCCATGAGTCACTGGCTGACCATGCAGCTCAATCCCTGGCTCAATCCCTTAAACCATCCAGATCTGCTCCTTTACCTAAGAAAAGCTATTCATAAAAAAGCCAAATTAAACAAATGTGTTTTTTACCTGGACTTGTTTCAGTCCCAAACACTAATAGGAAGTCTGTTCCATAACTGTGGGGCTCTGTAAGAAAAAAGCTCTGCCCCCTGCTGTATCCTTTTGTACTTGAGGTACTACCAAATAGCTGGCACCTTTTGATCGAAGTAGGAGTGACAGATCATAAAAAAACCAGGACCATTGTTGTGGAAGTTTGAGTTTTGAGAGATTTAAAGTATAAAGTATCACACTGGTAGGCCCGAGCAAGAGTAAAAATGTTTCACAGTTTATTGTGTTCTGCTGTGCAGCAGGACCCAACACTCCTCGTATAGCACGAATAAGGCCGGGCGCCCCGATCATTGATTACATCAAGATTTTATAGACAGGATTCAAACAAAGAAGGCATGTAACATCATAAATCATTGGCTTAAATGCAAACCGCCTGCTCATCTCCTGATCAAGCTAATTTTGTCTTACCAAGGTCTACTAGAAGCTGTTTATGAGCCTAAGTCCCACCAACTCATCTCTGCCCTTGTCATAATCTAAGAAAACAACCACTGGCAATGACAATTTCTAGTCACAATAACTACCAGTCATGAGCATAGAAGGACAAGGCCATACAAACATCTCTAAAGTAAAAATGTCCACCACACCATAGTGCTACATAGAACATAGAACTCCACTTAAAACACGGAAGTTACCATCCCAATCCACGCCACAAGATGGCGCTTAAAGTTCAACATATAAACAAAATCCTCTCTTTACAGTTAGCAATTAAACTGAACCATTACAATAGCTGTTGCAGTACACAGTGAAATGAGACAACATTTCTCCAGGACTGTGGTGCTAGGTAAAACAAAGACAGAGCTAAGGACTTAGTAAGTAGTCCTAGCCACATAAAGTGCATCTGTGCAACCTGGTGCAAACAGTGCAAGACAAAAAAGACAGTGCAGGACAAAAAATACACGAAAGACAATACACAAAAACAGAAAAGGCACAGACCAGTGTACATACTGTATGTTCAGTCAATATTATGTGTGCAGAAATACTGGGATGAACACATTAGTATTATAGCAGCAGTTACATGAGGTATTGCAAAGTATTGTGCAAAAACAGCAATCGACTTAAAAGTGAGACAGCATGTGCGAAGAGGAAAAACAGTGTGCAAAACAGCATTTAAACATTTTGATATGATGGTGCTGTGGACAGGGATGTAAAGTGGAAGAGTGTGTATTTGGTGTGTGTAACCCAGGTCACTAACAAGATCATTAGTAACAAATAAATACATTTTATTTTATTTTATTTTTATTAATGTATCTTTATTTATATGAAAATGCAGATTGAAGTTAATATATATTAAATCTAGAAAAAGGAAATCGCTAAAGTTGAGTAGTGAGGTGAAAGGTTAGCTCCGACCCCTGAGAAAAGTTAGTGCACTAGCCGGCAGAACGAGAGTGAACTTGGACGAGACAGACGTAAAGGATTAAATCAGCGTTTTTCTGGGGAGAAACTATTTTATTTCTTTTGTTTTCTGAGTTATACTTTTCCTTGGTGAGTACAAATTTCATTGTAAGAAGTGTATTTGGTTGTTTTGACCATGAATACTGTGAATTGTAATGTGAAAAAAAAGGAACCTAAAGGGTAATATGTGATGTAAAAGTTAAAAAAAATGCTTTAAATGTGTTTATATAGTGATGTTTGTAAGATGTTTTGTGTGCTCGACTAATAAATTCGTAATGTGGAAAATGCACCATGCGGTGCTAGCTTTGCTAACACTGTGCATAGGCCATAGTGTTAAATTGAGCACATGGTGATTAGCATGTATGTTTTCTCATGTATGTGCAAATGATTAAGACAGAGAGTTTGATTTAATTTAAAATGCTTTATTTAAACAATGATACTAATGTTCAATTTGGCTTTGTTGTTACAAGGCCGGGTTTTTTTTTTCCCCTTTTGCTGGAGAATTGTGTTCCTGAATCGTGTCCTTGCCGAATATTCATAGACCGGCTTGGACTGGCGAGCCATTCCACCAACTCATACCTGAAAACAGAGAAAAGTGTGTGAAATCTGCCGAACTGGTAGGATCAAACTATTTTTTTTCCCTCTCTTGGATTACATTTTTCCACCTCTGATGAACATTGGTTTATATTTTTGAACTTGAAATAGAGACACAGAGCTTATATGGAAATTCAGCTGGACGCTAAGACTGAGCTGAACGAAAAAAGTCAAGGAATAACTAATCAGTAAAAATACACCATATTCTTCTCATTATTGGCTCTCTCTTTTTATCTTTATTTTAGTTTATTCTGTGATCTATTGATTATTTCCTATTCTAGATCACACTATTATACTTATTACTTACCTTTGCTCCAGTGAGACAATCTTCATCTTCTGATTCTGGTCCAAAAAGCATCCCCGGTGATTTCATAAGTTTTTTTTATACAGTGACAATTTATAGAGTTTTACACATTAGTGAGACCCCTTTACAGAAAGCTCGGCGAGCCAGCCAGGAGCAAAGTTACAGCATAGTGTAATAGTTATTAATCAACTTAAAAAACCACCACAGACAAAGAGCTTAAGTGAGCCCCTCACTCCCCCTCACTTCAAAGAAATGGAAATTGTAAAACGTGAGAAAATTGACATCAAGAAATCCGTTATTGTCAGTGGCATCACTCTCTCTGACGTAGACCAAGAACTAGAAGCCTGTTTTCAGAAGTATGGATCAATCAAGCGCAACTTGCTTATTGACAACCCAGAATCGGAATACCACCGCAGTGCAATCGTGGAGTTTGTCTGTGAATCTGCTGTGAGTAATTTGGAGCCCTTACTCCCTATGGAAATCCAAAGTACTCAAGATGCAAATGTTCTCTTCCATGTTCGTAATCTAGGCAGTGTGTATGTCCCTGCAGTTAGTAGCAGTGCTACTGAAGGATACTTGGAGAGCCTGCAAGCCATCGCTCAAGCCAGTGGAAAGTCTCTGCAGGATGTTCTTCAAATTGAGCTGCAAAAGATCTCTGGTTTGAAGTTTCCAGCAGATGAACCCTCTAGACCTGGTACTCCAGCAGAAGTGATTCCAGAACCCAAAAACCCTGTCAAGGAGAGCACACCGGTAAAGTCACCTTACCAGCCGAGAAGCCTTGATATTAGTGTTGCTGATACAATGTCATTGAACCTACCTACAAGTGCTCTGAATCCTCCAGGTATTCAGCGAGTAGTGATGGAGCATGTAGTGAAAACAAGTGATGCTGTGACTTCTTCCCATGCTTTCCATCTTAAAGCTTTCTCAGGAAGAAGTCCAAGACCGAGCACTGAACCAGACTTTGATACTTGGCGAGCCAGTGTTGACTTTCTACTTAATGACGTGTCTCTTTCTGACTTGCACAAAACTAGAAGAATTCTTGACAGCCTGCTGCCCCCAGCTTCAGATATTGTCAGGCATGTTGGTCCAGATTCTTCACCAGCACAGTGCTTAGAACTTTTGGAGTCTGTGTATGGCTCAGTGGAAGACGGAGATGAGCTGCTAGTTAAGTTCATAAGTGCTTTGCAAAACCAGGGAGAAAAATCTTCAACCTACCTGCATCGTTTGCATGTAATGTTAAGTGCCACAATCAGGCGTGGTGGTGTCACAGAAGCTGAGCGGAATCGTTGTCTTCTTAAGCAATTCTGCCGAGGCTGCTGGGAAAACAGCTTGATTGCTGACCTGCAGCTGGATGGAAGGAAAATATCACCCCCTTCCTTTGCTGAGCTTGTGGTACTCATTCGTACTGCAGAAGACAAGCAGTCTCTAAAAGAGGAGAGAATGAGAAAACATCTCGGGTTAAACAAGCATGCTCCTGTTCCGGTCAAGTTTCGGACGACCACTCACCAACAGTTTGTTTACAGCAGCAATGTATCTGATGAGCCTATGGATGAAGTGCAACATCGCTCAAGTCAAAAACAGAAGCCAAAAAGCAATGCTGATAAGTCTGAAGTAGATGCACTTAAGAAAGAAGTAGCAAAGCTTCAAGCTCAGATTTCTATGATGAAGACTGACCCTGTTAGAAAAGAGAAGACTTGTCATGAGAATGAACTTTATGAACTGAAGCACCAAGTAGCTGAACTCCAAGCTCACTTTGTTCCAAGAGAAGTATTCAGCGAAATCTTCAGCTTCTAAAAATGTCAATGAAAAACAGAGACCTAGGATGATGGAACAAGAGATGCATGAAAGCTCACGACTCACATGGAATTCAACCAACAGACCCCGTCCTGGCTACTGCTTCCGGTGTGGAGAAGATGGTCATCTTGCAGTCAATTGCGAGAATGATTCAAATCCTGGTAGAGTTGAAGAAAAGCGCCATGAGCTGAGGGACAGACAAGCTGTCTGGGACTTGAAAAATCCCTCTAACTCTCAAACTTTAAACTGAGATCAGTCTCTGTCATGGGGCGGACAGAGACTGGCAAAAGAGGACAATGCCCAAGGAAGCATGGCCGTCTGTACCACCAGAATGTTTATGGCACTCTATGTCATGAAATACCTACAGGATTGGTAGGAACCAGGTGTACTGCCAGGATTCAAATAGAAGGAAAAGAAGTTATTTGTCTTCTAGATACTGGATCACAGGTAACCACCATTTCTATGTCCTATTTATGAAAAATATTTATCCAGACATCCCATGAAATCATTGGAGCATTTGTTAGAAGTAGAAGGAGCCAATGGCCAGGCCATACCTTACCTTGGTTATGTGGAGGTCATCCTAAAGTTTCCCAAAGATTTCCTTGCTATGGAAGCTGAAATCCCCACCCTTGTATTGATCGTTCCAGACGTGACTAATGTACCACAAATTCTAATTGGAACAAATTCACTTGATGCATTGTATGCCAATTGCACTCAAGGAGAAACTTCTACTTGCAAGTCTCTCTTCTATGGCTATCAAGGTATCATATATGTACTGAAGAAGAGGAACCAACAAGCTTCAACTGGAAAAGTGGGATGTGTAAAGTTGAAAGGAAACCAACCAGAAGTTGTGCCAGCAGGATGTACGGTAGTCCTAGATGGACTTGTGCACGTGAAAGGTCCTCTGTTTGAGAAGTGGGTATTAGTGGAGTCACCTATTTCATCTTCCTTACCTGGTGTTCTTCTAGTGGCAAGCAGTCTGCACAGTTTACCTGCAAGACAACGTATAGTGCAGTTACCAATAGTGATGAAAAATGAAACCCAAACTGACCTGATGATCCTTCCGAGGGCTGTCCTCGCTGAAGCTCATGCTGTACAGAGAGTAATGAGTAAAGAGTTTTCTAAGAATGGTGCTGAAAATGAGAAGATAAAGCTAGACCAGTCCAAGATCCCTATTGATTTTGGAAATTCCCCCTATCACCTGAGTGGAAGGAAAGGATTACATCCTTATTAAACTCCATGCCTGATGTCTTCGCATTGAATGATCTGGACTATGGTCACACTCATAAAGTGAAGCACAGGATAAAACTTAGTGATGAAACACCATTCAAACATCGAGCTCGTCCTATTCATCCCCAAGATGTGGACACAGTTAGGAAACATCTACAGGAGCTTCTGGAAGCAGGTGTTATCAGGGAGTCAGAATCTCCATTTTCGTCTCCAATAGTCGTTGTTCGGAATAAGAATAACTCTGTGCACCTGTGCATTGACTTCCAGAAATTAAACTCCCAGACCATAAAGGATGCTTACGCCCTTCCCAACTTGGAAGAAGCTTTTTCAGTCTTGACTGGATCAAAATGGTTCTCAGTCCTAGACTTGAAGTCAGGCTATTACCAAATTGAGATGGAAGAGTCTGACAAGCAGAAAACCGCTTTCTTATGCCCACTAGGTTTCTGGGAATTTAATCGGATGCTGCAAGGAATCGCCAACGCACCTAGTATGTTTCGACGGCTAATGGAGCGATGTATGGGAGCCCTAAACAGGAAAGAAGTCCTTGTGTTCATTGATGACCTCATAGTTTTTGAGAAAACTATGAGGTCATCAATGAACACAAGGACTTCTTTCCTTTCTGGACTTCAGAAAGGTGTAAGTTCTGTCAAACATCTGTGAGATACTTGGGCCACATTGTATCCCAAAATGGAGTGGAAACCGACCCTTCAAAGGTAGAAGCCCTCAAAACCTGGCCAAGAGCTAAGAATCTAAAGGAGTTAAGATCTTTACAGGAGGTTTGTACAGGATTATTCTAAGATCGTAAAACCTCTTAATGATCTTACGGTTGGATATCCTCCACTGCAAAAGGATCGCAGGAAAAAGATGGATATGGCCAAGCAGTAGTACGATCCAAAGGAACCCTTTGGAGAACGATGGTCCAAAGAGTGTGAACAAGCATTTGACACTGTCATTGCAAAACTTACAACTGCTCCAGTCTTAGGATTTGCCAACCCTAAGCTGCCATATGTGTTGCACACTGACGCCAGTACCAATGGCCTTGGTGCAGCACTGTATCAAGAGCAAGATGGATGGATGAGAGTCATTGCTTTTGCAAGCCGTGGACTTACCAGGAGTGAAACAAAGTACCCAGCCCACAAGTTAGAATTTTTGCCGTTGAAGTGGGCCGTTACTGCAAAATTCAATCATTACTTGTATGGAGCTGATTTCACTGTGGTAACTAACCCGCTGACATATATCTTAACGTCCGCAAAACTGGACGCTACCAGCTACAGGTGGTTGTCAAGTCTGTCGACTTTTACCTCTAAAATCCAATACCGGGCTGGAAGTAGGAATCAGGATGCGGATGGATTGTCGAGACAGCCACAAGAGGAAGTTCCTGATGATCTGGAAATGAGGAAAGAGAGGGAAAGAATCAGGCAATTTGCTTACCATCACTTGACAGAAACCCCACAAGCAAATGTTTCATCAGAAGCAGTAAAAGCTATCTGTGACCACCATCAAGTTTGTCATGTGATGACTCTAATTCCTTGTACCAACCAGTGACTCTAGTGGAATCTCTTGCAGTTGGAGTGGATGCCTTACCTCTAGCGTTCCAGCAAGAAGACATTTTCTGGGCTGGAGAACTTTCCCACTTGTCTGAACAAGACTTAAGGAAAAGGCAGAGAGCCGATCCAGAAATTGGAATAGTTGTCAAGCAGCTGGAATCCAATGAAAAGTCCTGTTCTAAGACCCTGTCTCCTGAATTAAGTTTGTGGTTCAAGGAGTGGAATCGCTTAGAGCTAAAAATGGGGTTTTGTTCAGGAAGAGGCAAGAGCAAGGAACTGAGTCATATCAATTAGCACTACCTGCTGATCTCCGTGATCTGGTCATGAATGAACTGCACAACGAAATGGGTCACTTAGGCATTGAACGAACTCTTGATCTAGTTCGATCCAGATTCTTCTGGCCTAAAATGTCTTTGGCGGTAGAACAAAAAGTAAAAACCTGTGAGCAGTGCGTCAGACGGAAAACTCCACCAGAGAAAGCTGCTCCATTAGTGAACATTAAAGCCAGCAGACCATTGGAGTTAGTTTGCATGGATTTCCTATCACTTGAGCCAGACCAAAGTAACACCAAGGACAAAGTATGCTGTGGCTGTACCAACAAGAAATCAAAAAGCCCAGACTGTAGCCAAGAGTCTGTGGGGTAAATTTCTGGTACATTATGGTGTAGCGATTTTGGCTCGTGAAGCAAGGTAAATATTTATAAGTAATTATAACGTGTTATAGTGACTCCTAAATATTTTAACCTAAGTTGAAATTGACGGTAATGGAATTAACATTACACTTATTTGGTCTGTTCGTCCGGTGAACAGGCCGTGTAACCTTTATTAATTCTATGAGGGCGGTATCTTCCCTTTTACTTTATACCGTAATTTTAATTAAATTAACTTAATAGAGCATGTAGTTCAGACCAGATGTTGCAGGTACCTTACGTTTGTGAGCGATACTCAGAGACAATCACTTGTGGAACAAAAATATGGCGTTTAATGAATGAGACAAACACAACATAAAACTAACTACACAAACAAACAAAAAGAAATAGAGAAAACAAAAATGAAACACAAAACACACAAAAGGAATTGAAAGTGGGGAAAGGGAGGAAGAGACTGGAAAAGAAGAAATTAGAAAGGAAGGAAAGGAATGGCAAGCTTAGACTCCAAAATTAATCACACCCTGACTGGGAAATCGTCACAGAAACTTAAATTTACCTTACGATTCAATGCGAGATTCCTACTTGAAATAAGCATCTAAATTGATTGGTAGAGGAAACGGTTACTTGCATTGGCTTGTGGCACAAGAGTCTGGATGTAACGGAGAAATCTCAGTCAGGATGGGGTCAGACGTTTTTCCTGAGGATGGCTCTGGGAAGTGGAGCTTGCCGGAAGTTCTCTGAAGGAAGATGGAGTTGTCTTTAAGCTGTTCCGAAAATCTGACCCCGGATTGGTGGTGATTGTGACAATTTAAAGGTCCCGAACTCCACCCATCTTTGGGGAGATGGCCAATACTACGACCCGGATTTCGGAGGGAAAAACTCTCTTTGTTTCAGGTGTCTGTGGGCGTGGTTTAGCTATCAAACTTTTAGAAGACTTTAAAGTTTTTATCCAAGGTGTATTACGATGGTATAGCGCCCTTTCGTGCTCAAATAAAATACACCATTGATTGAAAAATGAGTAACTGATCATTTTATGGTCATTTGGATACTAAACATGAAGGGGAATGATGGTATAAAGGCATCGGTACATTATATACACAGATCAGTAATCAAAGTGTAACTGATGTTACTACGATATTGTGTTCTGATAAAGGAGAAAGAAACAAAAATGAAACACAAAACAAAATGCATTTGCATTAGGGAAGGGAAAACATAATTTTGTATACATCTTGACATCAGACCTTAAAAGGACATACAGCCTTAGAACAGGTATACATTAACATGCCAGGATTGGTAATCAAAGTATAACTGATGTTAATCCAGTGTTGTGTTCTGATACTTAAATAAAATACACCCTTTTCAGGACAGTAAAGAGCAAGTAATTTTAAGTCACTCAAACCTTAACAGAAGAAGCACATTACAACAGGGTTATAAGAATAAGAATCTTAGAGTATCTTATCTGCTTGTTTTATTAGTAAAAGGAATGTCCCATTGTGTTGTGTGTGTGTGTGTGTGCGCGCGTGTGACTGGTTGAGGTCCCTGTGAGTTCAATCAGAGAAACGGCATGGTCTTATCTGGTCTTTGTGTAGGATCCCAGACCTCCTGGAGCCAGGTGTGTGTGACACTGTGGAATATGGCCCTCAATAAAACCGTAAAACTGGGTTGCTCATTGGTTGGTTGAAGAGTAGATGCCGAAGTTTAGGGTGCCTGGGATATTAAATCTAAATGACTTGTACCAGACGCTACAATGGGTTTCCAGAAAAACTCCAAAACGACCAAGGTCCAGACTTTGAGTCCCGCACCATAAAAGAGCTGTGTAAAGTGTCAGGAATATCCAAGATAAGGACTACCCCATACCACCCAAGAGGTAATCCAGTGGAACGGTTCAACCGGACCCTTCTGCAGATGCTGGGAACTTTGAGCACTAAGGAGAAATCACACTGGAAGGATTTTGTCAAACCTCTAGTGCATGCATACAACTTCACGAGGAATGATGTGACTGGATTCTCGCCCTACGAACTGATGTTCAGGAGACAACCCAGACTACCAGTTGATTTGGCTTTTGGGCTACCAGTCAACCTGAATCCCACTCAAAGTACGTGCAAAACTCAAGAACCGACTGGAGGAGAGCTACAAAGTTGCAACAGGAAATGCTTCTAAAGTAGCAGCACGTAACAAGAAAAGGTACGATCAATGTATTGTTGCCTCTGTTTTGGATGTGGGTGTCCATGTGCTTGTAAGAAATGTTCGAATAAGGGGAAAGCACAAGTTAGCAGATAAATGGGAACCCGATATGTACGTTGTAACTAAGAAGGCTGGTAACTTACCTGTTTATATGGTCAAACCTGAAGGAAAGGAGGGACCCCTTCGAACGTTACATCGAGATCTGTTGCTGCCATGTGGATTCCTGCAGACAGACAGATCAGAAGAGATTCTTACCAAAGAAGTACCTCAAAAACCCAGAACCAGAGCTAGTTCTGCCTAAGAACCTGAAGAGTTTGAAATCCAAAGTGAGTATTCAGAATCTGATGAAGATCTGATTGAGTACCCTGTTCCTGGAAGAACACTGGAAATTGAAAGTAGGATTTTGTCAGATACAAATCCTGTTGTTTCTACCAGAAGTGGAAAACTTGTAACCTTACCTGGTGTGGAACCTGTGTCCGAGAAGGATGTGGAATGTCATGTTCAGGAAAAACCTGTTAATGACACAAACTTACCTGAACCTGTGGAAAGAAATCCTCTGGACTTGATTGAAGCTGAAGTTGTTGGTGAGGATCTAAAAGATGAATCTGAAATTGATAGAGAAAAAAGAAGCTGTTGAAAGAGCAAGTGATCAAGAGGAATTCGCTGATCATAAGTCTGAAAATTCAAATGGAAAATATGGAGGGGATAATGTTTCTGTTATTTCTGGAGTTCTTGAAATGGATCAGAATAAAGAAACTGAACCTGTGGAAGAACTAAGACGTACCCAAAGACCCCATGAACCTCCGAAAAGACTTCATTATCCCCAGTTGGGAAATCCTCTTAGTATGGTGAGCCAGTCTTTGTTGTCCAGCCTGAGTACAGCGTTCACTAATTCGCTGGAAGGCAACCTGGAACCTGCTAGCCATTCACCAACTATTGTGACTGTTCAACCTCTGATGCAGAGGGACCTGCATACATTTAGGAGAGGAGAGTGTAACCCAGGTCACTAACAAGATCATTAGTAACAAATAAATACATTTTATTTGATTTTATTTTTATTAATATATCTTTATTTATATGAAAATGCAGATTGAAGTTAATATATAATAAATCTAGAAAAAGGAAATCGCTAAAGTTGAGTAGTGAGGTGAAAGGTTATCTCCGCCCCCTGAGAAAAGTTAGTGCACTAGCCGGCAGAACGAGAGTGAACTTGGACGAGACAGACGCAAAGGATTAAATCAGTGTTTTCTGGGGAGAAACTATTTTATTTCTTTTGTTTTCTGAGTTATACTTTTCTTTGGTGAGTACAAATTTCATTGTAAGAAGTGTATTTGGTTGTTTTGACCATGAATACTGTGAATTGTAATGTGAAAAAAAAAGGAACCTAAAGGGTAATATGTGATGTAAAAGTTAAAAAAAATGCTTTAAATGTGTTTATATAGTGATGTTTGTAAGATGTTTTGTGTGCTCGACAAATAAATTCATAATGTGGAAAATGCACCATGCGGTGCTAGCTTTGCTAACACTGTGCATAGGCCATAGTGTTAAATTGAGCACATGGTGATTAGCATGTATGTTTTCTCATGTATGTGCAAATGATTAAGACAGCGAGTTTGATTTAATTTAAAATGCTTTATTTAAACAATGATACTAATGTTCAATTTGGCTTTGTTGTTAAAGGCCGGGTTTTTTTTTTCCCCTTTTGCTGGAGAATTGTGTTCCTGAATCGTGTCCTTGCCGAATATTCATAGACCGGCTTGGACTGGCGAGCCATTCCACCAACTCGTACCTGAAAACAGAGAAAAGTGTGTGAAATCTGCCGAACTGGTAGGATCAAACTCTTTTTTTTTTTTTTTTTCCTTTGAGTTTTTTCCTTTTTTTTCAAGTTTTTCTGCCTGGATTTTCAGTGGATAGAACATTGTTTTTTTTTCTCTCTTGGATTACATTTTTCCACTTCTGATGAACATTGGTTTATATTTTTGAACTTGAAATAAAGACACAGAGCTTATATTGGAATTCAACTGGACGCTAAGACTGAGCTGAACGAAAAAAAAAAACTGAAGCCTATTGTGAAACTGATTTAAACTTTTCATTTCTTTGAGGAACTAAATTCAAAACTGAGACTGATTTTGAAATTTAGTGTGTGGAAATTATTATTGCTTTCTGTACTCTGAATTTGAACCTTTTATTTGGGTTTTTAATTTTCATACCCTTTTGTTATTTTGAAGTCTTTATTATTCAATTTACTCATTGTTATTGTTGTTTTGGTTCTGTCATTTCATTGCCAAATTAAAAGTGACTGAAGTCAAGGAATAACTAGTAAATAGTTATTTACTAATTTATAGGAATAAATTCTCATTATTGGCTATCTCTTTTTATCTTTATTTTAGTTTATTCTGTGATCTATTGATTATTTCCTATTCTAGATTACACTATTATACTTATTACTTACCTTTGCTCCAGTGAGACAATCTTCATCTTCTGATTCTGGTCCAAAAGCATCCCCGGTGATTTCATAAGTTTTTTTATACAGTGACAATTTATAGTTTTACACATTAGTGAGACCCCGTTATATGTTGGTCATCACAGTCCGTGTGTGTGTGTGTGTGTGTGTGTGTGTGTGTTTGTGTATTGTGCTTGGTACTGTTCAGTTCAGTTATTGAGGAGTCTGATGGCTTGTGGAGAGAAACTGTCTGGTCGTAAGGGCCTGAATGCTCTGGTACCTTTTTCCAGACAGCAGTAGGGTGAAGAGTGTGTGTGAGGAGTGTGTGGGGTCATCCATAATGCTGTTGGTTTTGTGGATGCAGCATGTTGTGTAAATGTCCATGATAGAGGGAAGAGAGACTCCAAAGATCTTCTTAGCTGTCCTCACTATTTGCTGCAGGGACTTGCGAACGAAGTGTGGTGCAGTTCCCAAACTAGACAGTGATGGAGCCGCTCGGAATGCTCTCAATGGTCCCTCAGTAGAACATAGTCAGGATGGGGGAGAAAGATGGGCTTTTCTCAATGCTGCTGGGCTTTCTTGGTGATGGAGCTGGTGTTGAGTGACCAGGTGAAGTTCTCCACTTGACAAAGACCAAGAATTTTGGTGCTCTTGGCAATCTATACAGATGATCCGTCGATGTTCAGTGGAGAGTGGTCGCTCTGTGTTCTCCTGAAGTCAACAATCATCTCTTTAGTTTTATCAACATTCAGAGACATGTTGTTGGCTATACACTAGGCAGTTAGCTGTCGCATCTCCTCTCTGTATGCTGACTCATTGTTCTTGCTGATGAGACCCACCATGGTCGTGTCATCAATGAACTTGGTGGTATGGTTCGATCTGTGCATTGCTGCACAGTTGTGAGAGTCAGCAAGGTGAACAGCAGTCGGTATTCAGTCCCAGCAGGCTCAGATTACATTTACATTTACATTTACAGCATTGGGTAGATGCCCTTAACCAGAGCGATGTACATGGGTGCTTAAATCTCTATCATTGGATGCATTAATGCTGGTTCACTAGGTTACATACTTAAGATACCATGAGTTTAAAACATTGTTCAAATTTAAGCTTCTCAAACAGGTGCTGAGAGATGATTGTGTTGAATGTTGAACTATTGTGTTGTGTTGAAGTCTATGAACAGCACATGTATGTGTCTTTATTGTCCAGGGGGGTGAGTGCTAAATGAAGGGCCGTGGGAATGGCATCATCCGTGGAGCGGTTTGTACTGTAGGAGGTCCAGTGAGGGTGGTAACTGTGGTAAATGTGCCTCATGACGAGCTGCCAGGAATGTTGTCCAGCAGCCTTACGTGGGTTACCTGGTCCAGCAGCCTTACGTGGGAAAGTAAAATAATCATAAAACAATAATCACAACAATAAAACAAACTGATGTGCAATCAGTTTGGACCTAGCACAGAGCTCATTCAGAAAATGCACAGCTAAACTGAGTTTTGAGTCTAGATTTAAATGTGGCTAATGTTTTAGCAAATCTGATCTCTTCTGGAAGCTGATTCCAACTATGGGCAGCATAATAGCTAACAGCAGATTCTTCTTGTTTAGTGTGAACCCTTGGTATTTCTAACTGACTCGATTCTAATGATGTAAGTGGTCTATTTGGCATTAACTGTGTACTCCTCCAAGTTAACAGTCACCGATGGTTGCAGCTTCCCTGAAGATGTTCCAGTCAATGCACTCAAGTCCTAAAGAGCAGAGGTGGCTCCTGCTGACCAGGTTTTCACCTGCTTCAGAAAGTGTGGAGATTGGTTTTGATGTGTTCTCTGATCTCTCAAAGCACTTCATACCGACTGGGGTGAATGCAACTGGCGTTAATTGTTGAGGCCTCTAATGATTGGTTTCTTTGTTAATAGGATTATTTATGCTGACTTTAGGCAGGGAGGGATAGTGGTTGTAGAATTATTGGGCTTAAACAGTGCTAGGCCCATGTGCGATGGATAGATTGGGTTAACACAGATCCCAAGCAAAAGAGAAACATGGAAGAGCTCCATACATCTCCATACATGCTGAACCTCTTTGGACCCCTCGAGATACAAGTGGCCAATCGAGAACCGAGTAAGAAGCTCTTGACATCAAGCTTCATACGGCAAGAAACTTGGTTGACGTGAGAAGCAAGAGGCCCCTACCTACTGTAATCGAACGGTCATTCACCTATTTTTTCTTAAAGTTTGCACGAGTTTTACGAGTTTACACAAACATATCTGCTACTGCAGTTAATTATTTAATTAGGAAAGTAGAGCATTGACCTAGCTTCAGTATACCTATTTTTAATTTAGTCTTAGTCTTGTGCCAAATGTCCTTGTTAGTTTTAGTCATATTTTGTCATTCACATATCCTTTTTTGTTAGTCAAGCTTTAGTCGACTAAAAGTTTCGTCATTTTAGTCAAGAGAAAACTCAAGGTATCTTAGTCAAGTTTTAGTCGACTAAAAGTCTTTTAATTTTAGTCAACAAAATTGAGTCTTTTTTTAAAATAACATTACTGAGATTATTACTGATAAACATTTCAGTAAAAAAGTGTTTCACATATCTCAAACATTCGTTAAATGTCATAATTACCTGACAAAATACTTGTTGAATGATTTTTGTTGAATGCAAATGTTAAACGTGTCTGGTTTTCAATTTCTGATTTAGGAGACACATTCACAAATGATTAACCTCTTCTGAAGAGTATTTTATTTTAACACAACACAATTCAATACAAAATTCAAAAGCTGGGGCCCAACAGACTCCAACTGACAACTTAAGTTACAAAGGTTTTTAAAACTGTTATGTTGCCTTGTGTCTCATGTTTCTGTTCAAATCAGAAATAAAATAAATATACTCAGAAAAACTGAAAAGAATAGGCCTTCTTTACTGTGGGCCTAAAATACAACCTATTTACAGTCTAGGTTGATCTCGTGGGAAATAACAAATAAGATTTAAAAAGGCTTTAACAAGGCTCAACAATTATCAGTTCTGCTGTTGTTACTACAGCTGCTGATACTAAAGCTTACTACAGCTGCTGAAACTTCCACTTTAGGAATGAATTAAACAATCAAGTTCAAAGGCACGGGGAGAACATGCAAACTCCACAAACTCCATAGAAAATGAATGAATGAATGAAAGTTCAAAGGCAAGATTTGCAACAGAAAGCAAAATCCAAACCATTGAGGGTTATTTAAAGTAAAAGAAAAAGAAAACTCTAAGCAAACTTTAACCAGAGCAGTATTGCAGTTATCACTCTAGACTTTAAGCTTTAGAAAAGCACTTCTTTCTAATGTAACTCTTGCTCTGTTGTGGTGGCCACTTGAAAGGTCTCCAGTTAAACTAAAGACCCGCTCTGCAAACGCTTCGGAAGCTGCGATTGCCATAAGGTCTAATGCTAGGGATTTCAGCAGTGGATACATGGTGGAGCTTTGAGAAGACCAGAAATCCATGCCGGATTCTTCTGGGTTTGCATGGGACAGGGATTCTTTGAATTTTTGGAATTCTTGTCTGATGGAGGCCTTGGAGGTCTTTGGCTTTGATGGGCGATGGGCACTAAAAAACCTGAATCTAGGCCACTTTTGCAGAGGTGCCTCTGAGACCTCTGCATTTCCAATGTCCTCATCATCTGTCACCTCTTCCTGGTATGGTACACTGCGAGTGATGTACTCTTCAGCTTTATTGAGGAGATTCTGTATGCTGCTATTATCATTGTCAATCAGGGTCTCTGCTGACAAACTAGTGTCAACAAAACAAGCAACTGCAGCAAGAGGAGAAAAGTTGCTTGCTGACACATCCAGAAAACAGCTGAAGCGTAAATCCATGTTTGCAGACATCTTCTGTGCCAGTGTAGCTACATCCCTGTAGCTCCTGGCATGAGCAAGGGAGAAGTCTGAAAGGTGGCTCCTCAAATCCAGTATTGGATTTGAGGAGCCAGGGAGAAACAACACGTGTCACTTTCAAGCACCTTTGTGTGTTCTGCAAACGGAAGAAGCAAATCGAGGATGGCCACCTTCTGCCATTCACTGGGCAGCAGGCAGTCCCAGCCCATGGTGTCAGCCACCGATGTCACGTGGTCCTTTACTTTGAGTAAACGAGACAACATCAAAAAAGAACTGGACCATCTGGTTTCACAGTCTTTGATGAGAATGAGTCCACATTGTTCCAGCAACCGTTCTGTGGCAACAGATGATTTGCAAAACTGTCTCACCAGATGCCGGACCTTGTCCAGTAGACGTTTGATTGCTTGTTCCTTTTTGACCATGTTGACGACAAGCTGAAGGGTATGGACCACAACACATGGGGTCCTCTCCAAGGTTCCATATCTGATAGTCAAGTTTAACACAAAACAACAATTATTTTCATCAAATCCTACAATAACTATTAATCTATACAATAGCACTTTATCACTACATAAAATTAATTAAACATATTTATTTCAGATTCTTTTTAGATTCAATATCAAATAGCTATTACAGTGAACAAGCTCTCTATAATAAAAAACACCATTAATGATGATATTATTATGAGCAATATTACATGTAATTGTTAAACTTGATTCACTTACATATACATTTGCTTTTAAGCCTAATTATTAATTTTGATTATGATGTGATTGTTACAGGGGTGTGAGAAGAGGTTTCAGGTTGGGGTGCTGAATTTTTTCTGTCACCACTTTTGAATAAGAAACAATATCAAGGCTATAAAACTTGTCAAAACTCTGTGAATCACAAAAGTATCAGTGAGAAGTATCTGTATCATTTTAGAAGTATCATTTTTTACTTTATTGATACTGCTTTTAATTGTAATGCAAAGACCGGTCATCGGGACATAAGCTGTCATGTACAATAAAAGATGCGCAGCAACAGGAAATATAATTTAACACAAAAAGCCTGCCTAGACGGTGGACCTGCGCTCAGGATTTTTTATTTTGTGTTTTTTTTTTTTGAGCGTCGTGTGGATGAATTCTTTCTATGCACACACTATTTTATTTCTTGATAACAGACCGCTGATAACTATAACACACCATTGCCATGGACACACAGGATTCTAACCGTAGAGACGGAGCGCACTATTTTCTTTAGCGGAAGCAATAAAATCGTTTTTATATCAATAAACTCCCTTTTAAATCATCATTTTGTGTCAAATTATTGATTTATGTGGTAGGTAGCAATGTAATAAGCGGGATCCCCTTTGCGTCGGGGTCCTAATCAGCCTGTTGGGGTTGTATTAGCTATAACAACTGCCTCACTCTACATTATCCCTTACATAATTTAACATAAAAATAAAACTTTTTAAATAGCCAACAAATAAATGTTAATGAACAAACATGCATCTACAGCACCCCCACATTCCGTGCCCATTATGTGAAGACCCACACATGCATGTGGCAAAATAAGTAAGTTAACATAAAATATATATAACCTGCTTAATGTGTTAATTTACAGCGTAGATGCCTAAAATCAGCATTAGCTTATGAGATGTTAATTTAGGTTAACTTACCTGAATGTGTGGGTGGTTAGCTTTAGATTCGTTAAAAGTCATTTAAAGTTGGTGGGTGATTCTCTGAATTGGGTGCCCTTCAAGTCCTTGAAGTCCAAGAACTTACTTCAAAGATTTTCAATTGAAGGAAATCACAAAATGCATTTTAACGCTGTCAATTAATAGAACCAGGTGGTTTTGCATTATAATGCAACACAATTGCTTTTTTTTTATTTTAATTTAAAGATAATGGGTTGCCTAAGTAGTAGACAACAAGCATGTTTGCATGTCCTCACTAACCATCATTACATTTTCATTGAATATCAAACAAATAAAAACTGCAATTAATACCAAAAAGTTGCTGCTAATATAATCATATGTTGGTCTACTTTAACTAAAATATAGTATATATTTAAATAAAATATATATATAAAAATGCATTAATTATATATGAAATTGCAATATTTATACACATCCTCCAGTTTGTTTTCAACCCCGTCACACCATACTATTTACCCCCCTATAAAAATAATGGACCAATCCCTGTGGCATCACATCCAGGAAGTGACATCACACAAGTCTCTTGAAGAACATGCCGCAACGAAAGGCAAGTGTCAGTATCTTTTCTTACCTATATTTCATGTTTTTCACTGTCAGATTAACATTGTCAGGCTCAACATTTCAACTCTGTTGTATGAGTAAATGATAGTAAACAACGGTTTAAGAAGAATTAAATAATAGTTTTGCAAAACATTAAATTTGTATGATGTCCTAAATGCCATGTGATGCTAATGTCTTAGCTAAGTATGGAGTTACAGCTACTGTTAGCCAAAAACTTCAACCCCGTCACATTTTTTATTATAACAGGGTTGAATGTTTGACACTTCTTAGTAGATTACTCAATTGTAGACTTGTTGTATTGTGATGTGAACTGTTAGAAATAATTGATTATGGTATTTTATGTTCAATATTTTCAGACATCCCAATGGCAAAAACAGCAGCAGAAAGGCAGAGACAGTACAGAGCAAGAAGAGATGCAGACGCAGAGAGAACATAAAGAGCTTCTTTGACAGAGATGATGTCAGTAGAATAACTACAGGAAGAAAACAAACCGTTACTAGAAACAAAGTAAAGATGCAAAAAAGGTTTCTTGTAGACACCATGAGAAACCTCCACAGAAAATTTGTAGCAGAGAATAATATGAGGATCTCATACTCTTCATTTTGCTGCCTACGTCCCTTTTGGGTTGTGCACCCCTCTTTGTCTGATCGTGAGACATGCCAGTGCAAACTGCATGAAAATTGAAGCTTTCTAGCAGAAAAGTTTAATCAGCTGAAGTTGATCGAGACCTCAGATCTTGAGAGACTTACTAAAACTGTGTCCTGTGATACCACTCGCAAGGATTGTATGTATGGGGAGTGTGAGAACTGTAAAGATAAAACAGTTCCCCTCTCCAGTATGTACGACAGTGTAAAAAAAGTGTCCTATACTCAGTGGGGGACAGAAGAGAAGGCAAAAATGGATGATCAGGAGGGGCCAAAAGTAAAGATATCCGTTAAACAAATTGTTGAGGGAACCCAGGAGCAACTTGCTGAGCAGTTCCACACACACCTAAGCAAGTTCAAGAAGCATTCATTCAATATTAGGCAACAGTATGCCTACTACCGTGAGCTGAGAAAGAACATGGCTACTGATGAATGTCTAATTCATATAGATTTTTCGGAGAACTTCACCTGCAATTACAGTTCTGAATTCCAAACAGTGCACTTTGAATCATCTCATCAACAGGCGACACTACATACAGGGATTCTTTGTGTAGGCGGTAGCAAAGAATCGATCTGCTTTAGCACAATCTCCATCAAAGCACAAAAGCCCAGCAGCTATTTGGGAGCATCTGAACCCTGTATTGGATTATGTGCAGGCAACACACCCAGAGGTTTCTGTGATACACTTCTTTAGTGATGGGCCTTGTACCCAGTACAAGCAGAATTGATGGACATCTTACAGTCCTGTTTTCAAAGTTCAATGTTAAGCACTAAAAACAAGTTTTAATCAAAATGAGATCCCAGCAAGGTAGTTTTCCATAGCCTATGTTGTTTTTATAAGGGATTTTTTTTGGACCAAATGGAAAGATTGATTGATGTTTGTGATTAATTAATGGTTAATGCTTTTGATTTAATGTTAAATACTTAATAAAATGTTTGTTTGTTTTTGGCAACTTTAATAAAATACAATTTTACTGAATGTGATATCATTACTTTTACAGGTAAGAAATCCATGCTATATTGAAATAATGATCACTTCAACCCTGTTATCATTTTCAACCCCGTTATGCTGAGTTCAACCCTGTTATTTGATAGTTTTTATTAATATTTTCGTGATAAGAAGACAAATTAGTTCAATGTTTGTTTTGCTGTGTGCAGAATTTACAGGACAGTCTGAAAAAATATGAAAGCCCGATTAAATTCTAATGTTAATGCATATTTTGTGATAAGATATGAAGACCATGACAAGTTTTCATGACCTGATTTGGTATTTAAATGGTGAGTATTTAAAAATAAAATTCTACATGCAATAAATGATATCAAACAAGGGACATCTCATTGAAAAGCTTCTATAAGAATTTACTTGAAAATCTTTTTAAATCATATTTAAACAGGGTCCAAGTGGTCTGTGACGGGGTTGAACTGGAAAACAACTTTCAGTAAGAAAAAACTCAATATCGATTAGAATTTCATGCCTGAGGTGGGAAAATGTATTTTCTTAAAGTATGTATGTAAAATGTATCATCACATGAAATGATCAGAAATATAACTATTTAAGGTATATAAAAAAAAAGGTATGACCCAAAAGGCACCCATCTCAGAGAATGACTCTAGTTGGTGTTTTTCCCAGAAATTCTTTGTCCACAGTGTTTCCCGTGAGTTATGATGACACATTCGGACTTTTTTTTGTCAGTATCATTGTACTTAAAATGCGACCAAATATCGAGCCTCTTCCTTCGACCTAGCATGTCGTCGTCACTCATCACTCGTGTTCGCTTTGTGTGTTGTGTGTTCAGCAGTTTTGTGTTGCAGCCACAGGCGTATTAGACCTGTAACTTGAGCAACAGCGCGAAGCCGCAAACTCGTTCTGAATATTTTAAAGGCCTAACAGCTGATGAAAAAGCAGAGACAATTGTAGACGAAAATGAAGAGAGATTTTATCTTAGTTTTTATTTTATACAAAACATTTTCGCCTCGCCTTTTTTCGTCAACAATAATGCATGTTAATTTAGTCTTTTTGGACAGTGGTGCAATCTTGTCATCGTCTCATCTTAGTCATGAAAAAAAAAAAAGGTTCTTGACGAACATATTTCGTCTCGTCTCGTCTGACGAAATTAACACTACAGTATACCTGTTTTGATTCTGATCTCGGGTTATTTGTGGTGCCAATAAGAGAACCTACAAACTTGCAGTTTTTCGTGTTCTCTCGAGATTGCAAATAGGTGTAAATTTGTGTTATCATGGTGTACTTTTGCATTTGAGCTACATAAGTCATTAATCTTGGTTGTCATGAGGAGCAAAACCCAGCTCACTTCAAGATTCCTCTGAATTTGTTCCAGAGGATTGTTCCAGAGTGTTGACCTAGCTTCAGTATGCCTGTTTTGATTCTGATCTCGGGTTATTTGTGGTACCAATGAGAGAACGTACAAACCTGCAGATTTTTGTGTTCTCTCCGGATTGCAAATAGATGTAAATGTGTGTTATCATGGTGTACTTTTGCATTTGAGCTAAATAAGTCATTAATCTTGGTTGTCATGAGGAGCAAAACCCAGCTCACTTCAAGATTCCTCTGAATTTGTTCCAGAGGATTGTTCCAGAGTGTTGACCTAGCTTCAGTATGCCTGTTTTGATTCTGATCTCGGGTTATTTGTGGTACCAATGAGAGAACGTACAAACCTGCAGATTTTTGTGTTCTCTCCGGATTGCAAATAGATGTAAATGTGTTTTATCATGGTGTACTTTTGCATTTGAGCTAAATAAGTCATTAATCTTGGTTGTCATGAGGAGCAAAACCCAGCTCACTTCAAGATTCCTCTGGAAAAACCCAGGCTTGTCCGGGATTTGAACCCTGAACCACTCGCACCCTAAGCGAGAATCAGACCCCTAGACCAACGAGCCAAAGTGCACCACCTTGGCTTGGTGTGCATGTTTGGTGTGCATGGTTTAGCATCTGTTTTCATGCTAAACCTTTCAGATCACTTATTTTTGCAATAATTTCAATAACTCCAATCTGTTGGAAAGGAGACATGACCAAGTTCTTACGAACTTGTGCATAGAACACAAATCAAGCCCATATTAAGTGGCAGAAACTCTGAGTTTACTTTGGACTCTTTATCTATCTGCAAGATACTCTGTGTTTTTCTAATGGATGAGGCTTGCAAATTTTTTTTTCCCCACAACATGCATTTGCAGAAACACTGCCTCTGTGATAAACAGACTGGAATCAGTGTACTCCTGTTTCTATCTCTGTTGAACCTTTGCTGACCTGCCTGCTGCAGGTTCTACTTATTTGGTGAATCATTTTTGGCATATATTTTTGCTATTACAATAGCTGTAGTTAAGAAAGATATCAGATTAAGCAGCCAATTAATCTATTAGATAAGAATATCCTTCACATAGCTTTGTTGTCCCTGCTTTGATTTCATGCACGTTATTTCCTGTGTTTAGTTGTGCACATCTTCTACATGTCCCTAAAACATGCCACTAGCTGATTTGACTGGATTGTCCCTAGGTGTGAATGAGTGTTAGTGTGGTGTCCTGCAATAGACTAAAATCCAACGACCAAAGTTTAGGGCACTAAAATTCAATAGGATTCTGAACCTCTTTGGACCCCTTGAGATACAAGTGGCCAATTGAGAACCGAGTAAGAAGCTCTTGACATCGAGCATTATACAGCAAGAAACTTGGCTAACGTGAGAAGCAAGCGCCCGCTACCTAATCAAATGGTCTTTCAAGAGTAAGGGGAAGGGCTCGTCTGGGATTTGAGCACGGAACAGTGCTCGGGTTTATGTTGTGCACATATGGAAGTTAACTGGATCCTGAAACCATATGTCTGTCCTGTTCTGTGGGTTAACGTTAAACTGTTCAGTGCACTACTATTGCAATAATTTTGTTACCTTTAATCTGTAGGAAAGGAAACATCACCAAGAAACGTCCTTGCTGACGTGCACAAAGAACAAAATTGAAGCCAGAATGAAATTTCAAGAACTCTGAGTATACATTATACTCATCTATTTGCAAGATACTCTGTGTTTTTCTGCTGGATCAGGGTTCCTAATGATTTTTATTACTAACCCCTGCAATGTGCATTCTGTGATTAACAGATCGGCATCAGTGTGCTCCTGTTTTTATCACTTTTGAACCATTGCATACCTGCATGCTGCATTGTCTATTTTTTTAGTGAATCATTTTTGCTACATTTTCAACAGTAGCCCAATTTCTACAGGGCGCCGGTGGAAATTGGGCTACTGTTGGTCAAAGAAGTAGAGGAGGGAGGAGAGTGCACAGACAGAGAGAGAAGAGGAAAGGTAAGAGTGTAGGACTGAGAATAGGAACTCTGAATGTTGGTACTATGACAGGGAAAGGTAAAGAGCTGGCTGATATGATGGAGAGAAGGAAGGTGGATATACTATGTGTACAGGATACCAAGTGGAAGGGTAGCAAGGCTCGTAGTATAGGAGCAGGATTCAAGCTGTTTTATTATGGTGTGGATAGTAAGAGAAATGGGGTAGGTGTGGTCCTGAAGGAGGAGTTTGTGAGGAATGTTCTGGAGGTGAAGAGAGTGTCAGACAGGGTGATGAGTCTGAAGTTAGAGATTGAAGGGGTGATGTTGAATGTTGTTAGTGGTTATGCCCCGCAGGTAGGTTGTGAGTTAGAGGAGAAAGAGAGATTCTGGTGTGAATTCGATGAGGTGATGGAGAGTATTCCCACGGGTGAGAGAGTGGTGATAAGAGCGGATTTTAATGGACATGTTGGTGAGGGGAACACAGGTGATGAGGAGGTGATGGGCAAGTTTGGAGTTAAGGAAAGGAACCTTGAAGGACAGATGGTAGTAGACTTTGCTAAGAGGATGGACATGGCTGTGGTTAACACTTATTTTCAGAAGAGGGAGGAACATAAAGTGACTTACAAGAGTCCAGGTAGGAGAACACAGGTAGACCACATCCTTTGTAGAAGAGGCAACCTGAAAGAGATTAGTGACTGTAAAGTGGTAGTGGGAGAGAGTGTAGCCAGACAGCATAGGATGGTGGTGTGTAGGATGACTCTGATGGTATGTAAGAGGAAGAGGTCAAAGATAGAGAAGAAAACTAAGTGGTGGAAGCTGAAAAAGGAGGAATGTTGTGAGGAATTTAGACAGAAGTTGAGGCAGGCTCTGGGTGGTCAGGTAGTGCTGCCAGATGACTGGAAAACTACAGAAGAAGTGATCAGTTAGACAGGGAGAAAGGTGCTGGGTGTGTCATCTGGAAGGAGGAAAGAAGATAAGGAGACTTGGTGGTGGAATGAGGAAGTTCAGGATAGTACCCAGAGGAAGAGATTAGCCAAGAAGAAGTGGTATATGGACAGGACTGAAGAGAATAGACAGGAATACAAGGAGTTACAGCACAGAGTGAAGAGGGAGGTGTCTAAGGCCAAGCAGAAGGCATATGACGAGTTGTACACTAGGTTAGACACTAGAGAAGGAGAGAAGGACTTGTACAGGTTAGCTAGGCAGAGGGATCGAGATGGGAAGGATGTGCAGCAAGTTAGAATTATTAAGGATAGAGATGGAAGAGTGCTCACAAGTGAGGAGAGTGTACAGAGGGGATGGAAGGAATACTTTGAGGAGCTGATGAATGAGGAAAATGAGAGGGAGAAAAAAAGAGTAGAAGGGGTGAACTCTGTGGAACAGGAAGTAGATAAGATTAGAAAGGATGAAGTCAGGAAGAGGATGAAAAGTGGAAAGGCAGTTGGTCCTGACGACATCCCGGTAGAGGTCTGGAAGTGTCTAGGAGAGGCAGCAGTGGAATTTGTAACTAGTTTGTTCAACAGGGTTTTAGAAAGTGAGAGGATGCCTGAGGAATGGAGGAGTGTGTTAGTGCCGATCTTTAAGAATAAGGGTGACGTGCAGAGTTGCAGCAACTATAGGGGGGATAAAGTTGATGAGCCATACAATGAAGTTGTGGGAAAGAGTAGTGGAAGCTAGGTTAAGGAAGGTGGTGGAAATTTGTGAGCAGCAGTATGGCTTCATGCCCAGAAAGAGCTCAACAGATGCAATTTTTGCTCTGAGAATGTTGATGGAGAAGTATAGGGATGGTCAGAGGGAGTTGCACTGTGTGTTTGTAGACTTAGAGAAAGCGTATGACAGGGTGCCAAGAGAAGAGCTGTGGTACTGTATGAGGAAGTGAGGAGTAGCAGAGAAGTATGTCAGAGTGGTGCAGGACATGTATGAGAGGAGCAGGACAGTGGTGAGGTGTGCTGTAGGTCAGACAGAGGAGTTCACAGTGGAGGTGGGACTGCATCAGGGATCGGCTCTGAGCCCCTTCCTGTTTGCTATAGTGATGGACCAGTTGTCAGAGGAGGTCAGACAGGAGTCTCCTTGGACGATGATGTTTGCAGATGACATTGTGATCTGTAGTGAGAGCAGGGAGCAGGTGGAGGAAAACCTGGAGAGGTGGAGGTTTGCGTTGGAGAGAAGAGGAATGAAAGTCAGTCGTAGTAAGACAGTACATGTGTGTGAATGAAAGGGAGGGAAGTGGAACAGTAAGGTTACAGGGTGAAGAGGTGAAGAAGGTACAGGAGTTTAAGTACTTGGGGTCAACAGTCCAGAGTAATGGAGAGAGTGGGAAAGAAGTAAAGAAGTGAGTGCAGGCAGGTTGGAGTGGGTGGAGAAAGGTGTCAGGAGTTCTGTGTGATAGGAAAATATCAGCAAGAATCAAGGGGAAGGTGTACAGGACAGTGGTAAGACCGGCCATGCTGTATGGTTTAGAGACAGTGTCACTGAAGAAGAGACAGGAGTCAGAGCTAGAGGTAGCCGAACTGAAGATGTTGAGGTTCTCTTTGGGAGTGACAAAATTGGACAGGATTAGGAACGAGTACATCAGAGGGACAGCCCATGTTGGACGTTTGGGGGACAAAGTTAGGGAGGCAAGATTAAGATGGTTTGGACATTGAGAGAGTGAGTATATTTGTAGGAGAATGTTGGACATGGAGCTGCCAGGCAGGAGGCAAAGAGGAAGGCCAAAGAGGAGGTATATGGATGTAATTAATGAGGATTTGAAGCTAGTGGGTGCAAGTGTTGAGGATGCAGAAGATAGGGATAGGTGGAGAGAGATGATTCGCTGTGGCGACCCCTGAAGGGAAAAGCCGAAAGAAGAAGAAGAAGATTTTTGCTATATTTTTGTGCGGCTAGTTCTTAGGATGCGGACGTCATAGCGGCATGCAATAAGATATTTCACTGCAGCCTTTTTTCCAAGTAAAAGCATGTCTCTTCTGTTTGACTTGCTGAAGGTCTAACTTTGCTGTTTAGCTGTCACATGAAGTTGTGTGGAGTGGAATACATCAATTACGTCTGTAACCTCATAGCAGTCAGTCAGATAGGTTCTAAATCGCCTATTTTTTCTTAAAGTTTGCACGAGGTAGTGAGAAGGTACTTTTCTTAAAGTTTTACACAAACCTAGCTTTGGATTTCGTGCATGTTATTTCCTGTGTGTAGTTTTGCACATCTTCTACATGTCCCTAAAACATGCCACTAGCTGATTTGACTGGATTGTCCCTAGGTGTGAATGAGTGTTAGCGTGGTGTCCTGCAATAGACTACAATTCAACAACCAAAGGTTAGGGCACTAAACTTCAATAGAATTCTGAACCTCTTTGTACCCCTCGAGATACAGGTGGCCAAGCGAGAACTGAGTAAGAAGCTCTTGACATCAAGCTTCATATGGCAAGAAACTTGGTTGACATGTGAGAAGCAAGAGGCCCCTACCTAATCGAACGGTCATTCACCTTTTTTCTTAAAGTTTGCACGAGATAGTACAGAAACGTATCTGCTACTGCAGTTAATTATTTAATTAGGAAAGTAGAGCATTAACCTAGCTTCAGTATACCGGTTTTGATTCTGAGCTCGGGTTATTTGTGGTGCCAATAAGAGAACCTACAAACTTGCAGTTTTTCGTGTTCTCTCTGGATTGCAAATAGGTGTAAATGTGTGTTATCATGGTGTACTTTTGCATTTGAGCTACATAAGTCATTATCCTTATTAATGAGGAAAATCCAGCTCACTTCAAGATTCCTCTGGATTTGTTCCACCCAGGCATAGTCTATTCTGGGATTTGAACCCGGACCTCTCACACCCTAAGCAAAAATCATACCCCTAGACCAGAGGTATTCAACTAAAATTTAAGAGATCCAGAAAGAGAAAATTCCTTGAAGCAAAGGTCCGGAAGATCATAATGTCTAACTAGTTAGTGTGATATATGTATATATATATATATATATATATATATATATATATATATCTATATATATATATATATATATATATATATATATATATATATATATTTAAGTAGCCTAGTAGTTGTATCAACATCTGCAAGCAATCAATACCTGACTGTCAAATCAAATAAATTCAGTACAATTCAAAAATCTTTTGACAATATTTGTCACGTAACATATAACTGAACATATGTATGATTGTAGATATGTATAACGTTCTCTCATTAAATAAATAAATGTAGGGCTACATTTCAAAATAAGAGAAAATAAAAAAATGTGAAAATTGTGTATGTTTAAATAAAGTGCATAACTTTCCCTTTTATATCCCACTTCCCCACTTTTTGCTCAGTGAGAGAACTGAGCTCTAGCTTGGCTTGGATTTTAAACCTGGGCTTGAATGGAGTCAGGGCCATTCTCATACACATGTGGAGGTGCTCCTGGAACAATATTTAGTTTGGATTATGCTCATTGTAGAGAAAGCTGCCTCACAGTTGTATGTAGAGCAAAACATGTATAGGGCTATTTTCCTCAGACCTGGGAAAGCTGTCTCAGGGAAGCTGTCTTCAGATTTGAGTGGATATGTTTGTTTAAAACCTTTGTTTTGTCTCATAATGGCATTTCACATTGCCACTTTTAATTGACTCGGTTTCTGAACATATGAGACACACTGGTTTAGTGTGACGTGGGAAGTATGAACAGAAATGAGTCTGTCCATTCTGGATTAAATGCTCTATTTTCACCGTCCACTTTTTTTTTGGAGAGCGCCATTTGTTCTTTATTCTCCCTTTCTCCGTCTCACTCATCTGTTTCTCTCCCTTTCTCCGTCTCACTCATTTGTTTCTCTCTTTCTCCCTCTCACTTGTCTGTTTCTCTCCCTTTCTCCCTCTCACTCCTCTGTTTCTCTCCCTTTGTTTTCTACATGTATCACTATCTTTCTTTCATATGTAACTTTACTCTAATTCTCTCTCATCTGTCTTGCACTGTTGAGTCGCAGTGTTTACTTCAGGAATGCACAGACTTGATTGGCTGAATGGTATCACGTGGGATGGCTTAACTCGCATGCAATTGGTCTGTGCATGTCCACTACCACTACCATAAAGATTGCAAAAGATGCTCCGGTTAAAACAGAAGCACCCCGTCAAGTTTTAAATCATAACCTTTTGTTTTGGCTGTAGGTCCGGGTCCGGATTGGACAGCTTCTGGGTCCGGACCCAGACCGTGGTCTGCCTGTTAGTGACCTATGCCCTAGACCAGGGGTTCTCAACCTTTTGCAAGCTATGCCCCCCAAAGCAGGTTCATTGCAGTTGGGACCCCCCCCACCACCCCACCACCTTGCATTGATAGATAGATAGTGTAACGAGGAGTCGTAAGACGGATGATGCATTTGCAGCTTTTTTAATAAAGACAAACTCGTAGTCGTACAGGCAAGGTCAGGGCAAATAAACACAATCTCAGAGAGCAGGCAGAAATCGGAATCGGTAAGACAGGCAGAGGGTCAGGGCAGGCAGCAAACGATCATAAACGAAAACACAGAAGCAGAAACCGGAACCAGAACAGGGAAAACCAGAAAATCGCTCAGAATGATTGTCGAAACAGATCAAGACTTCGCACTGGTGTCAAGTTCAAGTTCAGTCTTTATAGGAAGCGGTTGATGAGGAACAGGTGGTGGAGTAATCAGTCAGTGGTGGATTGTGGGAGGTGTAGTCCGTGAGAGCTAGTATTCTGGAGATGGCGGTACTCTCTTTGCATTGGCAAATCATGACATTTTTACAGTGAAAAACAAAACTTGGAGATATTGCTTATTATTTCAATAGAGATATTATTTATTAACAACATAAATGTATATATACATGTTTGTGTGTGCGTGGCTGTGTGTGTCTGAGCATTTCTTTACAAAGACAACTAAACATTTTCTTTTTAGAAGTTGGTCATTAATAAACTTGATAGTCTTGAAGTTTGTGAAGATGGCATACAACAATTGCATCTAGATGGTAAACAACAAAAACAACCAAGAAAACAGCCCTGATCTTGTCTTTTCAGTCATATTTCGATATGTTTACAAGACAGCAAACATAATAAACAAATATTACAATGATACATTGTTTACATAATAAACAATGACCCATTCACAAACATCTGTCTCATTCTTGATGAATCGGCTGTTTGAACGAATCGTTTGAATCGACTTGCTTAATAAAACCGCTTATCACCTGTATTTCCGCGCTCACTATCGACAAACCAGTCCAAACACATTTTAATTTTTATTCAGGAGTTATGTATATACAAAACAATAACTTTTGATGACAGTAGTTTAGTGATAAAAAAAAAATTTCCATCCTATCCTGTAGCCTACTTCCTGACCTGCCTGCTGCATTTTCTACTCATTTGGTGAATCAGTTTTTGGCATATATTTTTGCTGTTAGTTTAGCTTTAGTTAACACAGATATCAGATTAAGAAGCCAATTAATCTATTAGATAAGTATATCGCATCTTATGCTGATGAATTTACCATTAAAATAAATTATTGTTACATACCTGTTGATCTGCAGAGTTTACTAGTTGATTGTATTTCTCATTCTGAGGTACCTGTCCAAGCTGATGTTTATTTAAATGCTCAGAAGCTAATGAGAAATTGAAATTGTATTTTACAAATTCAATTGTTGTATTTTATTTTCTCTCTCTGCTTACAAAAGGAATGAAATGAAACACAATTAGATTACTTCAAAGAGAAGCACTGATTTTATTATAATTGTGGGTCTTATGTAATGTGATGTTTCTGTATTTGAAGGAAATAATGCCCCCCCAGATGTTTTTTTGTTTTGCATTATGTAGTTCATTTTGATGTTTGTGTTTTGGATTTATGATGGGTTTAATGCATAAAGTCTGATTTGGAGAAATGTTTGTGTAAATGCATGAAACTGCTCAAACTGCTGTGATAAATGCTCAAGAATGCATGTTGTGCTAGCAATCTAAGTGTAGGGGGCTCTAGCAGGGAAAAAAGGTGCAAGCGAGGAAAACAAAGAGTTAATACAAAAAGACAGAGTTTTTGGTGTGTGAAAAAGCTTGGAGTTAGTCCTTCCTTTTGTAAGCACTCACTCTCACTCACTCATTTTCTACCGCTTATCCGAACTACCTCGGGTCACGGGGAGCCTGTGCCAGGCGTCAAGGCAGGATATGCAGGATACATCCTGGACGGAGTTTTGTAAGCAGAGAGAGAAAATAAAATACAATAAACGAACCCATCAAATCATGCACGTCTGGAACATCGTTTATTTCAGCATGCAACAAAGTTGGAGGCACCACTGGGATTTATAAGAAGTGCGAGTTTAAGGGATCATCGTAGGAACGGAGCGAGTGAATTGAGGTGCGGAGACCTACAGCACACCTCACCACTGCCCTGCTCCTCTCATACATGTCCTGCACCACTCTGACATACTTCTCTGCTACTCCTGACTTCCTCATACAGTACCACAGCTCTTCTCTTGGCATCCTGTCATACGCTTTCTCTAAGTCTACAAACACACAGTGCAACTCCCTCTGACCATCCCTATACTTCTCCATCAACATTCTCAGAGCAAAAATTGCATCTGTTGAGCTCTTTCTGGGCATGAAGCCATACTGCTGCTCACAAATTTCCACCACCTTCCTTAACCTAGCTTCCACTACTCTTTCCCACAACTTCCTGACTTCCTGCCTTCCTGACTTCATCCTTTCTATTCTTATCTACTTCCTGTTCCACAGAGTTCACCCCTTCTACTCTTTTTTCCCTCTCATTTTCCTCATTCATCAGCTCCTCAAAGTATTCCTTCCATCTCCTCTGTACACTCTCCTCACTTGTGAGCACCCTTCCATCTCTATCCTTAATAATTCTAACTTGCTGCACATCCTTCCCATCTCGATCCCTCTGCCTAGCTAACCTGTACAAGTCCTTCTCTCCTTCTCTAGTGTCTAATCTAGTGTACAACTCGTCATATGCCTTCTGCTTGGCCTTAGACACCTCCCTCTTCACTCTGTGCTGTAACTCCTTGTATTCCTGTCTATTCTCGTCAGTCCTGAAGAGACAGAGAGACTAAATAAACAAAAGAAGAACACAGGGAGTAAAGTGGCAAAAGTACACCAGCTGTGTTCAGAAATGCAGTCCCATTCTGGCAAGCAGGCTGAAATGACCACCAAAGAGTTGGTTAATAAGCGGCAAAGAGGCATCAGCAATGGAGGGACAGAAAGAATCAGAGCTATATGAGATGGTTAAACTCCTGAGAGAGGAAGTTGCAGAACTCATGAAGATTCAAAACCACCCTCCTGAGCGTATAACCAAGCTACCAGAGAGGGTGCAGAGCTTGTCAGCAGAAAGGTAAGGAGGATCGATGTGAGCACGGCTTCAGATGTGGAGTTGTGGGACATGCTGCCCGTGGTTGTAGAGCAATAAAGAATCCAGCCGAGGGGAGGAGCGATGTAAAGATATCTGTCCATTCAATGAAACCAGAAAGCTGCACCCCCATTCTGAACTACACTGATCCACAAGAGAAAACCCATGAGCGCCTACGGCAAAGAATTAAACAACTGGAAGCAGAACTTGAACAAAAAGGAAAGGCTGGGCATGCCAGAGCTACCACCTACATCAGCCACATTCCTTTACAGCGTAAAGCTAAACTGGATAAACTCATTGGTCCCAGATGTATGGTTGACTGCTTCTTTGAAGGTGTGCCGGTGAAGGCGCTCTGGGACACTGGATCATAGGTGACCATCAATGACGAGTGGAAAAATACCTGTCTTCCCCATCTACAGACACGGAGCCTTAGTGAACTATTGAGTGAAGGTGAAACCCTCATTGGTCAAGCAGCATTGGTCAAGTGTTCCCTTCTCTGGATAGGTGGAGCTGAAACTCCAACTAGGGCCAAAAAGAGGGGCTCAGGTAGAACTGCTGGTGCCAGTGCTTGTCTCAAAGGAGCAAGGCATGGGGCAGCCTCCAATCATTGGCTACAATGTGATACAGCATCTGGTGTCAAAGGGAATGGAGCAGCACCCTGATGTTGTCCCAGAAGTGGTAAGGGAAGCTTTCTCATTCAACTGCAGAAAATCTGTTGCACTGATCCAAATGATGCAGAACGGGGACCAAGTGGAAAGAGAGGGAATAGTAAAGGTGGGGAGGATTAATATAATACTGACAGCAGGAGAGACGACAACAGTAAGTTGTAATGTTAGGACTGGTCAGCTTGCTGCAAAACAGGAAGTCCTGTTTGAACCAGAAGATATCCCACAGTAGCCTGAGGGGCTAAATGTAGCCAGGATGGTAGTTAGTCTTCAGAAGGGGAACTTAACAAAAGTACAGATCCCAGTTACCAACAGCAGCAATAGGGATATTACTCTCACTCCTCATATGGTCCTGGGACGGGTACAGCAAGTCAGAGCCATATATCCAGCAGACACCCAACCTGTCATTGTGACATCAGACTGGAATGTCAGTAGTGGTGATGGGATGGCACGAGTAGCAGTCACAGAAAATAAAGAGGGGACAGGTGTACAACGCTTTTTTAACACAGTCCAAGATGTTAACAAAGAGCTGTGGGACCCACTAGTGTCGATAGATCACCTGACACCTGAACAACAAAGGAAAGTTCAGCAAATGCTGACAGAACAATCTGAAGCATTTGCAAAGGATGAGGATGACGTGGGGGGCATCCCATCACTCCAGCTGAAAATCAGGCTGAGTGACACATCTCCAGTAAAACGTACGTATGTCTCTGTGCCAAAACCACTACACAATTAGGTAAAAGCATATCTGGAAGACCTCTTAAATAAAAAATGGATTCAGAAGTCTCGCTCTCCTTATGCATCCCCAGTAGTCTGCGTGCGAAAGAAGGATGGCAGTCTTCGCCTCTGTATAGACTACCGGGAGCTTAATCGCAAATCCATCCCAGACTGTCATCCCATTCCTAGGGTGCAAGACACGCTGAACAGTTTAAGTGGGAGTACATGATTCTCAGTCCTGGATCAGGGGGAAGGCGTATCATCAGGGGTTTGTAGAAGAGGGCAGCTGACCCTTTACAGCTTTCATAACACCTTGGGGCCTTTATGAATGGGTCTGGATCCCATTTGGCTTGTCCTCGGCTCCTGCTGAGTTTCAGCGCAGTATGGAGGAATGTTTGCTGGGACTCAGAGACAACACCTGTCTTCCATACTTAGATGATAACCTTGTACACCGTAAGACATTCAAGGAGCATCTCAATGATGTCAGAGACTACTAAGAGAGTACTATGCCGTTACCAGAGTCATGGGGTAAAACTTACAGCTAAAAAGTGCGAGCTTTTTAAGACTGAGGTAAAGTTCTTGGTAAAAATAGTGTCGAAAGGGGGCTACACAATGGACTCCAAAGAGATTGCACCTGTGCAAGCACTAAGGGACCGTAAACCCAAAACTGTGGGTGACCCAAGACAACTGCTGGGGTTTCTGTCCTACTACCGCACATATATTCCTGAATTCTCTCAGATTGCCAAACCTCTGTATGAACTCTTGTCAGTGAGAAAGCTTTCAGAAAATAGTGCAAGCCGTAAAAGTCATGGTAGTAAGAAGGAAGGAGGAAAAGGGCGAAGACTTCATGCCAGTCAGCCAATATCATGGACAGAGCACCACCAAAATGTCCTCAGCCAACTTCTTGAGTTCTTGCTGAACCCTCCAATCTAAGGCTACCCTGATTTTGAACAGCCCTTCGTATTGCATTGTGCTGTGTCACAAGATGGACTTGGTGATGTACTGTATCAAAGGCAGCAAGGGAAACTGGTAGTCATTGGCTATGGGTCACGGACACTAACAGCTCCAGAAAAGAATTATCATTCGCATTCTGGGAAACTGGAATTCCTGGCACTGAAATGGGCCATTTGTGAGCGTTTCCATGAATACCTATATTATGCCACCTCCTTTGTGGTCTATACAGACAATAGCCCGTTGACATATGTTTTGTCCATGGCTAAGCTCAATGCCACCACTCACCGATGGATAGCAGAGTTAGCCGACTACAATTTTACCATCAATTATAGACCAGGTTGCATACACCAAGATGTGCTGTCAAGGATGCCTCTGGATATGGAAAGTTATATGCAGCCCTGTTCACAGGAGGCCAGTCCAAGAGTTGTAGCTGCTGTCACAGATGGTCTTCTTGTGAAGCCCTGGATGTGCCCTATCGCCCTAGCAAAAGTTTGTTCTTTAGTAGAGCAGGAACAAGGGGAAGAACAGATGGCTAAAGTGACAACTGAGGAACTGAAAGAGGCCCAAGAAAAAGATCCAGTGCTAAAAAGGGTACGAGAGTATGTGATGACAGACCACTGGCCAGTTGATGAGACGTGACCGTGACAATGAGGTGACTGTACTGTACAGACAGAGAACCAAGTTACACCTGGACGAGGAAGGAATACTATGTAGGCAATTGGCAGGGCGAACTCAGATAGTGCTGCCTAGCAAATACCTCCAGTTTGTGCTTAAGGAGCTTGATGAGGAAATGGGACACCAAGGGGTGGAGCGCACACTGAGTCTAATCCGAGAAAGATTTTATTGGCCTCACATGCGGGGTTATGTGGAACATTACGTTACCAACGTGTGTAGCTGTTTGAAACGGAAATGTTCAAACAAGATGACCAGAGCACCATTGGTAAATATAATAACTACTTACCCTTTTGAACTGGTGTCTGTAGATTTTCTGCATTTAGAGGGCTGTAAGGGTGGCTACGAATACATCCTTGTGTTAATGGACCACTTCACACGCTATGCCCAAGCATACGTCTGTAAAAATAAGTCAGCAAAAACTGCAGCAGAAATTTCCCACCAAACTTCACCATGATCAGGGGAAGGAATTTGAGAACAAGTTGTTCGCCCAGATGAAGGAATTTTGTGGTATCCAACACTCCCACACAACCCCATACCACCCTGCTGGAAATGGACAGGTGGAAAGGTTCAATCGAACATTGCTGTCAATGCTCAGATCCCTGCCGAGTCAAGTGAAGTCTGATTGGAAGAGCTCCTTAAACAAGGTAGTCCATGATGATTATGTCACCAAGTGTAAAAAGCACATGGAGGAAGCCTATGAATCGGCAGAGTAGAGCAAAGCACGGCTACGATAAGAAAATACATGGAGCAGATCTCAAGCCCGGAAACAGAGTACTGGTGAGAAATTGTGGAGAAAGGGGTGGGCCGGGAAAACTCTGTTCTTACTGGGAGGATCAAGTTTATGTTGTGACAGAAAGTATGAAGATGGCCCAGTGTATGTAGTAAAGCCAGAGCGTGGCTCAGGGGTAGCAAGAGTGCTGCACAGAAACTTGTTGCTGCCCTGTGATTTCCTACCCATAGACAAAGCGACCAGAAGGAAAACAAATTGCAACCAAAGAGAAAAAAGCACACACGTCAAGTGAATGTGGTGGCTGAAGAGGATTCAGGGGATGAGAATGACTGGAGATGCTTAAGGACACTGTCGACAAAGCAGCTTGCAGAGAGCACAAGCCAGTTGGGTTTAGAGGAGGATGAGCTCCAGTTAAGAGGTATGGGTGGAGAGCTAGACCAGGAACTAGATAATTCTTCTTCGTTGAATCTATACCTGCATTAATTGCCATTGAAAGTACAGTTACTACTTTTCTATTATTGTACAGTCTCGACAATAGAGAATTTATTTTGGGAACTCCTTTATCCTTGTCAGTAACACAAGCTTACAGCATCTGACCGAACCATAGATGCCATGAGTTTTGATAAAACTGTAGTAAATGTTTTCTACTTAGGAAATTAGAACTGAGGTACACTGCATTCGCAGAAGACAGCGAAGTCAAATACACAGATGAGAGTGCCCAAAGTGAAGCACTTATGAAAATAATGTAAATCAGTGCTCCGATTTTAAGTAATCTAATTGTGCTTTCTTTAGATATTATTGGATGTTCTTTCAAGTGAGTTTAGTTTAATAAATGAAAGAATATTTCCTTGTTTCAATAGCATACGATAACTAGCAAACGGGTCTTATGGGTAGCATACGATAACGGGTCTTATGCTGATGAATTTACCATTAAAATATATTATTGTTACATACCTGTGATCTGCAAAGTGGTATTTACCAGTTGATTGTGTTTCTCCTTCTGAGGTACCTGTCCAAGCTGGTGTTTATTTAAAAGCTCAGAAGTTAATGAGAACTTGATATTGTTCACAGTCCAACCCACAAATTCCAATATGAGAAGTGATGATGGCCGATTAGACCATATGAAATAACCAGGTGATTAACACATTGATAGGCTATTATCACTTTGGGCTAACTAAATGTGCACAGACAAATGATAGTTTTACTGTTACATTTGATATTTTACTGATTAAAATTCTGAAAGAATCTGATTAAATCTCCAAAAACCTAAACCATCATGTTAGTATATCAACACTGAGTTTTCAACACTGAGCCATGTTGTTGGTATGTAAATTCACTGAAATTCATATGAAAGATATTTTAATAAGATATTTATTTATTATATTTATTACATTTATAATTATATTTATTATAAAATAAGATATTTTAATATTAATGCAAGTATAGATTCAACGAAGAAGAATGTCAGGATTATTGTCACATTTGATACGTTAACACTGGCTCTGACCTGTCTGACTCATTTGGTAAGTGCTATTTGTTGGGCTAGTTTCCAGTGATTGAATCAACAGAAAGTAGAAGATCAGTTATCCTCAGTTTTATTTCAGTAAACACCAGCTTGGACAGGTAGCTCAGAATGAGAAACACGATCAACTGGTAAATACCACTCAGCAGATCAGCAGGTATGTCTGCTCAGGCTGCTCAGGTACTTGTTCAGTCTCTTGTCATTTCTAGACTGGATTACTGCAATGCACTGCTGGCAGGTCTACCTATGAACGCAATCCGTCCTCTGCAAATGATCCAAAATGCAGCTGCCCGGCTTGTTTTCAACCTGCCAAAGTTCTCTCATACCACCCCGCTGCTGCGATCCCTCCACTGGCTTCCGGTAGCTGCACGCATCAGATTCAAAACACTGATGCTGGCCTACAAAGCCAAAAATGGACCAGCTCCCTCTTACCTCAAAGCCCTCATCACTCCTCGCACTGCACCCCGCACCCTCCGATCTACCAGCACTGCTCGACTGGTTCCACCATCTCTCAGGGTAAGAGGCAAGTATACTACAAGACTCTTCTCTGTACTGGCACCAAGGTGGTGGAACGAACTTCCCCTAGAGGTCCGGACAGCTGAGTCACTGGCTATTTTCAAGCGGCGGTTGAAGACCTACTTATTCAGGAAACACTTCAACTAGCACTTCTTTCATTATCTTTTGCATTTAAAAAAACAAAAAAAACAAAAACAAAACAAAACAAAAAAAACGCACCTTTGACACTTTCATTGTAACTTTGAACAAATGTTTTAAACTCATGGTATCTTAAGTATGTAACTTAGTGATCCAGCATTAATGTATTCAATGTTAGAGATTTAAGCACTTATGTACGTCGCTCTGGATAAGGGCGTCTGCCAAATGCTGTAAATGTAAATGTAAATGTAAATGTATGTAACAATAATATATATTTAATGGTAAATTCATCAGCATAAGATCCGATAAAAAAAAAGACTACATATGGCTCAATGTCACAACTGATACCCTAACAATGCTTATGACCTTCCTGAACTATTTTGGAAATGCTGTTTGCTAGTTATTGTATGCTATTGAAACAAGGAAAGATTCTTTCTTTCATTTATTAAACTAAACTCACTTGAAAGAACATTCAATAATATCTAAAGAAAGCACAATTAGATTACTTCAAATCGGAGGACTGATTTACATTGTTTTCATAAGTGCTTCACTTTGGGGCACTATCATCTGTGTATTTGACTTCGCTGTCTTCTGTGAATGCAATGTACCTCAGTTCTAATTTCCTAAGTAGAAAACATTTACTACAGTTTTATCAAAACTTGTGGCATATAAGGTTTGGCCAGATGCTGCAAGCTTGTGTCACTGACTAGGATAAAGGAGTTCCCAAAATAAATTCTCTATTGTCGAGACTTTGTACAATAATAGAAAAGTAGTAACTGTACTTTCAATGGCAATTAATGCAGGTATAGATTCAACGAAGAAGAATGTCAGCATTATTGTCACATTTGATACAGAACTTTAATCAGTAAAATATCAAATGTAACAGTAAAACTATCCTTTGTCTGTGTAGATTTAGTTAGCCTAAAGTGATAATGGCCTATCAATGTGTGAATCACCTGGTTCTTTCATATGGTCTAATCTGCCATCATCACTTCTCATATTGGAATTTGTGGGGTGGACTTTGAACAATTTCAAGTTCTCATTAGCTTCTGAGCTTCTGTGTTTATTTAAATTAGCTTCTGTGTTTATTTAAATATAAACACCAGCTTGGACAGGTACCTCAGAATGAGAAACACGATCAACTGGTAAATACCACTCTGCAGATCAGCAGGTATGTAACAATAAGATATTTTAATATATTAATGCAGGTATAGCTTCAACGAAGAAGAATGTCAGCATTATTGTCACATTTGATACCCTAACAATTGCTCTGACCTGTCTGAATCATTTGGTAAGTGCTATTTGTTGGGGTAGTTCCAGTGATTGAATCAACAGAAAGAAGATGATCAGTTATCCTCAGTTGTATTTTAGCACTTTCTCATGAGATGGCCTCCAATGCTCTCGCAATGAAACACAATTAGATTACTTCAAACAGAAGCACTGATTTTATTACAATCAATAAGTGCTACTCTTTGGGGCAGTCTCATCTCTCATATCTTAATAACTTGTCAAAGTATTGCATTTTATCTCTGACTGCTACCCTAATTGTAGCACATTTACTGTAGTGTAAATGTAAGTGCTAACAAGTTGGGGCAACTTTCAGTGAATTTACACACCAACAACATGGCATGATCATCTGTACACTGAAAAAACGAACTTTTTGGTGTAGTAAAATATATTAGATTAACCCTAATAATTTCTACATAGTAATATTAACATTTATTCAATACTAGATTTTCCAATGTAGAATTGTAAATAAATACACAATTAATTCATGTACAAAATGAACTGTGTGGGACTAGTAAGTTTTATTAGATATTTTATCGTATTATTTAACTGTTTTATAGTCACTGCACATAGACCTAAAAATACCAAATAAATTTTAATGAAAAACTTTTTTGCATTGAAGTCTGTGCATTGCGCATGTGCAATTGGACCTGCCATTACCCGCGTTTTGGATCAGAGGAGGGCTGTTTCACATGGCTAGTTGTAGTAAGGTGAGTTATTTTTACATTTCTTCTGTAATTTGCGTCATATTATAGGTCTGTGAGCATTTGTATAGTTTTTGTTAGGTTATTTTGTTGTATAATACTTTACTTCAGTAAATGTTAGGGTTCAACGTTACACTTTTAACGGTAATGAGGCCTAGAACTTTCCATAGCCATTTACAAAGCATCGAGGCTCATACAGAAGTTTGTTTAAAACTAAACACATTTCTGAGGGTCGATGGTGATTTCATGACAAAACAGAAAAATCTTTGACACATTAGCTACGTTTAGTACTGTGTTCAAAATCTGCGGGTTCATAATGTGCTGCAAAGGGCGAGTCGTGAAGTTAGCGCGGATATCATGCTGCACGGGTCATGAACTTAAAATAGCCTTGCACAAAAAAGACTGCACGTCGTCTGGTAAGCAATCCATAACAGTACAGTGTTTTACAGTAAAGTTATTGATTTTTTTTTTAATGAAAATTCATAATTAAACAAAAAGACTTTTCCCCAAATAAGTGTTGTTAGTATAACTATCAGGATATCAGTGATGTGTGAGCTGGTGACAGTACAGTGTATTACAGTGACGTTATTGATTTTTTTGTATTCGCTTTTCGGGTTTTGCACTTTGCAGACGGTCCCTTGGAATCGGTCTCTTAGGTGTTCGCACATAGACTTGTGTATTTTGCCCAACGCGAAGGAAAGCTGATATTGAGGAAAATTGTTGTAGCTGCCTCTCTACATTACTACGATAAAAAAAGAGGTGTTATTTGTGTAGTAACAGTGTTTAGCTCAGGAGTTATTGACTCGGGAAACTCGAATCTGTGAATATGCGGCCAACTTTACTTAAGTTAATAAAGCTGCTGCGCGCATTTTAAATTCAATTTAAAAAAGCTTGTTAAGTGCTATGGATAAGCAAGACAGTGGATGATCGTCGATTAACATAACATGTCGTCGAGAATAAAAAGCAGTATGGAAAAGTGTTTCATTTTAATAATTCAGGGCTCTCAATTGTCACGCATTGAGAGTGACAGTCACGCATTTGGGTCTTTTGTCACGCTCTCCCGCCACACATCGTATTTCTCACGCAGAAAAACTTTTTGACTATTTATCGTATATTTAATATTTAATAAGCTGCAGCGCCCAAAATGTATCAGTCCGCACTGCTGTCTCTATGGAACCGGGCAGGTATCAAGCGCGTCTCCTGAACACGACACAGCACGAAACTGCATGTCTCTGGACGGCACATTGGGGGCAGGGGGTTGGAAATGTCACTATTGTCTGTCTTCAAAACTTGAGAGCACTGATAATTTAAAAAAGAAAAAAAAGTTGTTACATACAGTTGTGCACAGTACAATATGGTGATGTCATTGATGTATGATTTAGCTGTGTCAGAATACAGCTTGTATTTCAACAGAATATTTCTATCTGTAGTTTAATGTATTATCATTAATTCTGTTGTTTTAATATAACACATTTTGTCTGTTTATTTACAGGGTTACTAGATCTCAGACTCCCGACCTTCAGCACTGGTGTCTGGTGTGTCATTAAGGAGAAACAGTAGGCTTCTAATGTCATGTCTTGGCCATGCAAATATTGCAAATTTGAGACATCAAAACGTGTAGAGCTTTTAAAGCATTATAGATTAAAACATCCACACACTGGTCAAGGCTGGTCTGTGCCCTGCTTGTACTCGGATTGTCCTTGCTCATTTAGAGGTTGGGGGCCACTTCGTGCACATTTGTCTAGGCACCACACACAAACAGAACAGTTAAGGCAAACTGCTTCATTTTCATGTCTTGTGTGTAATTTGTTTAGTTGTCACACAGAGAGGCAGTATTTTGAACACCTTGGTGTTCATCTGAAAAAGCACGAAACTGTTCATTGTGTTTTTAGAGATTGTGACTACAGTACCTATATATATTCAACCTTTGCTTCACATAGAAGTAGGAAGCACAATCCTCACTGCCTTGAAGATTTTAAAAATACAGTATTTCGGACATACTCAAATCAGACATTAGAATACAGTAGTTTGTTAGATGAAAGTGATGTTAGTTTTGATGATGCACTTGTAGAAGAGAGTGAAGATTTTGGAGAAGTCATTGTTGATCAGCTTGGTTCCTTATTGCTTAAATTAGGTTGCATCTTTAATGTGCCTAGTAAATGTATAGATGAAATTGTAGGGGAACTTCAGTTTATTACTTGTACAACATCTGCACCTGTAATCAAAGACATTGTCAACAACACATTAAAAAAGCATAACTGCAGTGTAGAAGAGCTGGTCATCACAGATCTAGTAAATAACATTTGCAAGTTAAATCCTCTTAGTGCTGCATTCAGTGAGAAAGGTCCTCTCGGCACAGCACATAATCGAAATCGGTATCTAAAGGAACATTTCTCTATCATTGAGCCACTGGAGTATATACTTGATGCGAAAGAGGGAAGGACAATCCAGTATGTACCAATTTTGCAGTCTTTGGCAGAAATTCTAAAAAATTGTGGCATTCACGATAAGCTGTTCAAAAGACACTGTGGTTCATGTCAGTATGCCAGTTTTCATGATGGTTCCAATTTCAAGGAAAATGAATTTCTATCTGGTGAGGAGTTAAGACTTTCACTTTTACTTTACTGTGATGATTTTGAAATTTGTAACCCTTTAGGAACTTCTCGCAAGAAGCACAAGGTAACAGGAGTCTACTGGGTGTTGGCTGACATTTCATCTGTATTAAGGTCTGCATTATCATCAATTTACTTGAGTATCTTGTGCAAGGCAGATGATGTTAAGAAATTTGGCTATTCTACAGTGCTAGAACCATTGTTAAGGGATTTGAAAAGCTTGGAAGAGGATGGAATTTTTGTGCCTCACTTAGGAAAAGTAATAAAAGGCACAGTATTTTCTGTGATTGCTGATAACCTTGGTGCTCACTCACTTGGTGGTTTTGTTGAAAGTTTCAGTGGGTCATATGTTTGCAGATTTTGTATCGGAGACCGGTCACAATTTCAAGAACTTGAAGTAAGGACAGGAGAATTTCCTTGTAGAACAAAACAGCAATATCAGTTGGATGTCGATGCAGCATTAACGAGTAACAACCATAGCCACGGAGTTAAAACGCATTGTGCGGTTACTCAAAAATTAAGTTATTTTAATGTGACAACCGGTTACCCACTTGATGTACTGCACGATTTATTTGAAGGTATTGTACCTCTAGAATTGGCATTGTGTTTAGCTATCTTGATTAAGAAAAAATATATCTCTCTTGAAGAGCTCAACAGAAACATCAAGCATTTTCCATACAAGTGGAAAGACAGGACAAATTGTCCCCAAGCAATACCAGCAACCTTTGCCTCTCGTAAAACCATTGGCGGTAACGCACACGAAAACTGGTGCCTACTGAGGCTGCTTCCACTTATGATTGCGCACAAAGTACCAGAAGAGGAACAGGCATGGCAGTTGTTGATGTGCCTCAAAGATGTTGTTGAGTTGGCTGTGTCACCTGTGTTCACAGATGAAAGCATAGGTTACCTGGACAGCCTGATTGCAGACCATAGATGTAGATTTCGCAGTGTTTTTCCAGAAGAGAAATTGATTCCAAAACACCATTTTGTAGAGCATTACCCACAGCTCATTAAAGCGTTTGGCCCATTAGTGTCTTTATGGACAATGAGGTTTGAATCAAAGCACCGCTTCTTTAAGAAGATAGTAAGACAAACTGCCAGTTTTCGTAACATTTTGAAGTCCATGGCAAAAAAACACCAGTCAATGATTGCATACCATCTTCACACTTCAAATGTGAAAAAACCTGTGGTCTCTTTGTCAAAGACCTCAAGACTTCCAGTAGAGGTGGTAAATGAAAGTATACAAGATTTTCTGTCACAGAAATTTCCTATGGAGACCGTTGTTAATTTGACTAAAACTGCAGAATGTCAAGGCACCAGTTATGCTACTGGCATGATTTTGGTATATGGCACCACTGGTGGGTTGCCTGACTTTGCTGAGATAGTACAAATCATTGTTGTTCATGACTGCTTGGTCTTTGTTGTGAAACTGCAAAGTGCATGGTACTGTGAGCATTTTCGATGCTTTAAGTTAGAGTCCACAGGCATAGTCAAGGTAATTGAGCAGTCACAACTCACTGACACATACCCACTGTCTGCTTATACAGTAGATGGTGATTGAATGGTTTCTCTGAAACACTACATCTGCTGTTCAACCTAGGTAATTTCAGAAGGGTTTGTGTTATATGACACCTTTTCGAGACTTGTGTATTTCTGATTAGGGCTGCACGACATGGAATGAAAATGTGAACTTGCTAAATAATACAATATGCAATGAGAAAATGATTAAAATTTGTTAATGTTGGCTTTAAGATTGAATTATATTCAAATATTTAAAAAAAAAATTAAATAACTACATATACATGCACATTCCTTCTAGAAAAAGCAAGCATCTCTCCTTCTTGTCAGTATCTGTTATCTTTCTGCCTAGATTTTTTTAAGGATTACAATCATAGTTATTTCAAATCATTGCAATACTTTGTTCATTTAGATATATCTTGCAGCCCTATTAAAATTTAAGCATGTTATAATCTACATACACCTTTACTGTTTGTGGATTTGTTAAAAAAATACTTTTTATGTATTTTTTGTTCACTTCTCTTGCAGTTCTGCTTGCCAAACTCTATGATGTCTGCCTGCACTCAACTACGTGTTATCATTGATGAGACTGCAGTTCACAAGTTAACCCTACCAGATGGAATACCTAGTACAGTAGATGAACTTTTGGCAACTGCACAGGATCATTTTCAACTTCAAGGGAGTTTTAGTGTTATGTATATGGACAAAGATTTTGAAAACCAATTCTTCACACTGACATCAACAGATTTGGTTAAGCACAAAGACACAATCAAGCTAGTCAAAATAGAACCTTCTGTTATTCTGACATTGACTCCCATCAATGAAGCTGCAGATAGCCCACTCTCGCTGAACAATTCTTTCCAGAATGAAAGTTCTTCTATTAGTTCATCTGACACCATTATTTTACAACCGTCTACAGAGTGTCGATCAGAAGTTTGGCCAACTAATTTTGTGATACCCACCTTTTCATATGATGTTGAAACAATCCTTCAAAAGGCAAATGATGATTTTAAAAGTAATGGTACACGCCTTCACAATACAAGCATCAACTCTAATGTGCTTGAGAAGCTTGCAGAACAAATATTTAGCTACACTGCCTATCCCACCGGGCTTCAAATCCTGGCCGTTGTAGAAGCCCTGTTGAACAAGCATCCGTGCCTGAAGGAGCCTGGCACTTCATTTTCAGGTATGTACGGGTGGCAGCATCGTCTTAAGTATAAGATGGCCAATTACCGTTCCAAATTAAGAAAGCGCGAAATACCTTGTCCTGAAGTTAACATCAACTCCTTAAGAAGTAAATTACCTGGTGAGAAAAATCCTGCCAAAAACTGCAAAAGACCAAGGAAAGCGGAGGTGAATTTCCTCCCGCCGCATCCAAGTGGAGAAACCGAAGACAGCCTTGAAGTAGAGAGGCAGGAGCTCCTCAATGAGGTGAAGAAAAAGAACAACTATAATGTGATAAAAGAAAAAATGGCCAAAACATTTTCCTATCGAAGGCTTGAGGTTGTGAGTGGTTGTCCTGCTGTTGAGGATTTTAAAAAGAGATGGCCTGCCTTATTTTGTGAAGCTGAGGTATGTAAATCTAACCCCTCAAATGTTACCCCTTAAATGTAGCGGCAGTAACAATAACTTGATTATTCATATCTTTTCAGGTGAAAGAGGAATTTAGAAGAATAACTACAACTTCTCTGGAGCAGAGCTTCATGTATAAACCTGACCTCTACACACCAAAACTTATTGCCCTCATGAAGCAATAATGGAGGCTGGAGGCATTGCAGGGACAAAGCTGAGGCCGCACTTGGACAAACTGAGTCAGGTATGTTTTTTTTTTTTTTAAATTGTTCACTTTATTCAGGATGATAGGTGTACTGTCTCACACACACTGGGCACACATACAGCATCAATCCTCACTCTCATTAGTCCACTTATTCAATTTTATTAATATAGTACTTTATACAATACACAGGCTGTTTACACTTTGTATTAAGATGTGTTACATACTGTACGGTGTACACCCTGAGCTCTTTATATGCAAGGAGTGCTTATGGGAGTGTGTCGTACCGTGCATTGTTTATTTCACATGGCTTTTAAGAAAACTACAATGACAAATTTATATTCAACCCTCCAAAGTGGATAGAAGGAGTAGCTGTCTTACCCGCCACCACTGAAATCTACCGACATTTGTTGACGGGTGTTGATGTCAAGCCCTGCGGACAGTATTCTGGATGTTCTGACTGACACATCCTTTGAGTAGTGACAGGCCCCTTCTGAAGATCACTGGGTATTCAAATTATAAAAGAAAGCTTCCGATAGATGGCTTTTATTCGCGGGATTTGTCTAAAATAAATAAAACATAATTCACTTAGTGCCTCCTCCCTGTAGTGTGATGTAATGAGAAGTTTGTTTTCCATGAGCATTAGTAACGAGAATCAAGTTCCCTTTCGAGGGAGCTCGACGCTGCGTCAGTGCTGACGCTATGGGAATGCTTCTTTGAGGAAGTTGTGTCTGAAGCTCTGTGTGCACACACGCCATTTTAATGGCTCGGAAAGGACACGTGACGGAGTAATTACTCGCCAGTAAGTCCATATAAGGGCATCTACGTCACACTGCTCCAGCTTTCTTTGTCTTCAGGAAGCGCTCTGTGTATGTGTGTCGTTTGTCACTGTCTGTCAAGTGCAGGGAAAGAAAAAAAATAGGGAAAGCTAGGCGAGGACATAATTATGTTACAGTCCAAGCACTTTAAGCAATGCGTGCATCCGTGCCCCCGCTTTATCACGGGGGACGACTCGCATTCTCTTTGTGTTGTGTGTTTGGGAGAGGAGCATGCGCGGTCGGCTCTCGAGGGAGCCGGCTGCGTGCATTGTGAGGATTTCCCTCTGCGCACTCTCCGATCCCGCCTGGCTGTGTTTTCCAAGCAATCAGCTGCTCCTCGTGGTTCGGGTCCTGCGTCCGCCGAGGCGGCGCGACGGCTCCGATCATGGGGTTCGCAGGTCGAGTTAGCGGAGGCGGAGCAAGAGACGGGTGTTTCCCTTTCTCTTGCCCTCTCCCCTGACTCCGTTCGCTCAGTTTCGGTTTCGGGAGCTCGCACTGCGATTTCTCCCGACCCGGAAGAGGGCATGCTGCTTTCCGCGTCGGGCTCTGAGGAGCTCGATGTGGGCGGGGACGTGCTTTCCCCCTCGGTAAAGCCGAATGAGAGAGAGCAGTCAGTCACGTTCGAGGAGCTCCTCGAAGTGGTGTCACGCGCCGTGGGTAGGCTGAATTTGGATTGGCCTGAAGAGGAAGTTAGTGTCGCCCGCTCTAAGTTAGACGACCGCTTTCTGACTTCAGGCCGCAGGCCACCTGCACGCAGGCGACTGCCTTTTTTTCCTGACCTCCATGCTGAGGTGTCGAGGTCCTGGAAGAATCCATTTGCGGCGCGTGTTTTTTCTCCAGCCTTGTCTGATTATTCAGCCATCATAGGGCTTGAAAGCCATGGCTATGGGGCGATGCCTAGGGTTGAAGAGACGCTCGCGGGCTATCTCTCGCCTGCATCGCCCGCATGGAGGAGACCTGCCCTTCCCTCCAAGCCCTGTAGGACCACCTCAGCCCTTGTAGGTAAGGCTTATACAGCGGCAGGCCAGGCAGGTGTGGCTCTGCACACCATGGCCGTTTTGCAGGCCTACCAGGCTGACCTGCTGGCAGAGCTTGATGGGAGGGAGGAATTGGGACCTCAGGCGATATCTGAGCTCCGCCGGGCCACTGACCTTGCACTCCGTGCCACGAAGCAGACGGCCTGCTCCATAGGCCGTTCAATGGCTGCGCTAGTTGCCACGGAGAGGCACCTGTGGCTTAATTTAACCGGCATAAAGGACAAGGATAAGTCCTTTCTCTTGGACGCCCCGGTGTCGCCCCTGGGTTTGTTTGGCGACGCAGTGAATACTGTCGTCGACAGACACCAGGAGGTGAAACGCCAATCGGCGGCATTCAGGGAGTTTCTCCCTCGCCGCAGCGAGCAGCCTGGGCCTTCATCTAGCCACTCCCTGCCCCCTTCTAGTTCGCTTAGGGCAGTGAAAAAGGTTAGTGTAGCGGCCCGTGCCCCCCCGTCTAGGACTAGGGAGGCCGGTCAGCGTACCCGGGCCCAGACCCGTCAGGGGAGAGGGGACCTTAGGTCCGTTATTTCAGCCAGGCGAGCCCCAAAGGAGTCCTGATGCCCGAGGGCGGGGGCTCCTGGGGGAACGCCCCCCCTTCTGCCTGCCCCGCCGTCTTTGTCGTTTCGGGGCCTGTCTCGGCTCCCGTTTGTGTACGGATCTTCCCGGGTTAGCGCCTGCCAGAGGTCTGCGCGAGGCTGTTGCCTCTGTCAGGCAGCCTGGCAGCGTGGAAACTTCTGCCAGGTGTGTCGCAGTGGGTCCTGGACACTGTAGAAAGAGGGTACAGGATCCAGTTTTCCTCCTGCCCCCCGGGCTTCCAGGGCATGTTGCCCACAATCGTGGGCGGGCACCAGGCGGTGTTCCTCCAAGAGGAACTCTGCTCGCTTCTGGAGAAAGGGGCCATAGAGCATGTTCCCCTCCCAGAGCAGGACTCCGGCTTTTACAGCCGATATTTTGTTGTTCCCAAGAAGGACGGGGGGCTGCGTCCGATTTTGGACCTGCGGGCTCTGAACTGTACTCTGAGGACCTACAAGTTCAAGATGCTCACGCTCAAGGTGATCGTGTCCCAGATCAGATCCGAGGACTGGTTTGTGACGATCGACCTCAAAGATGCTTATTTTCACATAAGCATTCTGCCAGAACACAGGAAGTTCCTCAGGTTCGCTTTTGGGGGCGAAGCGTACCAGTATCGTGTCCTTCCTTTTGGCCTAGCCCTTTCACCCCGTACGTTTACGAAGTGCATGGATGCTGCCCTGGCACCGTTGTGTCTCCAGGGCATCCGTGTACTGAATTACCTCGACGACTGGCTCATTCTGGCCCAGTCCGAGGCTATGGCAGCCAGTCATCGAGATGCTGTGCTTGCCCACATGAGGTCCTTAGGCCTCAGGCTGAACCCAGGAAAGTGTGTGCTTGCTCCCTCTCAGAGAACCACCTTTCTGGGGGCAGTTTGGGATTCCACCACGATGCGGGCACATCTGTCTCCCGCTCGGGTGGCCTCCATCTTGGCAGCAGTGAAAGCTATTCGGCTGGGCCGCGGCCTCTCTGTCGCCGAGGCACAGAGGGTGCTCGGCCTCATGTCAGCAGCAGCCAACGTTATCCCTTTGGGTCTGCTTCACATGAGGCCGTTCCAGTTCTGGCTCAGGGGTGCGGGCTTTCATCCCCGCAGACATCCCCTCAGGGTTATACGGGTTACGCGCCGTGGGCTTCGTATCCTTCTTCTGTGGAAAAGACCCCGGTTCTTGGCCTTGGGTCCCATTCTAGGGGCGTGTCACCGTCGCAGGACTCTTTCGACGGACGCCTCGCTCTTGGGCTGGGGCGCGGCTTTAGATGGCCGCCCGGCCCAGGGTCTATGGGAGGGCCCCTGTCTCTCGTGGCACATAAATTGCCTGGAGATGAGGGCTGTGTTTCTAGCGTTGAAACACTTTCTCCCACACCTCAAGGGCTGCCATGTCCTGGTGCGGACAGACAGCACCGCAGTGGTGTCCTATATCAATCATCAGGGCGGTCTGCGTTCACGCCCCCTGTTCAGGTTGGCGCGGCAGATTCTGCTCTGGGCAGAGACCAGGTTTCTTTCGCTGAGAGCGGTTTTTATCCCAGGGCGTGTGAATCGGGAGGCAGACTTCCTGTCGAGGCAGGTGCTGAGGCCCGGGGAGTGGCGGCTTCACCCCCATGTGGTGGAGCGAATCTGGCGGATTTTCGGCCGGGCGGAAGTGGATTTGTTCGCCTCCGAGGAGTCGACCCACTGTCCGCTGTGGTTCTCCCTCTCTCATCCGGCCCCGTTGGGCCTGGATGCCCTGGTATGGACGTGGCCGAGGCTCCGTCTGTACGCCTTTCCCCCGGTAGCTCTGCTCCCGCAAGTCCTAGCCAGAGTGCGCCACGACCAGGTCAACCTTCTCCTAGTTGCCCCTCGTTGGCCCTCTCGAGTATGGTTCACGGACCTAGTCTCCCTCCTGAACGGCACTCCATGGGAGGTTCCCGTCAGGAGGGATCTCCTCTCTCAGGCGCAGGGGGCAATTCTTCACCCCCGCCCCGAGATGTGGAAGCTTTGGGTCTGGCCCCTGAGGGGGACCAGCTCCTAGACACAGGCCTCTCGACTGAGGTGACAGAGACTCTGCTGAATGCTAGGGCTCCCTCCACTAGGAGGCTGTATGCTCTGAAGTGGAGGCTTTTTCGCCTCTGGTGTGACGAGCACTCTCAGGATCCAGTTCACTGCCCGGTTGGTACAGTGCTGGAGTTCCTGCAGTCTTGCTTTTCTCGGGGCCTGTCCCCATCTACTCTAAAGGTGTACGTGGCCGCGGTCGCTGCGAACCACGAACCTGTCCTTGGAGCCTCCTTGGGTAGGCACCCTTTGGTCTCTCGCTTTTTGCGTGGTGTCAGGCGGCTGAGGCCTTCCTCTAGACCACGCCTTCCTTCCTGGGACCTCTCTGTGGTCCTGGAGGGGTTGGTGGAAGCCCCCTTTGAGCCCATGGAGTCAGCCTCCGAGAAGTTTCTGACCCTGAAGTCGGCTCTGCTTCTAGCCTTGGCCTCTCTCAGGAGAGTCGGTGATTTGCAGGCTTTGTCGATTGCCCCCACCTGCCTAGAATTTTCCCCCGGCATGTCCAAGGCTATCCTGCACCCCAGGCCGGGTTATGTCCCTAAGGTGCCAAGGATGGCGGGTTGTCCAATCATCCTGCAGGCCTACTGTCCCCCGCCCCATGAGTCGGCGGAACAGGGGAGGCTGCATTTGCTTTGCCCGGTAAGGGCCCTGAGGACTTACGTCCACCGCTCTAGCTCGTGGCGTAACTCCTCCACCCTTTTCGTCTGTTTTGGGGGCCGGAATAGGGGTAATCCGGTTTCCAAACAGCGCCTGGCCCACTGGGTGGTGGAGGCCATTACTCAGGCCTATGAGGTGCGCGGTCAGGCCTCACCTCTCGGCATCAGGGCCCACTCCACTAGGGGTATCGCCTCATCCAGTGCTTTGGCCAGGGGTGTCCCCATTGAAGATATTTGTGCTGCGGCAGGATGGTCCTCTCCGCACACCTTTATCAGATTCTATGACCTGGACTTGGACCCCACTCCAGGGTCCCAGGTACTGCGGGGCCTGTGATGTGCTGTTGGCAGTTTGCTCGTGCTCTGTCACGGCCTCTGGCACAGTCATCGACCGGTGCGTGGCGGCGTGGGTATTGGCGTTCCCATAGCGTCAGCACTGACGCAGCGTCGAGTTCCCTCGAAAGGGAACTACACCAGGTTACGTATGTAACCCGGTTCCCTGAGAAGGGAACGAGACGCTGCGTTGCTGGCCACGCCCCGGGCGTCCGTTCGCGCTTCCTTCCGACAAATAGAAGCTGGAGCAGTGTGACGTAGATGCCCTTATATGGACTTACTGGCGAGTAATTACTCCGTCACGTGTCCTTTCCGAGCCATTAAAATGGCGTGTGTGCACACAGAGCTTCAGACACAACTTCCTCAAAGAAGCATTCCCATAGCGTCAGCACTGACGCAGCGTCTCGTTCCCTTCTCAGGGAACCGGGTTACATACGTAACCTGGTGTAGTTATTTGTCTTTTTGATTAACATTTTGTATTATTGTTTTTAATAGAATTTTAAATTGATCTTTACAGTCATTTAAGTAATAATTATAACAAAAAACAAAAATGCATATAAAATGCCATTTTTATGTAATTTGACAAACAAAATTATTTTGACAAAATAATTTTGAGATTGATACAGATACAAATACTGATTCCGCTGCACACCCCTACAATACTGTACATAAAATGTATGGCCATAACTGACTTTAGAGGTCAATTAGTTGGTCTTAGCTGGTAGACTAACACATTGTGCTTTTTCATCAACTTTCAAAAATCTGGCCTGGATACATAGAACAAGGTGACTCCAAAAACCCTGGGATGAACCTAAAAGTGATAAAGTAAAACTGAAGGGCTAATGTAAGAGCAGGAAATATTCATCTTTAGATAGAACAAAGTACTTGATGTTTCATTCTGTGATTGACATTGCAGTATAATTATTGCAGTATAAAAAATGACAAGTCTGCATGTTGAACAACACTGCTTAGGTCTTAGATATACAGTACTGTGCAAAAGTCTTAGGCGTGCTAGTATTTTACCCCCAAAAGAGGTTTTAAGCCAGTTAAGTTTTTCTTTTGCTGTATTGTACCAGTAAGAATTTTCAGTTTACATTTTTAAACATTCATTTTGTCATAATCCAGTTAGATTTTTGTATGCACAAGGAGTCTGACAACAGCTGGTGCTACACACCTGATCTCATCATCATCAAATCTGTCTATTATTACATGAAAACTGAGACAAACTAAATTCAGAAGAACTTAACTGGCTTAAAACCTCTTATGGGGGTAAACAACTAGCATGCCTAAGACTTTTGCACAGTTCAGTATGTGTTGACAACATTATTCTCTTCACAGAACCAAAGCATTGAGGTGAGACGTGAAGCTATTATCCGGAGCCTCATACTGTACCTTGGTGAAAAAGAAGAGGAACTTTTTGAAGAATGCCTGGTAAAGCTTTTTTTGTAACATTTTTAAATTGTGTTACCATAAAGTTTTAAGCCTGAAATAAGAGGCATATAAATTCTTAACCTAATGCCAAATTCTTGTTAATTATATGCAGGAGGACAGTCGCAGTGACACCATGCAACACATCCTTAAGATTCTGGTGGTCTATGGAGCTGGTGTAGAGGATTCAGTGGATGTATCTATTATTCTCGAAGGCCGGGAGATCCTACCAGGATGTCACAACGTGGCTAAAGCTTGTGCACTACTTATGGGGTTGATTTATGCCCTCAACCTTGCATACCCCAAAGCCCTGCGCTATACTTTTGAAGTGTTTCAAAAACTTTTTCTAGCATTGGATGGGATTAAGTTGTCCTCTAAAGTTCAAACTTTAAAGTCCAAGCTCCTGACTTAAAGTGTGTTTGTGATGGCAAGTTCTGCACATTATTGAATGCCATTACAACACCCCAACTCTGCATGTTCTGGTGAACCCTTTTCATAAATAATTATTTTGGGTTGTTCTGTTGTTTTGAAATTGTTTCCTGCACTTTGGTACATAATTTGTACTTTTGCCATTTGTACTAAATTGACCTTTAGTATCTTTTTCAGTTTTATGCCTTATAACCACCTGGTCTTGCTGTCTTTTTTTTTTTTTTTTTTTTACAAACTTTTAACACCAAGACTTAGACTTTAGAAGCATTGAGGTGTTTATACTGTGTGTTTTGAATTTACTTTATTCAAGGCAAATAGTGTTGGGAATTTGTTTTGTTAAAGTTATCATTTTTTGCCAGTTTTCATTTACTTTTATCTAGAGCGTTTAACATCTTTAATAAACATCTTTAACATGTGTTTTATGCAAAATGTTTTCATACCATTGGGGAAAATAAAAAATGGAATTGTATTTAACGACTGATTTGTGACAGTGATTACATTTATTTGGTAATATCATTATTATTAATAATGTTTACTTAATTATTACTACAAAAGAAAATAAAAAACAGTAAATGCAATTTACCCTAAAAAAGTAAATAAGATTTATTAAATATTTCTATCACAGCAATGCTACACACTTTGAAAAAATCTAATAGAATTTACCTAAATAATTCAAATAAATCTAACTTCTAAAATAAAAATAATTATGTAACATTTACTTATTTTTTTTAACAAACATTTCATGGATTATTAAGTAGATAGATAATTCTAAATAAGTAGATTGATTTCAAGGATAATTAATATTTGAAATTAGGCAGTACATTTTACTTAAAAAAAGTTAGTGCAAATTGTTACGAGGATTTTTTTTAGTAAATTTTACAAGTTCGTTTTTTCAGTGTAGTCAAACTCAGTGTTGATATACTAACATGATGGTTTAGGTTTTTGGAGATTTAATCAGATTCATTCAGAATTTTAATCAGTAAAATATCAAATGTAACAGTAAAACTATCCTTTGTCTGTGCACATTTAGTTAAGATAAAGTGGTAATGGCCTATCAATGTGTGAATCACCTGGTTCTTTCATATGGTCTAATCTGCCATCATCACTTCTCATATTGGAATTTGTGGGCTGGACTTTGAACAATTTCAAGTTCTCATTAGCTTCTGAGCATTTAAATAAACACCAGCTTGGACAGGTACCTCAGAATGAGAAACACGATCAACTGGTAAATACCACTCTGCAGATCAGCAGGTATGTAACAATAAGATATTTTAATATATTAATGCAGGTATAGCTTCAACGAAGAAGAATGTCAGCATTATTGTCACATTTGATACCCTAACAATTGCTCTGACCTGTCTGAATCATTTGGTAAGTGCTATTTGTTGGGGTAGTTTCCAGTGATTGAATCAACAGAAAGAAGAAGATCAGTTATCCTCAGTTGTATTTTAGCACTTTCTCATAAGATGGCCTCCAATGCTCTCGAAATGAAACACAATTAGATTACTTCAAACAGAAGCACTGATTTTATTACAATCAATAAGTGCTACTCTTGGACCTGTCTGATCATTGGTAATGACTTTAGTTTGGGATTTTATTCCAGTGATTAATCACCTAATAGAGCAGCATTAGTTGTTATTATGTCAACAAGTTGGGGACTCATGAGTGGAAACACCCAACAACATGCAGATCATCGAAGTAAACATTGAATATAAATGAGTTTAGGTTTTTAGAAGATTTAAAGATCATTAGAATTTTAATCAGAAAATTCAATGTAAAGTGAACTACTTTTGGCACTTTTGTTAATGATTAATAACAAAGATTGCTTTTATTCTACTGACTATTGAGCACATTTACTCAGTGTTAAATGTAAGTCTAACTAGTTGGCAATTTCAGTGATTACAACATCATGGTTAATTGCATCTATCATTTGGAATATGTGTCAGTGTTGATCATTAATATCATTGTTAGGTTTAAGGTAATCTTGGCGGTACTCAGAGAGAACCATCACTGGTAATACCTCAGATCAGCAGATTCACAATAAATTTTAATCATAAATACAATGCAGTAAGAGTCCAAATAATAGAATGATTAGTCATGATTGTCACATTTGATACTCTAACAATGCTTGACTGTCTAATCATTGGAAAGTAATTTGTTGGCTATTTCATGTTGATCAACAGGAAAGATCATTATCTCAGTTGTTTTTCATTATGTCTAATGCCTCCAAGCTCTCGAAATGAAACAATTGATTACTTCAAACGAAGCAGATTTATTCTCATAAGTGCTACTTTGGGCATTCATCTGTGTATTGACTTATAATTGTAGATTGCATTTACTCTGACTCTACGTAATTGTAGACATTACTTAGTTAATAGTAACGTACAAGCTTGGGGACCTCAGGAATTTAACACACAACTAAAATGCATGATCTCTAGAATAAGCTATGTGAAAATAAATATTAATAGTTTAGGTTTATGGAGATTTAATCAGTCATTCAATTTACAGTAAGAAATATCATGAACATAAACTACCTTGTGCACATTTGATATAACAATTGCTCGCTTCGAATCATTGGTTGCTATTTGTTGGTATTTCCATGATTGAATCAAGAAGAGAAACAGTTACTCTTGTTTTGACTTTTCATAAATGGCTCAGCTCTGAAGTGAAACACAATAAATCAACTAGTAAGCACTGATTTTATTACATATCAATAAGTTTTTGATTATCAGTCATGTATGACCTAAAAGTCAATTATTGTATCTTATGACCTACTCCTACCTGTGACACTTTACTGTATTAATGTAGTTAACAAGTTGGGGCAACTTTCAGTGAATTTACACACCAACAACATGGCATGATCATCTGTAGTCAAACTCAGTGTTGATATACTAACATGATGGTTTAGGTTTGAGATTAATGATTATCAATTTTACAGTAAAATATCAAATAACAGTAAAACTTCCTTTGCACATTTAGTAATGTAGTTCATGTGAATTCAGACACCAGTCTAATCGCAATATTCAGAATGTAGACAATCAGTTCTATTTACTTAAAAACCAGCTTGAAGGTACTCAAAGGCACATCAACGGTAATAACCAGATAGAGTATGTACATAGATATTTTATATTGCAGTAGAGATCCAACAGAGAATGTCAGCATATTGTCAATTGATCCTAACAATTGCTGATGTTGAAATGGTAAGTGCTTTGGTAGTTTCATGATTGATACAGAAAGAAGATCAGTTATCTAGTGTATTTAGCTTTCAAACTCCATGCTTCGAATGAAACACAATTAGATACTTCAAACGAAACTGATTTTATTACAATCAATAAGTTATCTTTGGACAGTCTACTGTGTACTTACATAATTGTCAAAGATTGATTTCATCTCTGACTGTACCCTAATCAATTTATGTGTTTTAACTGTGCTAACATTTGGGCAACTTTCAGTGATTTACGAACACAAGAAATCTATATCTCTGTAGTCAAACTCATGTTGTATACTAAGATGGTTTAGGTTTTTGAGAATTAATCAAATTATGAATTTCTAAATCAGAAACTATTAATGTAACAGTAAACTATCTTTGGGCACATTTAGTGTAATTATGTTTCCAGTGATTGTAATTCAACTAATGAAAGACATTTATTTCAATTTGTGATTTCAAGTTGAACACCAGCTTGGACGTACTCAGAAGAAAACACGATCAACGTAAATATCCATGCAGTCAGCAGGTATTAACAATAAGAATTTAATATATTAATGCAAGTATGAGTAGTTTCAACGAAGAAGAATGTCAGATTTATGTCACAGATTATACTCATAAATATCAATGTAACTTCTATCCATTTGGTAAGTTGTATTTGTTGGTAGTTGTAAGCTAATGTGAACAACTGATATAGGTCTAATCTGCATTTATTTCATATGAATTTTGGATGGCTACTCAGAAAGAATCAATCAGTACTGTTTATTAATCAGCATGATTTAAATTAAACAATAATGGACAGTACCTCGAATGAAAACGACAACTGGTAATACCACTTGCAATCAGCTATGTAACAATAATATTTTAAATTATGCATAAGTCAACGAAGAAGAATTCAGCATATTGTCACTATACCCTAACAATTGCTCTACCTCTGAATCATCGTAATGCTATTTGTTGAGGTGTTACCATGATTGAATCAACAAAGGAGATCAGTTATCCTCGTTGTATTTTAGCACTTCTCTAGTCCTCATGTCTCGAAATGAAACCATTAATTACTTCAAACATGAAGCACTGATTTTTTACAATCAATATAGTGCTACTCTTTGGGGAAAGGCATCTCATCTGGTCTTCATTAATGTAAGATGCTATTTATCTCTGACTGTACTAATTGAGACATTTACTGTATTAATTAAGTGCTAAAATTGGCAATTTCAGTGAATTTACACACAAACACTGATGTTCAATTAGTTCAAACTAGTTGATATACTGAACACTTATTAGGTTTTGGAATTAATCGTTCTTCAGAATTTTAATCATAAAATACATGTACAGTAAAAATTTTGTGACTTTAACATTGTTCATGTTGACTACATAAATTTCATTTAAGTAAATGGCAGTAGAGGAACATCAAGTATACATAGAATCACGGTTGACATAGTATAATTCTGCAATAATCAACATTCATATTGAATTTGTTTAGCTGACTTAACATTTGCATGTTCATTCGAGACGAAAGTATAAATAAACCCAGCTTGACAGTACCAGATAAACAATCACTGTAAATACCACTCGCAGATCGCAGTATGTAACATAATAATATTAAGTAAATCATAGCATAAGATCATAAAAAAAGGCAACATTGTCACATGAAATGTACCTAACAATCTATTACTGACCTTTGATATTTGAATGCTGTTTGTATTATTATTATATAAACAAGGAAGTATTCTCAGTTATAAATCAACTTCCATGAAAGTATGTACAAAGAAACAATTAGATTATTAAGAGACATTTATTCATAATGCTCCTTTGGGGATTCATTGTATACTTCTGTCAAGATATTATTAAGTAAACATTTACACATTTATATTGTAAGTAAGTGAACATTGCATTTCCATGTTTAACAGTACATTTGGTGGTACTTTCAATCAGTGATTCTAACAGATAGTGAATATGTCCAGATTTTAACATAATTATAACTAAAACATCTTTGTTATAAAGTATTATAATAAATGAATGGCTTCAATGTTATCAACTTTCTTTCATTGTCACCCATAACTTCTATTATTGAATGTGGGTATTTAACACAGTATTAGTCTAACGAGTATATTTAGAGATAGTCTATTTAGATTTAATAACCCAGCTTGGACAGTACCTCAGAATGGAACACGATCAATGGTAAATACACTCGCAATCAGCAGTAGTAACAATATATTTAATATATTATGCATAAGTTCCAACAAGAAGAATTACATATTGTCACATTTGATACCCTAACAATGCTTGACCTCTAATATTTTAATGATTTTGGGTAGTCCAGATTGAATACAGAAAAAAGTCATTATCCTGTTGTATTTTAGCATTTCTCATAGTGGCATCAATGTGAATGAAACACAATTAGATTACTTCAAACAGAGACTGTTTATTCTCAATAAGCTACTTTGGGCAGTCTCATCTGTGTATACTTAATACTTGTCTAAGTATTGATTTTATTCTACTTGCACCCTATGTAGCACATTTCTTAGTGTAAATGTAAGGCTACAAGTTGGGCAACTTTCATGATTTACACACCAACAACTGGCAATTTAGTCAACTTGGATTATAAAGAGTTTATTTGGAGTTAATCATATTCATTCATAATTTTAAACATTAAAATATCAAATGTAACAGTAAAACTATCCTTTGATGCACATTTGTTCAAAATAAGTGTAATGGTATCATTGTGAATACTGTTTATATGTAATCTGCCATATCTTCTCATATTGGAATTTGTGGGGCTGGACATTTCAGTTCTCATTAGCTCAAGTTCTCATTAGCTTCTGTGTTTATTTCAGTAAACACCAGCTTGGACAGGTAGCTCAGAATGAGAAACACGATCAACTGGTAAATACCACTCAGCAGATCAGCAGGTATGTAACAATAAGATATTTTAATATATTACTGCAGGTAGAGCTCCAACGAAGAAGAATGTCAGCATTATTGTCACATTTGATACCCTAACAATTGCTCTGACCTGTCTGAATCATTTGGTAAGTGCTATTTGTTGGGGTAGTTTCCAGTGATTGAATCAACAGAAAGAAGAAGATCAGTTATCCTCAGTTGTATTTTAGCACTTTCTCATAAGATGGCCTCCAATGCTCTCGAAATGAAACACAATTAGATTACTTCAAACAGAAGCACTGATTTTATTACAATCAATAAGTGCTACTCTTTGGGGCAGTCTCATCTGTGTACTTGACCTTAATAACTTGTCAAAGTATTGCATTTTATCTCTGACTGCTACCCTAATTGTAGCACATTTACTGTAGTGTAAATGTAAGTGCTAACAAGTTGGGGCAACTTTCAGTGAATTTACACACCAACAACATGGCATGATCATCTGTAGTCAAACTCAGTGTTGATATACTAACATGATGGTTTAGGTTTTTGGAGATTTAATCAGATTCATTCAGAATTTTAATCAGTAAAATATCAAATGTAACAGTAAAACTATCCTTTGTGCACATTTAGTTAATTTAGTTTCCAGTGATTGAATCAACAGAAATGAGAAGATCAGTTATCCTCAGTTTTATTTCAGTAAACACCAGCTTGGACAGGTAGCTCAGAATGAGAAACACGATCAACTGGTAAATACCACTCAGCAGATCAGCAGGTATGTAACAATAAGATATTTTAATATTAATGCAAGTATAGATTCAACGAAGAAGAATGTCAGCATTATTGTCACATTTGATACCCTAACAATTGCTCTGACCTGTCTGAATCATTTGGTAAGTGCTATTTGTTGGGGTAGTTTCCAGTGATTGAATCAACAGAAAGAAGAAGATCAGTTATCCTCAGTTGTATTTAGATTCTCATGAAATGCCCAATGCTCTGAAATGAACACATTAGATACTTCAAACAGAAGCATGATTTATCAAATAAGTGTACTCTTGGATCTATTGTACTTACCTTAATAATGTGTAAAATGCATTTTCTTATACCTAATATTAGACATTACGAGAAATTAATGCAACAAGTTGGGCAACTTTCTAATTTAAAACAACATGATTCATCTGTAGTCAACCATGTGATATACTAACATATTTTAGGTTTTTGGAATTAATTCGAATTCATTCAGAATTTAATCAGTAAAATATCAAGTAACAGTAAAACTACTTTGTGGATTTAGTTACAAATGTAATCATAATTGAATCATGTTCTTTAGTTAAAAATAATGGATTTAATTTGAACATCAGTTCTTTATTTAAGCATATTACACACTTGGACAGTTACCAGTGGAACACGATCAATGGTAAATACCCTCCAATCACAGTATGTAACTAAGATTTAATATATACTGCGGAGGTCCAACGAGAAGATCACTATTTCACTTGATACCCTAACAATTGCTTATTCTGAATATTTGGTAAGTGCATTTGTAGTTTCAGTGATTGAATCAACAAAAGAAGACAGTTATCCTAGTTGTATTTAACTTTCTTAGAGGCTCCAATGTCTCGAAATGAACACATTAGATTATTCAAATCAAAGCACTGATTTATCAAATAATAAGTGCACTTTTCATCATCGTGTACTTGGCTTAATCTTGTCAAAGTATTCATTGTATTCTACTGTACCCTAATGTAGCACATTTACTGTAGTTAATGTAAGTGCTAACAAGTTTCAGTGATACAAACTTCCTTAATATTAAACAACAATGTTAGTTGAATTATATAACAGATTTATGTTTGAATAACATTTCAATTATAGTAATTATTCAGTATGATCCGAATATGAATATATATATTAGTATAAACATTACCTCATTAATTGTAATACACTAGCGGATAAATAGAAAAATCAGTGATCAGAGATCAGTATGTAATAAATTCTATTCGAATATTGTAGTATGTATAGAGAAGAAGAATATTCTATAAGCCTCTGAGCGACTCAGAAACAAAGAATCAAGAGACTATTAACATCTATACATGATTCACGGATGATAAAATGTTGTCATTATTGCTATAATTGAAGCATTTATTAATAAGTGAACAAGTTGCAACTTTCTGAATTAAAAACAAATGACATCTTATAATCATTGTATACTTGGATTAGATAGCTAATAATTCTTCATTAATCATAATCAGAATACTATCTTTGCTGTTAATTTGACCAGATGAATAAAGATAATATCATCCTCAGTTTTTATATACGCGGAGTCCAGAGAAGAACGAATTGTCACATTGAACAAAATTATTTATCATTGTAAGAGAGATTCAGATACAATGATATACATTTATTGACTTTGTAAGATGGCTTTTCATGAACAGAATAGATACCAGTTTATTAAATAAGTGCTCTTGGAACCATATTATAATGTCAGATATTACTATATATAATTGTAGAATTTGATACTAAATGAAATACACAAGACTCGTATGTACTAGTTATATATACAATTGTTTTGTTAAATTGTTTATTAAATAATAATTATCATTTATAATATTAAAAATAATATATCTATTAATGTATTAACACTTTTGTTGTCTTTGACATATATTTGTATGATTCTAACTCGTGAATACAGACAGACAATCAAGTAAACATTCATACAGGTTAAAAATTTATATATGTGAGTCGAAGTGTCACATATAAATTCCCAATTGTTCTGTTGAATTTGTAATTATGAGGGGTAGTTTATATTAATCAAAGAATCATCTATGTATACTTTTATGTGCTCATGTCCAAAAATACTACAAGTATCACAATGCTTCTGGCATCTATTTACTACATAATTTAGAATTTTCTGATTAACAATACATAATATTAATTACATTGGTCATTTTATTAAAACCGATATAACAAGCTTAACTCAGGAACATCAACTATGTTAGGTTGAGATTAATAGATATTTAATATATTATACAGTAACGGAATAGTCAATTGTAATTTTCAAATGCTGTGTCTAAATAATATTTGTTGGTCTGAACCAGTTTTCTCATTAATTACACTTCAGGACCAGATAAACACAATAATCTTAAAAACAGATAATATTAAAGTATTTTGTTTCTCGTAATGCCAAATGTCAGATATTTCTGTACCCTAATTGCCTTTCCGTTAATTTGTAAGTGCATTTGTGTATCCAACATGAATCAAAGAAGAAAAGTTATTCATTGTTTAGTTTTTGAGATTCAATTCTCAGAATAATTAATATCAATGAGAATTTTTCTGTGATTGTGTATGTTAATGATCAATGATGAATACCTATTATTATTGTGGTCAACTCATACCACTCATATTGGATTGTTCTGGATTTGAATTTCAATTCTTCATTATAGTCATTAATAAACACTTGACTAGAAAATCGTATGATTGAATAAATAATAGAAGATCAGTATCCATTATTTAACCACAATGCTCGTGAACATAATGTATTGGATCAGTTGACAAAAGAATAATATTAATTGAAGTAGATCGAAAGAATTAATTATTTACGAACGTAACATCTAATGCTCTTTGGATCATTGTATTTATATTGTCAAAAGTAAATTATCCTATTATTGTAACACATTACGTTAAATGAACACAGTGCACTTCAGAGTTTAACAATATATATTCAAATAGGATAATTATTAATACATATGAATTCATTAGAAAAAAGATTCATATGGCATGTCAACAATGGAATCTAAACATCAATTCTCTTACTATTTACAAGTTGAAGTATGTATGCATATACATATATTTGAAGATCGGTTCTTTTCATTAAAACAACAATCATATATTTGAGACATTAAAATAGAAGAAGTACATTATTACTTCAATTCAGGAATGATTCTAATGTTTTAACATAATGTCCTTGGACTCAGTATCTTTATTTATTGCTTTCTTCTTACCAATTACATTCTATTTTTAGTAAACATTTAGATTACAAACTGACATTAGCTTGATTAACTTGTGTTGAATAATAATTCAATTAATCGTATCAGACGTAATATAAATGTATATTAGTTTCAGGTTAGACAAAAGAGAAGTAGTTACACTTTATCATAAAACATAATACAAGACAACAAATAAACCTGCATGTGTAATTTTTAATATGATAAATGGATAATTGTATATCATGCTCTTACTTCTTATTCTATTTGGATTTGTGTTGAAAATGAATTTCATATTACTTCAAGCTTCAGTATTAAATTAGTCGTGTTTATTAAATATAAACAACATTGAAGATGAATCTCTGATCTACCTAATGTAAATTTGAGTTAAAATGCAAATGTTGGACTTATCATTAACATAACATGGCAGAAATGTAGTAAATCATGTGTCCAATGATGTAGTTTTGGAGATTTACAATCATAGTTATCTGTATATTCATTAATAAATATCTGCAATTATTATGTCCATTGATACTAGAATTAAAGATTCGTTACACATTATTTCAGTATACACAGCTTGGAGTTCAATAACAGATAATGTAATACATAAGTAAATTACTTGATTTTAAATAATGAGTAAGTGAAAGTCAGAATTGCAATTTCTAAAATTTTGGTGACTTTGGTATCATTTTGTTGGATTAAACAAAGACAGTCTCAAAACTCAGGTAATCCACAGATGATAAATTATAAGGTCGAGAATGACTGATTATTAAATTTCCATCTAATAACCTATGTGTTAATATGTTAGCATAATTACAGCATAAAATGCATATGTATGCTAAAATTTAATATATTTTATTGATTAATGTACATTCATTAGTAATAAGTGAATCTGATACACACTAGATAATACTCATTATCACTGTTTTTAATATCAGATTCTCAAGAATATAATACTAATATTTCTTAGAAGAAAGATGATTATCACATATGAATTATTCATAATCGACAGATATTTCATTTGATCACAATCCACTTGAAAGGTAATCATGGGAGTTTCCTGATAATAAAAAAACATACTGGATACATTCATAAATGCTATTCTAATGACATTAATCAAAGAAGAATATTATTTACATATACTACCATTGATCTTGACTTATAAATGTATTGTTTTTTCTGATTACAATGAAGACATTACTAGTTATTTTACATTGGCAAATGGAATCAAATAACACATAATCTTCAAAAAGTTTGATTAAATATAAGTTTATTTTGACAGTCTCATTTATTACTAATATACGTAAAATTGCTTTTAGTACATTAGAATAGAGAAATGAAGTCTACAAGTTGCAACCAGATTAACAAATGGATATCACTGTAACTGTTATACAAGAGTAGTTTAATTAATAATTATCAGATTTATAGAAATTCATACATAATATCCTGTCACTTAAGTAATTTAGTTTCCAGATGAATCAAATAGATCTACCTTCAGTTATTTAGAAACACCATGGAAGTACCAAATGGAAACTATAATAAATATAATAAGTATGAACAAATGTATAATCAACGAAGAAGAATGGTCAGCTCTGATTGTCATTTACAACTTTTGTGTTATCATGTAATAATGTGGGGTATCAGATATCACAAGTATTTCTCATATTGCAGTCTAGAAGAGACCCAATCTGAAAACCAATTAGAATCAAACAGAATATTTTAAATGAATCATCTATCATTATAAACTAAAACTGAAGCATGTTACATTCCTAATCATTACTCTAATTTGGAAAGTGTGCATTTATGATTACATAACAGAAAGATTTCTTTCATATTTAATACATATACTTGAATTAATAATCAAAAATTATATCAAGAAGAAATTATTTCTTGTTATTGGTATGGATATCCTTATAATAATCCTTCTAATTCATAACATACTATTTCATCAACTGTTCATATAATTATGTGAAGTTTGATACAAAGAGTTCCCAAATCCTATGACTTTGCATTAGAAATTATATTCAACATTAAGTTATCAGAAGATACTTATGACGATAAAAATGTAAAAATCAAAGTAGTAAATATTTATTATTAGTGCAACGAAATGCCAGATGTCAAATATAGTTGGTTATTTATCATCATTTATATAAACACGAAACTACTCATAATTCATGTGAAAAGAAAGTATAGTTTTTATAAAATGGTACAGAACTCATTTAACGGCGATAATTTAAATATTTCATAATACAGAGCAATGAATACAATGTATATATCATTGGTTTTGGTAAAAATCAGTCTATTATTAGAATATGAGTACTCAAGAACGCAATAAATATAATCAGGTTCATATAATGTATCTACATATCATAAAAAAATCAGATCAACTATACATCTACTATTTTGATTGTTCAGATTACTATACAAATTTTATAAAATAAGATCAAATACAAGACAATATTATAAACAGACATTATTTAGTCTGACATTTATTATCGCTTTGAATGTCTCATTACAAAATTTACATTACAATGATATATTTGAAGCACTTGTCCTACAAAGGATTCTACTGTGCTGTCAAAATTCACTTTAACACATTGTCTATTGTATTGAATCATGTTGTATTACAAGTGTTAGTTTGAGATGAACATTCATTGATGTTATTTAATTAAAATGTTCATTATAAACTTATCTTGAAGAATTTTTATAATATAAATTATCTTAGATTATTAACAAAATCAATAGCATTATCTACCTTATAAAGTACATTTAAGTATGTAATAAATTGATTTCATAGAAAAGTTGGTCGTATTACTATAATGATGTAGTTAAATGTTAAATATTATTATTAATATATTAAGAAAATTTTTTATATTGTTCGTTAAAATTTTTTGAATTAGGGTAACATGATGAATCATGATTTAATGTAATGACACTTATTAATTTTATGGATTTAAATAATCATATGAATAATACCATTATATAAATTTATAATTATTGCATGTAATTTGAATACCATTTGATTTAACAATGGATTATTAGTAATATGATTTTATAAAAGTAGATTGAGTTAATTCCATTCAGGTTTAACCAGAAAAAGTATATGAAAATCGTTTTTGTGTTTAGTATTTCACATGAATTAACCAAAATTATGTAAGTTCTCAGTTATCGATGACATACTTGTATGTGGAAATGTATGATAGATGGGGGTTAATTATGAATTAATTAATTTTGTTATGATTATCAAAGAAATTACTATTGTAATTATTCTAATTATTAGTTTAATATTGTAGTCAATTGGGGACTTATATTTATTATAGCATAATATAACCAGTTATTTAGAAATTTATAGATTGCCATTTCAATGATATATCTATTACCTATATTATTTTCTTTATAGCTGTTGCAGTAATTTGATGTTAAATTGAATATAATTTACTATTTACCATTTGCAGTTTAGAAAGAAATGTAAATTGTATTTTATTGATAAATACGAATGTTATGAAAATTGTAACTTCTAGTTAGATTTGAATTTAAATCATTGTTTAATATAATTCAATGATATAAAAAAAAATATTTCATTTTATACTTTCCTTTATTTATGTGATCTTTAATCATTTTATTTAAAAATCTAATTCTTTCATTTAATACATTGAGTACCATCATATCAAATGAAACATTAAGTATTTAATATATCTAGCAGGTAACATAGAATAGTACATTATTCATTACCAAAATGCTTGAACTATTATATTTGCTAAATTATTTGGATTTATTAATTAATGTAATGTTTATTTTAGTTTATTAAATTCGTATAAAGGCTTGATTTATCTAAGATGCTTGAATTTAATGAAATAAATTTTTATTTCAATAAAACTTTATTCAATTAATCTATCTTGGGGTCCTTTGCATTATTAATGCTTGAAATTTGATTATTTGCGCAATTTAATTAAATTGTAATTAATGTACTTAGCAACTTTTGAATTACCACAACATCATGAATATTCGATAATTCATGTAATTAATATGTAGTTTTGATAAGTTTATAATTATATATAAATATAATTGAAATTTATATCTAATTGATCTTTAATGCTGGCTTCTGAATCCATCATTTCTGTTAATTTCTATACATATTTAATTGGGGAGTTGATTATAATTTCTAGTTGAGATTAAATAAAAAATTTGAGTCTCAGGAGACACGATGAATGTAATATTCATCATTGTGTAACAATGATTATTATATTTCAGTAATCCCGGAAATTTCAGCTTTGATCAATTGAACTAATTGTCTGATGTTTGACTTTTAAGGAATTTGGATTACATTATGAATAGAAAAAATATATTTCATTATTTGCTTTTATGCTAAGGTATGCTTATGATAACATTCAGTTATTCATAAATCAATTGCTAATTAGTTTTACTTTGGGGTCTTGATGATTCAATATGTAATTACTTTATTTATTTGATTAATAATTAGTTAGATTATAGATTTAAAAAACAATTAGATAATAATAATATGGTAAATAATAATTGGAATATTAAAGATAAGTTCTGTATTACTGATATGATTTAATGTCATCTGTATTAAGATTTTGCTGGAATTAATAGGAATATGAGAATAAATTTATTTCATAGGATTAAAAACACGTCACTTAAAACATAAATCAGGAATACATAAGAATATAATGTAATGTCAAAGATTATAATGTTAGACGTAATTCAACATGTCCCTTTAATCGCTCAAAATTGCAATTTGAATATAAATGTATTTGTGGCAATTTATTATTAATTCAAATAACAATAAGTTTCTCAATATTAAAAAACTCAATTGTTCCTTAATTTGAATAAAATTTTAATTCTTGACTCGATTATTGTTATTTTATTTCAAATAATTGCTTACATCTAGGATTCTTACATTATTAATATTTAAGAATCTTGAATGTATGTTAATCTATTATGTGTAAATTGTTTAATTATATTTGTGTTTAATTAATAACTTCATTATTTATAAATCAATTGAATAAAATGAGTTAGGTTTGGTTAATAGTTAATGTTATGTGGGAAAATAATAACATAAAACCTTGTTAGTAATAAATTTAATGAATTGAATGAATTTACAAGTCATTAATTCTTTTTCAATATCTATTGAAGGTTCAGATATTAACACTAAATGTAAATCACTTGTGCATTAACAATAAATGTTTTAATATGAATATGAAGAGAGCAATTATTTACATTAACGAAATTCCACTCGATATTTGTAATGCTTTTGTTGGTTTCGTGTTGAATAAACAATAAAATTTACTCTGATTTTTTATTAAACTGCAGTCCTTGAATGAAATTAGATTATCAAACAAGTGGTATCATAACCATATCTTTGGTGATTGACTTCAATCCGTAATTAAAGATAGTTTCAGATGATACTCAGTTTAGTGAGTTAGAGTTTTGAATTTTGCTCATTTTATCATTATGGTAATTTTCATCATGTTAATCAAATGTTGTAGATTTTATAATAAATAGACATAATTTTTTTCTTGAAATAGACTTCTGCCATAAGTTTATTGATATATCTAGGTTTGATATGCTTGGATGAAACATATTCATTTTAATTAAAAACAGTGCTAGTTTGAAAACTTGATATATTGCTTACATAGATTCATAGTATAAGTTTCAAAATTCATTAAATAGAATTAATTGGAATTTAATAACTTAATATTATGAATGATCTTATATTCATAGATTTATCACAAATGTATTTTGATATATCATTGTCTATTATTAAGAAACTAATAATTCAAATTTTGAAACATCTTGTTACATGAAATATTTTCATAAGTATTACTAATAAATATAAGATTTAAACTCATTAATATTAATAATTACACATTGATTGCATTGACTAGATTGTCTTATTATATTTAAGTAGATATTGATTATTGAAATAGATATTGATGTATTTTCAAACTTGCTTTTATTGTTCAAATAAATTGAATTTAATGATTTTAAATTATTCTTGTGATTCATAAAAATAAAATATCACTTAATCATTTGCTCTACTGTGCTAATTTTGAGTGATTAAATTAGATTTGAATATAAGTATATACACTATATTGACTTTAGGTAACTTCAATATGATATATATTGTGTTTCATTTATTACTATTTTTGATATCAAGTATAATTGTAGTGTATATAAGTTACAATATTGTATTTACATATTATTATGTAAAATGATATATTAGTTCAATTATTGATCAACTAGTGTATTATTTTATAATTATTGACCTATCTGTAATTAACTTTTTGGGGTAAATTTTATACTTAATGCATAGGAATGAAATATGTTTTATTTCAATGCTAAATTTGAATTTGAATTTTGAAATGTACTTTTAGGTTCATTCAGCACTTTCAGAATCAAATCTACTCCTATTAATTTAAGTTATTCAATTTATATAAATTAATTAATAAAACAAAGTAATTTATTTAGTTTAATGAAGTATACACTTGCATTTCTGATTATACTTTTTACATTGAGTTATCTTTGGTAATATACATTTAAAGTCTTTTGTAAGGTTCATTAGGATTTATTATGATTTCACAAAAAATGACTCTCTTAAATTCATGTATTTATTATGTATAGTATTGATTAATTAATATCTTAAATTTATACATATAATTACTAAATTATTGCATACTTTATTAATTTATTGTAAGTATTAACGTTAAAATTCATATTGGTTTTCAATAATTTAATTGAATTGTGTATTTGTAGAGAAAACAGTTCATACGTACAATTAAATAAGCTAGGGCAGTATCAAATTTTAAAATAATTATGTAATTATATAAGAAAATATTATTCATTTAAAAAATTAAGATATATAATACCAACTTTGTTATTCCAAATTAATGTTATTATCTAGTATTAAATTCTTATTTAGTATTAAAAACTTTCTTATTTTAATTAATACGTATAATTGTAATTATTGATTACATATTTATGTTCTGATTCATTTTAATATTTGTACTAATTGTTTATGAATTACTCATTGTTCTGAAATTCAATTGTACATTTATACATAGGGAATTTGACGTATTTGACAGGAAATTACAGTCATTTTATAAATGTTTTCAATAAATTATGTTAGTTTTTTTATAAAAATTATTGTGACTTTTTGCAATTTAACAAAATTAATCTGAATCATTTGGTAAGTGCTATTTGTTGGGGTAGTTTCCAGTGATTGAATCAACAGAAAGTAGAAGATCAGTTATCCTTAGTTTTATTTCAGTAAACACCAGCTTGGACAGGTACCTCAGAATGAGAAACACGATCAACTGGTAAATACCACTCAGCAGATCAGCAGGTATGTAACAATAATATATTTTAATGGTAAATTCATCAGCATAAGATCCGATAAAAAAAAAAGACTACATATGGCTCAATGTCACAACTGATACCCTAACAATGCTTATGACCTTCCTGAACTATTTTGGAAATGCTGTTTGCTAGTTATTGTATGCTATTGAAACAAGGAAAGATTCTTTCTTTCATTTATTAAACTAAACTCACTTGAAAGAACATTCAATAATATCTAAAGAAAGCACAATTAGATTACTTCAAATCGGAGGACTGATTTACATTATTTTCATAAGTGCTTCACTTTGGGGCACTCTCATCTGTGTATTTGACTTCGCTGTCTTCTGTGAATGCAATGTACCTCAGTTCTAATTTCCTAAGTAGAAAACATTTACTACAGTTTTATCAAAACTTGTGGCATCTAAGGTTTGGCCAGATGCTGCAAGCTTGTGTCACTGACTAGGATAAAGGAGTTCCCAAAATAAATTCTCTATTGTCGAGACTTTGTACAATAATAGAAAAGTAGTAACTGTACTTTCAATGGCAATTAATGCAGGTATAGATTCAACGAAGAAGAATGTCAGCATTATTGTCACATTTGATACAGAACTTTAATCAGTAAAATATCAAATGTAACAGTAAAACTATCCTTTGTCTGTGTAGATTTAGTTAGCCTAAAGTGATAATGGCCTATCAATGTGTGAATCACCTGGTTCTTTCATATGGTCTAATCTGCCATCATCACTTCTCATATTGGAATTTGTGGGGTGGACTTTGAACAATTTCAAGTTCTCATTAGCTTCTGAGCTTCTGTGTTTATTTAAATTAGCTTCTGTGTTTATTTAAATATAAACACCAGCTTGGACAGGTACCTCAGAATGAGAAACACGATCAACTGGTAAATACCACTCTGCAGATCAGCAGGTATGTAACAATAAGATATTTTAATATATTAATGCAGGTATAGCTTCAACGAAGAAGAATGTCAGCATTATTGTCACATTTGATACCCTAACAATTGCTCTGACCTGTCTGAATCATTTGGTAAGTGCTATTTGTTGGGGTAGTTTCCAGTGATTGAATCAACAGAAAGAAGAAGATCAGTTATCCTCAGTTGTATTTTAGCACTTTCTCATGAGATGGCCTCCAATGCTCTCGAAATGAAACACAATTAGATTACTTCAAACAGAAGCACTGATTTTATTACAATCAATAAGTGCTACTCTTTGGGGCAGTCTCATCTGTCTCATCTTAATAACTTGTCAAAGTATTGCATTTTATCTCTGACTGCTACCCTAATTGTAGCACATTTACTGTAGTGTAAATGTAAGTGCTAACAAGTTGGGGCAACTTTCAGTGAATTTACACACCAACAACATGGCATGATCATCTGTAGTCAAACTCAGTGTTGATATACTAACATGATGGTTTAGGTTTTTGGAGATTTAATCAGATTCATTCAGAATTTTAATCAGTAAAATATCAAATGTAACAGTAAAACTATCCTTTGTCTGTGCACATTTAGTTAAGATAAAGTGGTAATGGCCTATCAATGTGTGAATCACCTGGTTCTTTCATATGGTCTAATCTGCCATCATCACTTCTCATATTGGAATTTGTGGGCTGGACTTTGAACAATTTCAAGTTCTCATTAGCTTCTGAGCATTTAAATAAACACCAGCTTGGACAGGTACCTCAGAACGAGAAACACGATCAACTGGTAAATACCACTCTGCAGATCAGCAGGTATGTAACAATAAGATATTTTAATATATTACTGCAGGTAGAGATCCAACGAAGAAGAATGTCAGCACTATTGTCACATTTGATACCCTAACAATTGCTCTGACCTGTCTGAATCATTTGGTAAGTGCTATTTGTTGGGGTAGTTTCCAGTGATTGAATCAACAGAAAGAAGAAGATCAGTTATCCTCAGTTGTATTTTAGCACTTTCTCATAAGATGGCCTCCAATGCTCTCGAAATGAAACACAATTAGATTACTTCAAACAGAAGCACCGATTTTATTACAATCAATAAGTGCTACTCTTTGGGGCAGTCTCATCTGTGGGCTGGACTTTGAACAATTTCATTTCTCTCACATTTGATACCCTAACAATTGCTCTGACCTGTCTGAATCATTTGGTAAGTGCTATTTGATGGGGTAGTTTCCAGTGATTGAATCAACAGAAAGTAGAAGATCAGTTATCCTCAGTTGTATTTTAGCACTTTCTCATGAGATGGCCTCCAATGCTCTCGAAATGAAACACAATTAGATTACTTCAAACAGAAGCACTGATTTTATTACAATCAATAAGTGCTACTCTTTGGGGCAGTCTCATCTGTCTCATCTTAATAACTTGTCAAAGTATTGCATTTTATCTCTGACTGCTACCCTAATTGTAGCACATTTACTGTAGTGTAAATGTAAGTGCTAACAAGTTGGGGCAACTTTCAGTGAATTTACACACCAACAACATGGCATGATCATCTGTAGTCAAACTCAGTGTTGATATACTAACATGATGGTTTAGGTTTTTGGAGATTTAATCAGATTCATTCAGAATTTTAATCAGTAAAATATCAAATGTAACAGTAAAACTATCCTTTGTCTGTGCACATTTAGTTAAGATAAAGTGGTAATGGCCTATCAATGTGTGAATCACCTGGTTCTTTCATATGGTCTAATCTGCCATCATCACTTCTCATATTGGAATTTGTGGGCTGGACTTTGAACAATTTCAAGTTCTCATTAGCTTCTGAGCATTTAAATAAACACCAGCTTGGACAGGTACCTCAGAACGAGAAACACGATCAACTGGTAAATACCACTCTGCAGATCAGCAGGTATGTAACAATAAGATATTTTAATATATTACTGCAGGTAGAGATCCAACGAAGAAGAATGTCAGCACTATTGTCACATTTGATACCCTAACAATTGCTCTGACCTGTCTGAATCATTTGGTAAGTGCTATTTGTTGGGGTAGTTTCCAGTGATTGAATCAACAGAAAGAAGAAGATCAGTTATCCTCAGTTGTATTTTAGCACTTTCTCATAAGATGGCCTCCAATGCTCTCGAAATGAAACACAATTAGATTACTTCAAACAGAAGCACTGATTTTATTACAATCAATAAGTGCTACTCTTTGGGGCAGTCTCATCTGTGTACTTGACCTTAATAACTTGTCAAAGTATTGCATTTTATCTCTGACTGCTACCCTAATTGTAGCACATTTACTGTAGTTTTAATGTAAGTGCTAACAAGTTGGGGCAACTTTCAGTGAATTTACACACCAACAACATGGCATGATCATCTGTAGTCAAACTCAGTGTTGATATACTAACATGATGGTTTAGGTTTTTGGAGATTTAATCAGATTCATTCAGAATTTTAATCAGTAAAATATCAAATGTAACAGTAAAACTATCCTTTGTGCACATTTAGTTAATTTAGTTTCCAGTGATTGAATCAACAGAAATGAGAAGATCAGTTATCCTCAGTTTTATTTCAGTAAACACCAGCTTGGACAGGTAGCTCAGAATGAGAAACACGATCAACTGGTAAATACCACTCAGCAGATCAGCAGGTATGTAACAATAAGATATTTTAATATTAATGCAAGTATAGATTCAACGAAGAAGAATGTCAGGATTATTGTCACATTTGATACGCTAACACTGGCTCTGACCTGTCTGAATCATTTGGTAAGTGCTATTTGTTGGGCTAGTTTACAGTGATTGAATCAACAGAAAGTAGAAGATCAGTTATCCTTAGTTTTATTTCAGTAAACACCAGCTTGGACAGGTACCTCAGAATGAGAAACACGATCAACTGGTAAATACCACTCAGCAGATCAGCAGGTATGTAACAATAATATATTTAAATGGTAAATTCATCAGCATAAGATCCGATAAAAAAAAAAGACTACATATGGCTCAATGTCACAACTGATACCCTAACAATGCTTATGACCTTCCTGAACTATTTTGGAAATGCTGTTTGCTAGTTATTGTATGCTATTGAAACAAGGAAAGATTCTTTCTTTCATTTATTAAACTAAACTCACTTGAAAGAACATTCAATAATATCTAAAGAAAGCACAATTAGATTACTTCAAATCGGAGGACTGATTTACATTGTTTTCATAAGTGCTTCACTTTGGGGCACTATCATCTGTGTATTTGACTTCGCTGTCTTCTGTGAATGCAATGTACCTCAGTTCTAATTTCCTAAGTAGAAAACATTTACTACAGTTTTATCAAAACTTGTGGCATATAAGGTTTGGCCAGATGCTGCAAGCTTGTGTCACTGACTAGGATAAAGGAGTTCCCAAAATAAATTCTCTATTGTCGAGACTTTGTACAATAATAGAAAAGTAGTAACTGTACTTTCAATGGCAATTAATGCAGGTATAGATTCAACGAAGAAGAATGTCAGCATTATTGTCACATTTGATACAGAACTTTAATCAGTAAAATATCAAATGTAACAGTAAAACTATCCTTTGTCTGTGTAGATTTAGTTAGCCTAAAGTGATAATGGCCTATCAATGTGTGAATCACCTGGTTCTTTCATATGGTCTAATCTGCCATCATCACTTCTCATATTGGAATTTGTGGGGTGGACTTTGAACAATTTCAAGTTCTCATTAGCTTCTGAGCTTCTGTGTTTATTTAAATTAGCTTCTGTGTTTATTTAAATATAAACACCAGCTTGGACAGGTACCTCAGAATGAGAAACACGATCAACTGGTAAATACCACTCTGCAGATCAGCAGGTATGTAACAATAAGATATTTTAATATATTAATGCAGGTATAGCTTCAACGAAGAAGAATGTCAGCATTATTGTCACATTTGATACCCTAACAATTGCTCTGACCTGTCTGAATCATTTGGTAAGTGCTATTTGTTGGGGTAGTTTCCAGTGATTGAATCAACAGAAAGAAGAAGATCAGTTATCCTCAGTTGTATTTTAGCACTTTCTCATGAGATGGCCTCCAATGCTCTCGAAATGAAACACAATTAGATTACTTCAAACAGAAGCACTGATTTTATTACAATCAATAAGTGCTACTCTTTGGGGCAGTCTCATCTGTCTCATCTTAATAACTTGTCAAAGTATTGCATTTTATCTCTGACTGCTACCCTAATTGTAGCACATTTACTGTAGTGTAAATGTAAGTGCTAACAAGTTGGGGCAACTTTCAGTGAATTTACACACCAACAACATGGCATGATCATCTGTAGTCAAACTCAGTGTTGATATACTAACATGATGGTTTAGGTTTTTGGAGATTTAATCAGATTCATTCAGAATTTTAATCAGTAAAATATCAAATGTAACAGTAAAACTATCCTTTGTGCACATTTAGTTAATTTAGTTTCCAGTGATTGAATCAACAGAAATGAGAAGATCAGTTATCCTCAGTTTTATTTCAGTAAACACCAGCTTGGACAGGTAGCTCAGAATGAGAAACACGATCAACTGGTAAATACCACTCAGCAGATCAGCAGGTATGTAACAATAAGATATTTTAATATTAATGCAAGTATAGATTCAACGAAGAAGAATGTCAGGATTATTGTCACATTTGATACGCTAACACTGGCTCTGACCTGTCTGAATCATTTGGTAAGTGCTATTTGTTGGGCTAGTTTACAGTGATTGAATCAACAGAAAGTAGAAGATCAGTTATCCTTAGTTTTATTTCAGTAAACACCAGCTTGGACAGGTACCTCAGAATGAGAAACACGATCAACTGGTAAATACCACTCAGCAGATCAGCAGGTATGTAACAATAATATATTTAAATGGTAAATTCATCAGCATAAGATCCGATAAAAAAAAAGACTACATATGGCTCAATGTCACAACTGATACCCTAACAATGCTTATGACCTTCCTGAACTATTTTGGAAATGCTGTTTGCTAGTTATTGTATGCTATTGAAACAAGGAAAGATTCTTTCTTTCATTTATTAAACTAAACTCACTTGAAAGAACATTCAATAATATCTAAAGAAAGCACAATTAGATTACTTCAAATCGGAGGACTGATTTACATTATTTTCATAAGTGCTTCACTTTGGGGCACTCTCATCTGTGTATTTGACTTCGCTGTCTTCTGTGAATGCAATGTACCTCAGTTCTAATTTCCTAAGTAGAAAACATTTACTACAGTTTTATCAAAACTTGTGGCATCTAAGGTTTGGCCAGATGCTGCAAGCTTGTGTCACTGACTAGGATAAAGGAGTTCCCAAAATAAATTCTCTATTGTCGAGACTTTACAATAATAGAAAAGTAGTAACTGTACTTTCAATGGCAATTAATGCAGGTATAGATTCAACGAAGAAGAATGTCAGCATTATTGTCACATTTGATACAGAATTTTAATCAGTAAAATATCAAATGTAACAGTAAAACTATCCTTTGTCTGTGTAGATTTAGTTAGCCTAAAGTGATAATGGCCTATCAATGTGTGAATCACCTGGTTCTTTCATATGGTCTAATCTGCCATCATCACTTCTCATATTGGAATTTGTGGGGTGGACTTTGAACAATTTCAAGTTCTCATTAGCTTCTGAGCTTCTGTGTTTATTTAAATTAGCTTCTGTGTTTATTTAAATATAAACACCAGCTTGGACAGGTACCTCAGAACGAGAAACACGATCAACTGGTAAATACCACTCTGCAGATCAGCAGGTATGTAACAATAAGATATTTTAATATATTAATGCAGGTATATCTTCGTTGAAGCTATACCTGCATTAATATATTAAAATATCTTATTGTTATTGATACCCTAACAATTGCTCTGACCTGTCTGAATCATTTGGTAAGTGCTATTTGTTGGGGTAGTTTCCAGTGATTGAATCAACAGAAAGAAGATCAGTTATCCTCAGTTGTATTTTAGCACTTTCTCATGAGATGGCCTCCAATGCTCTCGAAATGAAACACAATTAGATTACTTCAAACAGAAGCACTGATTTTATTACAATCAATAAGTGCTACTCTTTGGGGCAGTCTCATCTGTCTCATCTTAATGACTTGTCAAAGTATTGCATTTTATCTCTGACTGCTACCCTAATTGTAGCACATTTACTGTAGTGTAAATGTAAGTGCTAACAAGTTGGGGCAACTTTCAGTGAATTTACACACCAACAACATGGCATGATCATCTGTAGTCAAACTCAGTGTTGATATACTAACATGATGGTTTAGGTTTTTGGAGATTTAATCAGATTCATTCAGAATTTTAATCAGTAAAATATCAAATGTAACAGTAAAACTATCCTTTGTCTGTGCACATTTAGTTAAGATAAAGTGGTAATGGCCTATCAATGTGTGAATCACCTGGTTCTTTCATATGGTCTAATCTGCCATCATCACTTCTCATATTGGAATTTGTGGGCTGGACTTTGAACAATTTCAAGTTCTCATTAGCTTCTGAGCATTTAAATAAACACCAGCTTGGACAGGTACCTCAGAACGAGAAACACGATCAACTGGTAAATACCACTCTGCAGATCAGCAGGTATGTAACAATAAGATATTTTAATATATTACTGCAGGTAGAGATCCAACGAAGAAGAATGTCAGCACTATTGTCACATTTGATACCCTAACAATTGCTCTGACCTGTCTGAATCATTTGGTAAGTGCTATTTGTTGGGGTAGTTTCCAGTGATTGAATCAACAGAAAGAAGAAGATCAGTTATCCTCAGTCAATAAGTGCTACTCTTTGGGGCAGTCTCATCTGTCTCATCTTAATAACTTGTCAAAGTATTGCATTTTATCTCTGACTGCTACCCTAATTGTAGCACATTTACTGTAGTGTAAATGTAAATGGAAACTAAGTTAACTAAATGTAGAAAAAGGATAGTTTTACTGTTACATTTGATATTTTACTGATTAAAATTCTGAATGAATCTGGTTAAATCTCCAAAAACCTAAACCATCATGTTAGTATATCAACACTGAGTTTGCCTACAGATGCCCATGCCATGTTGTTGGTGTGTAAATTCACTGAAAGTTGCCCCAACTGTTTAGCACTTACATTAAAACTACAGTAAATGTGTTACAATTAGGGTAGCAGTCAGAGATAAAAAGCAATACTTTGACAAGTTATTAAGGTCAACTACATAGATGAGACTGCCCCAAAGAGTAGCACTTATTGATTGTAATAAAATCAGTGCTTCTGTTTGAAGTGATCTAATTGTGTTTCATTTCGAGAGCATTGGAGGCCATCTTATGAGAAAGTGCTAAAATAAAACTAAGGATAACTGATCTTCTACTTTCTGTTGATTCAATCACTGGAAACTAAATTAACTAAATGTACCTGTCCAAGCTGGTGTTTATATTTAAATAAACACAGAAGCTAATTTAAATAAACACAGAAGCTCAGAAGCTAATGAGAACTTGAAATTGTTGAAAGTCCACCCCACAAATTCCAAAATGAGAAGTGATGATGGCAGATTAGACCATATGAAAGAACCAGGTGATTCACACATTGATAGGCCTACCACTTTATCTTAACTAAATGTGCACAGACAAAGGATAGTTTTACTGTTACATTTGATATTTTACTGATTAAAATTCTGAAAGAATCTGATTAAATCTCCAAAAACCTAAACCATCATGTTAGTATATCAACACTGAGTATATCAACACTGACTACAGATGATCATGCCATGTTGTTGGTGGAGGATAACTGATCTTCTTCTTTCTGTTGATTCAATCACTGGAAACTAGCCCAACAAATAGCACTTGCCAAATGATTCAGACTGGTCAGAGCCAGTGTTAGGGTATCAAATGTGACAATATTCCTGACATTCTTCTTCGCTGAATCTATACCTGCATTAATATATTAAAATATCTTATTGTTACATACCTGCTGATCTGCAGAGTGGTATTTACCAGTTGATCGTTTATCTCGTTTTTCAGATTAGACCATATGAAAGAACCAGGTGATTCACACATTGATAGGCCATTATCACTTCTGTATCAAATGTGACAATAATGCTGACATTCTTCTTCGTTGAATCTATACCTGCATTAATTGCCATTGAAAGTACAGTTACTACTTTTCTATTATTATACAAAGTCTCGACAATAGAGAATTTATTTTGGGAACTCCTTCATCCTAGTCAGTGACACAAGCTTGCAGCATCTGGCCAAACCTTAGATGCCACAAGTTTTAATAAAACTGTAGTAAATGTTTTCTACTTAGGAAATTAGAACTGAGGTACATTGCATTCACAGAAGACAGCGAAGTCAAATACACAGATGAGAGTGCCCCAAAGTGAAGCACTTATGAAAATAATGTAAATCAGTCCTCCGATTTGAAGTAATCTAATTGTGATTTCTTTAGATAGTATTGGATGTTCTTTCAAGTGAGTTTAGTTTAATAAATTACAGCAAGAATCTTTCCTTGTTTCAATAACATACTTCAACTAGCAAACAGCATTTCCAAAATAGTTCAAGAAGGTCATAAGCATTGTTATTGTATCAGTTGTGACATTGAGCCATATGTAGTCTTTTTTTATCAGATCTTATGCTGATGAATTTACCATTAAAATATATTATTGTTACATACCTGCTGATCTGCTGAGTGGTACCTGCTGATCTTGATCGTGTTTCTCATTCTGAGCTACCTGTCCAAGCTGGTGTTTACTGAAATAAAACTGAGGATAACTGATCTTCTACTTTCTGTTGATTCAATCACTGGAAACTAGCCCAACAAATAGCACTTACCAAATGATTCAGACAGGTCAGAGCAATTGTTAGGGTATCAAATGTGACAATAATGCTGACATTCTTCTTCGCTGAATCTATACCTGCATTAATATATTAAAATATCTTATTGTTACATACCTGCTGATCTGCAGAGTGGTATTTACCAGTTGATTGTGTTTCTCACCTGTCCAAGCTGGTGTTTATTTAAATGCTCCAAAGCAAATGAGAACTTGAAATTGTTCACAGTCCAACCCACAAATTCCAATATGAGAAGTGATGATGGCAGATTAGACCATATTAAAGAACCAGTTGATTCACACATTGATAGGCTATTATCACTTTAGGCTAACTAAATGTACACAGACAAAGGATAGATTTACTGTTACATTTGATATTTTACTGATTAAAATTCTGAAAGAATCTGATTAAATCTTTAAAAACCTAAACCATAATGTTAGTATATCAACACTGAGTTTTACTACAGATGCCCATGCCATGTTGTTGGTGTAAAAATTCACTGAAAGTTGCCCCGACTTGTTAGCACTTACATTAAAATTACAGTAAATGTGCTACAATCAGAGTAGCAGTTAGAGATAAAATGTAATATGCTCCAGTCTGCTAGATTGTAAACAACTCCAGATGAAATACCTACAACATTTTGTTTTGTTTATTTTTCTCATTTTTTACCCCTTCCACACTTCTCTCATTTCGTTTTTTTTTTTTTTTTTTTTTTTTTCCCGTTTCAAAACCGGATTATAATATTATACAACCTGGATCATCTCGAAGAATATATCGACGCGGACTACAACACACTCTGCTGCACCATGAACAGGGACAAACCAGATCACAACAAGAAAAGTAAAGGTAACCCCACTCCAAACTCCAAGAGACCTCGTCCCTAATTCACCTTTCAGCTGAACAACAACACCGTCCACATCACCCAAACCGCAGTGCTGCACTGAGGTAAGCAACATTTTGCTCTCAATCGAAAATAAACTCACTGGACTTGATACCAGGATTGCACTTATAGAAGTCATACACAAGGAATTCCAGGAATTGCGGTACAGCTTAGAATTCAGCCAAGAACAGATAGACACTCTCACTAAAGAAAATAACTTTTTAAAGGACTCCGTACAAGCACTTACCATTCAACTCACTTCCGTTGTCGCTGAAAACAAAACCATGAAAGAAATCATTTTGGACTTGCAATCGCGCAGCATGAGGGTCAATTTAGTTTTTACAGGCATCCCGGAACAAACTCCAGACGACCCCGAAAAATCAGTCAAGGATTTCATGATAAAACAACTCAAATTACCAGCAGAAACAGTACAGAGCATCACCTTTCACCAAGTTCACCATATTAGATCTAAAAACAACAACAACCGACTATGAGCGATCATCGCAAAATTCAAACACTATAAACACAAAGAACTGGTTCAGAGGCAAGGCAGACAACTCAGAGGCACAAATTATGGACTCAATGAACAATATCCAAAGGTCATTCTCGAACGCCAGAAACAACTCTTCCCAATCCGAAAACAGAAAATAAATGAAGGAAAAAAGGCAGTCATTACTGTGGAGAAATTATACATAGATGGACAACTATATCGCGATAAGGACATTACTCCCTGGCTTTCACTTCACTTTACACTTCACTTTCATTCCTGAGTCAATAACTGCCATAATCACTAAAACATGTCATCTATCACTTTTGTAACCTGGAACATTTGTGGATTTGGTTCTCAGACAAAGAAGGTCAAAGTTTTTAATCATTTAAATAAACTACAAGCCGACATATGTCTCCTGCAAGAAACACATTTATCGGAATCAGATTATAACAAAATTAAATCATCAAATTATAGTCATTTATTCTCAGCTCACTACAACACAAAACAAAGAGGAGTATGCGTTCTAATAAATTTAAAAAATCTTAAAAATCTTAATCTTAATTTATCTTAATTAATATTTATCTTATAAACTTCCATCATAATAACAAATCTGGTAAATATTTGGCTAATCAAATCAAGCAAAATAAGGAAAAAGCTACAATACCAGTGATTGTAGGCACAGCAGGGAAATCCACCAACTCACCAGAAGAAATAAATCAAATCTTTCAAAATATTTATAGTAAATTATACTCCTCAGATAAAGACCCAGATCAGAAAGACATTGACTCATTCCTCAACAAAATCAACGTACCTCAACTCAGTAAACGTCAAATAAATACTCTTGAATCTCCCTTATCAGAATATGAACTTTTTAATGTCCTCAAACTCATGCCAAACAACAAAGCACCAGGCCCTGATGGATTCCCTGCTGAGTTCTACAAACATTTTTGGTCCATTTTATCACCACTTTTTATCAGTATGAACATAGCCACAATTTCACTTCTTCTTAAACCAAATAAAGACCCAACATTACCATCAAGTTATCATCCAATTTCCCTAATCAATGTAGACATTAAAATTATCACCAAAGCACTAGCACATAGAATAGAAAAAGTCACACCATCTATAATCCATCCAGATCAAATCGGTTTCATCAAAGGTAGACTTTCATCCAACAACACACGCAGACTTTTTAACTTGATGCATTATTCATCAATTCAAAAAACTAAAACCATCATAGTTACTCTCGATGCAGAAAAAGCTTTTGATAGGGTCAATTGGAAATTCCTGTTTTCCACATTAGAGAGGTTTGGTTTTGGGGAGTCATTATTAATTGGATCAAAATTCTGTATACATCACCTTCAGCCACTGTCATCACCAATGGACTAACATCACATATCTTCACGCTGCAACGGGGGACTAAACAAGGATGCCCACGCTCCCCTTCATTATTTACCATTTTCATTGAGCCATTAGCACCAGCTATCCGTCAAAACAGCTACATTAAAGGAATTCAAACACTAAACATGCACCACAAAATTAAGTCTTTACACTGATGATATATTACTATATTTAAAAAACCCCCCATCATCATTACAAGAAACGACTAAACTCATTGATTCATTCTCAAATATCTCTGAATACTCGATTAACTGGAGTAAATCAGCCATACTTTCATTACATTCAAACAGCTTGGATGTGACATCCCAGACATCACCTATTCCTTTGTGCACTAACTGTTTCACATACTTGGGCATTAATGTTTACCCAGGCTGTCAGAGCTGTTTGGACTCAACTTTACTTCATTACTTAAAACAATAAATGATGACCTTCATCTCTGGATGAATTTACCACTATCCATTATGGGGAGAATATCAGTAATTAAAATGACTATACTCCCTAAATTAAACTATATATATTTGCAATGATTCGAGCACTACCCACCCTCACCTGGTTTAAATCACTAGATTCAATCGTCACTAAATTCTATTGGAAAAATAAGACGCCAAGAATTAAATTGACTACACTACAGAAACCAAACTGTAACCCATCAGAAAGCACATGGCTAGATGTTGAACAGTCAATTTGTAAAGAGATTAAAATTTCAGAATTACCTTTCTATAGTCATACAATCAAAAAGCATCTCTGTTTTAAATCACCAGAGGTGGGTAGAGTAGCCAAAAATTGTACTCAAGTAAAAGTACTGTTACTTCAGAATAATAAGACTCAAGTAAAAGTAAAAAGTAGACATCCAAATAATTACTTGAATAAGAGTAAAAAAGTACTTGGTGAAAAAACTACTCAAGTACTGAGTAACTGTTGAGTAACCTCTGATTTATTTTTTTAACACGACAACAATCAGACAGACAAAAATACAAAATAATCTTTAGGCAAATTATGGCTCATCCAATCAATAAAATAAATTAAAATTAATTAATTACAAAATAGCTTAAATTAAAATAATTCAGGTAAATTCAAGTACTTAATAAATAAAATAATAAAAAATAAATATGCACAAGTAACACAAATTTCCAAACCTTTATACTTTTTTACCAGGCAGAACTAGAACGAGGCAGCCCATAAATTCTCATAAACTGTGTGTGTGTCTCCAGTGACAGAACAACAGAAGGAAACACACACACAACACACATTTCATTTCTTTTGTGTTGTGATTGTTGCACATTTGATGCCTTGATGAAAGGGCAATAATAATGAAATACATCTCTACTCCTTTAATTAATTTCAGGAAGCCTCTAGTACTTTCCTTAGTTTCAGGTAAGCTAAAGCTTCTGGTTGCAAAGCTGTTTTTGTTTCTCAAAATATCTTCCTTCATGTTGATCAGAACAAAGAAATTTATACAGGTTTGTAACAACATGAGAGTGAGTAAATGATGACAGAATTTTCATTTTGAGTGAACTATCCCTTTAAATATGTGTGTTCGGCGCTGCAAGAAACGACATGTCTGATGTCATCTGTTTGTCGGCTCTTGCGGCGCTGAGTAAAGTTGAGCACATAAAAAAACTCGAAACAGCTGAACTCGACAAAACTGCTCTGTGTACTGTATGCCTGCGCCTCGTCCAATAATTCAATAGTATATAGCAGAAAAAGTTTTCCCTTACTTCTCAGCGTAAGAAATACAAGGTGTGAACTGACTGAAATGCGTGTCTCACGGTGAAGACTTGAGAGCTCTGTCATATGTAACCTAAAAGACAAACATGCGCCTATCTGCCTTGGCAGACACAGAAGACACCTCATAATGAAGCTGCTCTCTCGCACTTTTACTATGGTAAACATGCTTTCAATATGAGGCCAGGGGTGCGGGTTTTCCTCCTCGTTTGTGTCTGCATTGCCGACGGTTGATTCTGACATGTTTGTGTTGCTAACTAACCCGTCCCGCCGCTGAGATTGAGTATGGTAACGTGACGAGACTGCACAACTACGTTTGATTGGTGAAACAGTCACGTGGTAGAGCCTTAGCGGAAGTTTCTCTATCTGTCAAAATAAAACATTAAAATTGATGCGTAGAATAACAAAGAGGTAAAAAGAAAAGTAACGAGCTCATTGTAGCCTAATGTAGCGGAGTAAGAGTACAGTTTCTTCTTCACAAATCTACTCAAGTAAAAGTAAAAAGTTACGCACATGGGTAGAGAAGGGCATCACACAACTTCAACACATCCTCCTTAATAACAACTTGGCACCATTTTCCCACTTGGTCCAGAAATATGGCATTGGGAGTAATTTGTAGAAGCCAACATTCTGTTTTCCTATTTAAGCTTATTATTATTATTATTATTATTACTTTGGCTTTGTAGAAGCCAACATTCTGATTTCTGTTATAAGCTTTTTATTATTAATGCTGCTTGCAAAGCACATTCTTGTTATCCTGCATACTTATTAATGGTGCTTGCAAAGCAAAATTATTACTATTGTGCCGGACAAAACTTCGGCGCGTACAGTAACTTGTCCCGCAGCTTTTGTTTTAGACCCATGAATGAGGTGTCAAATCGACCGGCTCATTGAGGAGAGGTGTGCT
>NC_083461.1:22930992-22950992 GCF_030014155.1 Tachysurus vachellii | reverse complement strand
GGTATGGCAAAAAGGGGGGGCATGTCAAGAACTGTATATAAGCTTACTGCAACCAGCAGTGCTTCGGTGCAAGTATCGTCTACTGGACAAACTTGTATCCCTGGTACCAGCTGGTTAATTGCTGTCTATACGACTGTCAATAAACCTACCTCAACTGAATCCAGTCTTCGTGAGTTTGGCTGATCATTTCTTCTTTGAATTTTTACTTAGAACAGTTGTTTAAACTTATAGTCAGATTGCAGGAGCTAGCCTGGGCCAATGTAGGTTGGAGTCGGTTTTCTCCTACATTGTTTTGGCGAGCCAGCCAGGAGAGTCCACGGGGACCCCGAACCCCGGACGTGGGGAGCCATAGCGCCGCCGTCCAAGACCCGACAACTTTGGCCATCATAGGAAAAGGTAAGCAGAACGCCTGTTAGATCAAAGTTTCTGCTGTAGTTTTGTGTGGTCTGTACGGCCGGAGCGGCCCCATTTTTGGGACGGATCAGTTCCATGACTCTCCTAAAAAGAACCTAGTAAGAAGTTTAATTTTATAAAAACCCAAAAGATTTATTAAAGTTTTGATTGACTTATAAAGAATCCAAAGGATTGTTAACAAAAGATCCTTGATAATTAGATCCAAAAGATTCTACTAAAAGTTGTGAGTGATTCATAAAAGCAAAATTACTGCGCGTTTTCATGAAGATATAAAGACTGGATTTGGGAGAGATTGTGTGAAGTTTGCAAACATTGATTGGTAGAAAAGTATATGTGAGATCGCGAGTGATAAATGTATGTGCACATTAAGGTTATTGTTTCATCTGCGGCTACCGCTGTCTTTGAGTAAAGACAGGTCAGAACGGGCAGATTGTGTTATTGGTTAATCTGTGGCTACCGCTGTCCTTGAGTGACAGGTCTGAACGGGCAGATTGTGTAATTGTTTAAATCTGTGGCTACCGCTGTCCATGAGTAAGGACAGGTCTGAACGGGCAGATAGTGTGAGTTAAAGTTTCCCGAGATACCGCTGGGGTACGTTGCAGCACAAAGGTGAATAGAGGAGAAAAACAGATTCATTGTCTTTATATAGAGAAGGAAAAAGCAAAGGTGAGCAGAAAGGAGTGAGTGAAAAGGCTCATTGTGGACTGTCGAGCGAGACAGTAATTTGAGTATTTACTTCTCTGTATAAACAGCTGCCCCAGGGCTGCATGGTCGGAAGGATCTGAGATACCGCTGTGAAGGGCACAGGGCTGCTTGGTCAGATCAGTGTGAAGATATTGTGTTAAAAGCTCGCGAGAAAAGCGCTGAAGTGGAATTCCATTGCTGTGTATGATTTTATGTGTAAAAAAGCTGTGAGTTGATTTGTATTGCTGTGTATGATTTTATGTGTAAAAGAGCTATAAGCTGAATTGTATTGCTGTATGTGTGGCTTTATGTGTCAAAAACAGATCTGCATTACTGTGTGTATGTATATGTGATAAGAGTGGATTTGTATGGCCATGTGTGATTGCTGTGTGTGATTTTCTATGACAAAAAGCTGATTTCCCTGCTGTGTGTGATTTTGTATGACTAAGCTGATTTCTCTGCATTGTGTTTCCTAATGTATGTTAACGAATATTGAAAGAAATATTGTCTTATTGGTTTTGTAGGTGTTGGTGTATTACCAGTACATTTCCTAATGTGTGTTGGTGTAGGAATACTGTCTTATCTGCTTTTATAATTGTTGGTGTACTACTAGTGCCCCCGCCTAGCATCGTCAGTTCTGTTGGTTGCCATAGAAATAGCCCTTATTTTGCATATAGTGGCCCATAGCACTGTATAACACTCATTTAAAGTGCTCAGTAAAGGGACTCCCGAAAGAGCCCCAGCAATAGATTGCAGAAAAAGTGCAAAAATAATATAAAGATTAAAAAACAAAAATACGTGTTGAATATAATACTGTAAAGTACATTTAATAGGACTAAGACAAAGTAAAAACAGCCCCGAATGACGCTTCACATGTTGGTTCCCTGCTGTGTAGGCATCGAAGAAGGCAATAACGTTAGCATAGCCTCAGAAATCTGTCGCACAGTAGCTCCTAATCATCCAATTGTGCAGCTGTTGCTAGAAAACCCATCTTACGACTTAACAGAGAACAGACTAGAAGGCGATAAGCTACACCTCATAAGATACAGATTAATTAGATCCCACAATCAATATAGACTAGTGATAAGATACGTTGAAAGCATCATTGAACCAGAAGAAGAACCCCTAAGGTAATACTCCAAAATAAAAACGTAGGGTTAAAACTGGACCCACATTGAACATAGAATAATCAAGTCTCTTACGTATGACTACATGGTGGTACACCGTTCTAGCATTATACCCAAGTTTCTTGAGTTTTGAGGAAGAATATAGGAGCCAGGTTCCCCCAAGAATATTGACGGTATCGGCCGACAGCCCACTAGTGTTACTACTCCTTACCAATCCAGGTCGTGACTTAATAATCACCCAGTATTACATCGAAGGCCGACGTGTTAGAAGATTTAAGCTCCAGTATTTTCCAGGAGGTTACATAGTGGTAGTTACTGAATTTTATGACTGTCTGCAGTGTAGAAACAGTGAAGCATCAGAAGAAAACTAGTATCTAAAGGACGAACAGAGTAAAAATAATTATCACTTGGTACGGTTGGCTCCCTCTGGTGGTTGAGAGTCTTGTGTCGGACAAGTTGAATAGTTAATGGCACCACAAGATATACTTATAGAAACGAAAGGCATAAGAACACACTTTTGGGACGAACGCACCTTTAGAGATAAGTGCGGGGTTGAAAGGTGGCAGTCGAAAGAATTAATTGCTGCTAAACTGTGGTATCTGACTAAGTGGAATAACTTGTTGAATTTACAGGTTGAGTTTCCTGAGATTGATTGGACGCAAACGTTCAAAAAACTTTGGGAACCCACACTCCTAAGCCCCATATTACGGAGACTAGTGGAAGATCCTAGTGCTACTAAGGCCACCATCCCTTTGTTTGATTTCATAAAGGATCCAGACAGTGAAGAAGACGAGCCTGCGATAGATTTCAATCAAGCTCGACCTATCCAAAACACCTACTGCTCAGGACTTACAGCAATAGTTACTGTAGAGTTAAGGAGTGTGAATTGGGAGAGAGGATTGGCAGTATCTTCATTGATAGATAAGATAAACACATTATCGGAAGTATATAGGAGGAAGAAACCAGTCAGACCAGCGATAACTGTCAAGCAGATAAACGTACATTTGGTTTGGTCAAGACACAACCAGAACTTAGGAGAAAGAAGCAGCACCCACAGAGCGCGACAAGGGTGCGTCATGTTGAAAGTAATAACAACAAGTCAGCCAACACCGGCGGAAGTGGTGATTGCTAAACACAAAACAGATGAAAAGTACATTAAAAAGTGTATGATGAAATGGCATGACAGGACACAGGGAGTGTTGCAATGGCCGAAGGAAGGGACATTTAGGTTAAAAAGGTGTGAAGAAGTGAAAGAAATGTTGCGACATTGGAAAGTAGGGAAAGAAGATGATAAGACGAGAGGAAAAAGGATAAAGAGGCTAGAAATACTTAGCTGGTTTGAAGAAGAAGGCAAAGAAATAGAAAGAAGAGAAGAAGAAATACAGAAAGTGATGCAGAAGGAAGAAGAGGAAGAAAAGAGACGACAAGAAGGAGACGGGTGCAGTGAGGAAAAGCCCCCACCCTATACGACACATCGTGGACTGCAAACACACAGGAAGTGATACCCAGGTGTAACACAAATGGTGGTGCAAGAAAACGATGGGAAATGGACGAAAATTGAAGGAACAATAACTGGAAGAGTTAAGCTGTCCGGAGACGTAGACGGAGTGGAATCAACATGTCATCAGGAAAGTATAACAGAAGATCAAGATGCACCCATAACAGCTAAAAGAAAGCTGCAGCTGGATGGACTAAGAGAAGAAAGCAACAATTATCTGAAAGAAATAGGTCTCTCCACCAGCACACTCTCGGCACCAGAGGAAAGCGAGATGGAAGAAGAATGTCAAGCTAACAACACCCGAGATGAAGAACACTCCCCAGAACAAGGACGATGGAGAGAAATATCAGAAGAGGAAAACACCAGAATCAGGACAGCACCAGATAACAATGACACAAGAAATACAAATGGACTTATTGAAAGAAGAGTGAAGGGAACACTGTACATAGAGCCAGAAGCCACAGCATTGAGAAGGAAAGAGGATCAACAGCTGCAGGAAGAACTGGTAAAGTCACTCAACCGACTGGAACAACAATTGAAACACACTGAGGAAATTGATGCATATGCTAAAAGGACACTGGAGAAAAGTTCTGCAGAAATGGAAAAAAGAATGCGACAAATAGAAGAAGCAATTCAACGAGAAGATGACAACCTAACCGAACTGGAAAAGAAAGAGAATCACAGACGCTGGGAGAGTAACTGGCCCAGTAGTGGACGCCGGAAAGGTCAACAAGAGAAGCCAGAGAGTCCACAACAGAGAAAGTCAGGTAGATCGGTAAGGGCGCCACGAAGATATGGGACAGAAGAAGACCTACCAGCCACTGTGATGGAAGAACCGGAAGTGAGCCAGTGTCCCTTAATAGCCAAGGGAGGAGAAGTGCGTTATGTGCCCTGGTCATTTATGGATATGACTGGATTAGCAAACCAGCTCCCAGACATATGCCAGGGAGGGCAGAAATGGATAACAAAGTTTGAAGAAAAAACAACTGGCCACCTGCTGGCAGTCGGAGATATCAAGGCCATACTGGCCCAAGTGATAGGAAAAAGCAAAGCGACTGAAATATTGTCCGAAGCAGGATTGAAGAATACGATGGATTCAGAAAGAGATGACGACTTAGCCTTTGGAGCCTACAGAAATCGCGTGTGGGATGCAATACGTGACATGTACCCCACCAAGATGGACCCAGGTAAACTGGAAGCCACAACAATGGGCAAAGAAGAAAATGCCTTAACGTTCATCCAGAACTTCCAGACCAAATGGCTAGAAGAGACGGGTACAGCCTGGAACCTGAATGAGACAAACCAAGGCTTGTTCAAAATGATGCTAAAAAGATGCATGCCAGCGGCAGTGCAAGAAGCACTAGAAAATGTGGTCGGCCTGAATACCCTACCCTGGGAAACATTCCAAGCTCATCTCGTACATCACATAGAACAACACAGGAAAAAGAAGAGAGAAGCTAAAGATGCAACTGAAGCACTAATGACACAACTATACAAAACTCAACTGGGAGAACTCACCAAAGCCAGTAGAGAAAAAGAAAAATCAGGAAAGATACAAGCCTCACTGCAAGCCCCAGCAGTTGAAGCAGCAGTACTGGTACCTGCTACATCAAATATAACTCAGATGACATCGACCCAGGCACCCCAAGTAACGACACAGACATACATGCAGCAACCTACGCTGCCTCCAGCACAAATACCCCCAGGTACTCAACAACAAATGATGTCACAAGCAGCTATGCCCCCAATACATGTCCACCTCGGTACTCAACAAGGGGCACCACAAAACCGCCCTATGAGGGGACCAGGCCCGAGACAGGGGCCAGGACGATGGCAAAGATGGGCCCAAGGTCCAGGACCAAGACAGTTCGGGAATCCCCAGGCTAGTGGAAACAACCCACGAACACAAACACTTGAATGTTGGGGATGTGGTGGAAAATGACACACTAGAAGAAACTGTCAGGTCAATCCATGGGAAAATCAACCAGGACAGCCAGAACACAGAGGTCAGCAAGGGACAGTAACTGGTCCCAATCAATGGTCAGGACAAGCAGGACCCTGGACAGGGCCTGCAGGGAATTGGAGTTGAGGATGCCCAGAGAAGCCGGAGGGGGAGAAAATGCAGTACGTCACCACACTGCATCCAAGGCAGGAAGCAACAACTATGGTGTCTATTAACGGTACGAAATCAGTTCCCTTTATGATAGACACTGGTGCCACTTTCTCATGTATAGGACAGGAAGGCTCCGGACTCCCCCTCTCACGTAACTCGATTAAGACTACTGGCTTCTCGGGGACAACACAGATATTGAAATTCACGGAGCCCCAGACCTTAACAGTTGAAGACACCACGATAGTGGCACCACTCTTATACTCACCCCAATCCCCAGTGAACTTACTGGGAAGAGATTTACTGTGCAAACTAGCAGCAAAAATACACTGTAGCCCAACAGGAGTCTGGGTGACTTTCCCAGATGAAACGTTGGCAGGTCAACACCTACTAAAGGAAGCGGACAAGGGAAGGACACAGGATACAGTGTATTGGCTGGAATACATCACCCCTGAAACATCTGGACTAAACCAGACCTACATGAAATGGAAAACGTGGATACAGGCCATGCGGCCAGACTGCAAGGAACCAAAAAGCCCCTTGCATTGTACCTTATACTATGACTATAACAGCGAGAATGAAGAGTATGGACAACTGTGGAATGGATTGATGGAAACAAAACAGTTCGAAATAACGACAACAGATGTGATAATAGGCCCACAAGGAGTAGCCGCCATGACAATCCTGAAGGATGAGCTAGAAACGTGGCATCACATTCCAAGTGCAGCCCCACATGTCTCTCTCATGGTAGCAGAGGGATTTGAATCAAAAGATTTAGGACCAATGGTTAGGGATGCAGCTCAAGTCAGAGAGTGGAAACCGACGCATAATGCTTACATACACATCTCACCAGATGGCAAGTACACACGCCTCTCACAAAAGGCAGTAGATAGCGTGATAGCTACACACACATGGATAGAGAGGCACATGCCGTTGTCATCGCATACACTAGCACTCAGGACAGAGAATGGAGCCGATGAAGACGAGTCATTGCTAGAAAGTGTACCAGATATCTTGTGGACAAAGCATCAGACTGACGTAGGATTCGTTAAATCAGCAGGTCAAGTCCAAATTCAGGTTAAACCCAATGTTAGGTTACCTTATCAACGACAATACCCGTTGTCAGTACAGGCAAGAGAGGGAATTAGACCTACAATTCAAGGATTACTTGAAGCAGGCGTCCTAATTCCAACTAGCAGCTCTTGCAACACCCCCATATTTCCCGTCAAGAAGCCCAACTCTGACAAGTGGAGACTTGTGCATGACCTACGGGCAGTCAACAGAGTAGTACAAGCAGAGACACCTGTAGTGCCCGATCCGCACACTCTCCTGTCCAACATCCCAAAAGATTCAAAGTGGTATACGGTAATAGATTTATGTTCAGCGTTTTTCAGTGTGCCCTTACATCCAAATTCGAGACATCTGTTTGCGTTCACATACGAAGGTAAACAGTATACGTATACAAGGCTCCCACAAGGATATTGTGAAAGCCCATCGATCTTCAACCGTGTGTTGGCAGAAGACTTGGCCTCGATTGACATTTCTAGCATTCTAATTCAGTTTGTTGATGATTTGTTGATATGCAGCCCAACCAGAGAGCAGTGCAGAAAGGACTCACTAGCAGTGCTCAACATGCTTGCAGAAAATGGTCATAAAGTCAGCCGAGAGAAATTGCAGTTTTGTAAAGAGAAAGTTGAATACCTTGGTAGGATGTTACAAGGAACAGATAGGTACGCACCGCCCCAAAACCCCAAACAGTGAAACAAATGCTTTCCTTTTTAGGCATGGTGGGCTATAGTAGACAATGGATCTGTAATTTTGCGTTAAAAACAGCTCCTCTGCGAGCGCTGATACACGCAGCCGATCAGAGAAATGAAAAAGCATCCCTGACTTGGACCCCAGAGGCCCTCATAGCATTTGAGCTACTAAAAGGTGATCTGTGCTCTGCACCAGCATTGGCTGGACCAGACTATAGCAGACCATTCCACCTATACGTCTCTGAGAAACAAGGCTTTGCAACTGCAGTCTTAACTCAACAACAGGGCCAGGGAAAGCAGCCTATTGCTTACTTTAGTACGTCACTTGATAACGTTGAAAAGGGAATGCCTCCTTGTTACAGAGGGTTGGCAGCGGCTGCCTTTGCTTATCAAAAGGCATCCACGATAACTATGGGCCACCTAACAACCCTATATACGACCCATGCATTGCATGCCCTCTTGACTAGCCCAGCATTCGTAATTACCCATGCACGGAAAACAGGATATGACGTAATTCTGTCAGCACCTGAATTAACAATCCAGAGATGTCGTACAGTAAATCCGGCAGACAGAATGATGACCCCTTTAGAAGGAGAGCCGCATGATTGTCATGCTGTCTCCAGGGCGCATCTAAAAGCGCGACAAGATCTCGAGAATCAGCCACTGCCACATTCAACTCTGACTTATTTTGTAGACGGTTCGTGTTTTAGGGGACCCGAAGGGAATGTAGCTGGTTATGCGATCGTGGCCCCCAGCCATGACCTATCATCCTTCGAAACCGTCCAGGCTCTGCCCGTGAGTCAGCCCTGTTCAGCCCAATTGGCAGAACTAAAAGCATTGACAGCAGCATGTGTATTGGCCAGTGGACAAACATGCACAATTTACACTGACTCAGCATATGCTTACGGAGTGTGTCATTTATACGGACCAATCTGGGCCCAGCGCGGGTTTCATAGGGCAGACGGCTCACCGGTTACGCATGGTCAGGCCATCTCAGATCTATTACATGCCATCAAACTCCCAGCTAAACTAGCTATTGTGAAGTGTGCCGCTCACAAAACGGATGGCACATTCGTGTCCAAGGGAAATGCGGCAGCGGATGAAGCCGCTAAAAAGGTGGCATCACAACGAGTAGATATCCTAGCAGTTACTTTCCCGCATGACACTCCTCCACCAGAGGCCAACTTGGAATCTTTAGCTGCCTCACAGAATGCAGCATCAGTCCATGAGACTGCACGTTGGGAGGAAATGGGAGCACGGAAACACAGGCAAACTGGCCTATGGTGAGGGCCACATGGACACTTTGTCGACCCTATATCACTTTTGACTACCCTGATCAACACTGCGCATGGTTTGGACCATTGCGCAAGGGGGGAGGTGGTGAAAAGGCTTAAGAGAACATGGTGGTCGCCGTTTTTAGGCCCAACGATCGATCATGTATTAACTAGCTGTGAAATATGCGCCAAACGTAATATCAGGAAAAGCTTTACTGCTCCAATAGGGCACATCCCACAGCCCGACGGTCCATTCCGACATTTAGTGATTGATTTCATTGACATGGTTGAGAGGAAAGAAAGGAAAAGATATGTTTTGGTGGTAGTGGACAGGTTCAGTAGGTGGGTGGAAGCCCATCCTACAGCACATGCTGACGCTGAGACGGTAGTGAAATTCCTTTGTAGAGAAGTGATACCTCGATTTGGAATTCCCGATAAGATCAGTTCGGATAATGGTATGCATTTCTTGAACAAAGTTGCCAGCAAAGTGACGCAGGCCTTGCGGATAAAGCACAGGTTTGGATGTGTGTATCATCCGCAGTCGCAGGGTATGGTGGAAAGGGCCAATGGGACACTAAAAGCAAAATTGGCTATAATCTGCGCAGAGACCAAATTGACATGGGTACAAGCACTACCATTGGCATTGATGAGTATGCGCATGCAGATCGAATCACATCACACACTTGACACCACACGAAATGCTTACGGGTCGACCCATGGCGGTGCCGTACTTGAGAGGTCCCTACAAAGGCCCCCCACTCGAACAATTAGAAGGGGAACTGGCTAGTTATGTAAAACACCTAACCCAAATACACAGAACTTTGTTTCAACAGGTAAAAGGGGCAACAGAAGCGAGAGCGATAGAACTACCCGACGAACTACGAAAAGTAGGACCAGGAGACTGGGTGTACATCAGAGCCTTCAAAAGGAAGTGGAACGACGTAAGAAGGACAGGACCATACAAGGTAACCCTAGCCACACCAACAGCCGTAAAGGTAGAAGGTAAGGCTGGATGGTACCACCTCAATCATTGCACACGTGCTCGAGACCCAGCTACACCCTCAGCCCCAGAAGTATTCACCAGACAGGCACAGGACCCAGCACCGGAGACACCTGAAGCACCAGAGACACCTGAGACATCTGAGACACCTGAGACACAGGAAGACGAAGACACACCAGCAGAGGACCCACCACCAGAGGAAAGGCAGCCTGACGAGACCCAAGAAGGACAGGCACTAGAACAGGCACTAGATGCACTAAGACGCGAAGTGGAACAGATTCCTGAACTGCCCCAAGCAGCAAGAACGCAAGAACGGGCTGACAGCCCAACACCACCTGAGGCTGAGATACCGTCCACTATTAACAGGGCAGAGTGGGAACAGATACTTGCTGGGTGGGACAGCATAGATCAAGGGATAGAAAATATAGTTCCTGAAGATATAAGGGGTGGACCAGCATCCAGAACAAGAGCAAGAACTCGACAACAGGAACACAGCCACCGGCGGGAACCCCAGAGCAGCTGAAGATGGCCCCAAGTGTCACCAGAGAACAAATGAAAATGACCCAAAGAGATGTTAGAAGAATAAACCCGATGTCTGCAATATTAATAACGATGGCGATAGCAGCTATACTCATAATAGCAGCAGGGCTGCTGAGAACCATAAGGCGAACAAAGGTCCAGATAGACTGTACTCAAATGTGGAAGATAAAAACTGGAGGCGCGAGAGGCAGTAAGGTAAAATCATACGCCCACAACACGACCAACAAGAGCCAGGAAAAGAAGAACCCAGAAGGCATCCAGCAAACACGGGTACCACGTGAAGCAAAACAAACAATACTGGAACACATGGAAGAAGTCAACCAAGGAACGTAAAATCTGTACCTTAAATGGCTGATGTTCACTGCCAAAGAAACTGTGAAAACAGACTGTGTAATATGTGCTCGGAGGAACTTACCTGTTAGGGTGGTCCCAATTCCAGGAAATTTAGCAACATGCCAGATGCGGAGCTGCAAGCTTATGTCACCATGCACATTCCAGGGATGTGTCCCGTTCTGTCTGAATCGTTTCTTCGACCCAGCTATTCCATCAGTGAAAAGGCCAATAAGTAAGCCTGGAGAAACGCCAATAAGGTATGGCACTAAACATCTGTATGAAGAAAGCTGTGAGAGCATAGCCTCCCTAATAACAAGACCAATAGCTTCCAAGCCACCTGGAAACGTGAAAATAGCACACGATCTACGATTTCCCCACTGCTACAGAGGATATGGCCATAAAAAACTGGGGGAAATAAAGAACTGTGAGGAAGTGTGGGAAGCCAATAAAAATGTACGAGTACCATCTTTGGGGGTAGACGGGAAAATATCGAAACATATCTGGACAATCTCCGACCTGGTGAAAAAAGGAACGCTGCCAATAGCAGATGTATTCTGGTATTGCGGACAGGGACAGTCATTGCGACAAAGACTTCCAGAGCAATGGGGAGGAATCTGTGCCCCAGTAATCCTGATTGGGACCCTGAGGGTTCTTCCAATAGGGCCGATAGAGAATCCTGGACCGACTCCTCCTTCAGGACCAATCATGAACCCTGTGCCGACTAGGTTACCAAGAAGACGGAAAAGGTTCAGCTATGCCGAAGATAAATCTGTGTATGTTGACTGGGCAGGAATTCCGGTAGGCATCCCGGATGAGTACAGAGCACAGGGACAATCGGCCGTGGATAACCTCTTAGTGTTCTTTCCGTGGTTACAAATGAAGAAAAACGCGGAGTGGATCAACTACATATGGTATAATCAACAGCGATTCGTAAACGCCACAATCCTGGCGTTTCAAGGAATCGAGCGACAATTACATGCAGTATCTGTAATGGCATTACAAAACAGACTTGCCATCGATACCATGAGAGCGCCCGATGACGGGGTGTGCAGTCTGATTGGAGATGAATGTTGTTCAGTAATACCAATGCATACTGGGGAAGGAGGTAACCTTACCGTTGCCCTCAAAGCATTGGAGGATCTGCGCATGGAACATGTGCGAAACACCCACAAACCAGATACAACCGGAGGAACTTGGTGGTACTGGCTGTTTTCAGGAAGCTGGAGAGCTATTCTAACATGAATGGGGACGGTGCTAGCAACATTCTTGTTAATACTAATGCTGATTACTTGCTGTGTGATACCTTTGATTCGTAAAATGATTTCTAATGCCACACAATCTATATTTGGACAGAATCTGCAGATCGTAGAAAATATTGAACCAGAGTACATGGAAATGAAAACCTTCGGGATATATGACATCCCTAAAAAGGCACTGGCCTGCCCAGACAATATAAAATTCCTGTAAATAAAATGTAGTATGGTATGTTAAGATGGAGGAAAAAAATGAAATAAAAAAAATAAAAATGAGTAACATAAAATTACATAAAAAAAAAAAAAAAAAAAAAAAAATGAAGTATATGCAAAGCACCTCAAGTTAAAACCTAAGTAGTACACATTGCGTAGAACTATTTATAATCTAGAAAACTAGAATGGTGTTATGTGTTGTTTGTCCCCGTGTTCTGTGTGTCCTGTAAAGTAACAGGAAGTGTAGAGAGAAAATGACGAATATGGGACAAAGCAGGGACATCCTGAGTGACGAGCTGGGAGAGTGGAGTTTGACCCACTGGGACAACCCAATTCCACAACAGGCAGACTACATCACCATGGACAGAAAGTGGGTAGCAGCACGAGAGAGACAGGTGTACGGGCCCTTGAACGAGGAAGGAGTCCAGATCTGGGTAACATACACGAAATACCACCTGATGCAAGAGGTATCGTATGCACTCAAGGTGGGAAACCTAGAATGGCATTCTTTGAACACACCAATGTGGAAGAACATGGAAACCATCACGATTTGTGCAGGGACTGATAGACTGTGGGGTGACCAACCCGTGAAAGTGGAACAGCTCTTGGAAGCCTTGCCAAGCGCAAGGGCTGGAAGGCAGCCTAGGGAACGGGGTGAAGTGCTAGTAACCTCTCCCCTGTTCCCCACCCAGCCTCTCTATGTGGTGCAAAGCCACCAGGGGCAGAAGTACACCGTTCTAAGAGGCGACAGAGAACAACGGAGAGAACCCACACACAAAGAGTAATAGATAACCTTCACTAATAATGTATTCACTAATGATGTATGTAATAAGTAGAGCACATCAGTAATCTAGTACTATAAGTGATCTGTAATCGACATGACGTGTAATGCATAATTGATATGACATGAAAACATGTAAACGCATATAACATGCTGGGATGTATATACTTAAGTGCAAGGTCCAGGTGATGAATACACTGTCGAGCATAAAAAAGCTGACAAGGTGAGAATTTTTCCCTATCAAATTGGCAAGTATGGGAGGGTTTTTTCGCTCACCTCTGGACCAATGTTTAAACATGAATAATGTATGTTGTGCTAGCATAAAATGTGACATGCTTCCATTTGCCACTCCATTGAGTTTTGTAGCTTTGCAGCTACAAAAGGGGGGAATTATGTGGGATTTTTTTTTATAAAATAAAGATACACCACGGACCTGGGGAAAGGTGAGATGAGGAAAAGCATACATCAAGAGTCAGGTGTTATACTGTGCATAGGTCAGTAGAAGCAAGCAGGTCATCGAGGTCAGTGATTGATTAACCACCCCTATAGGCTAAGAATACACAGAAACCAACTCACACACACACAGAGGCAGAAAGGACACGCGCACACAGCATTAAGGAAAAAACTGAGCAGAAGGGTTTTAATAAAGAAATGCAAAATCATAAGGAGTCACTTCTTAATATAAAAAGGTTTGACAGCATAGCGAGGAGGACATTGAGTCCTTTTATTAACACGCCATGGAGCTTGAGTAGCCTGAGTATGTGTAGATGGAGGTGGAAGAGTCTGAGTAGACTTGGTAACAACTGTAGCAGTCTGTGTTGAGACATCAACCCCTTAACAGCAGACGTGTCGCTGGGTCGACCACGACTCTCCATATCCTGGATATAATGAGTAATGACCTCAGTAAGAAGATCAGCAGTAGGTGAAGATGTGGAAAGGTCAGTTTCATCCAGAAGGTGTGCGACCCATGCAGAGATTGAAGCTAGAACACACCACAAACAGAGCCTCAGCAAGCATATGCAATACATGGCCATTGAGGTAATAAGTAAACCAATGACCACTGCGCACCATATCCACAGAGACTGAACAGTAGAAGAACAGGTTTGAATCATATAGAAGAGAAAAAGTGCTAGAGTACAAGGAAAATCCATACATACCCATGAACAAGTGTGTTATGTTGAGTTGTGTTGAAGAAGACCCCAGAAAAAGAGAATAAGTCTAAAAGCACATGAAACCAACTTATAAACTCCATGGCCTGATGACGTAGGTCCAAAGTCCCTGAGAACGGGGCCCCTCGGATGGAAAATAATGGAAAATTGAGAGGGCCTAAAGTATGGGCAAAACTTTCCAATGTGGAAATAATGGTAATTTCTGAAGCAGGCGAAACTGTGTAGGTGAGCGGAATTATGATTGGATAACGAAGGGGGTATGGCAAAAAGGGGGGGCATGTCAAGAACTGTATATAAGCTTACTGCAACCAGCAGTGCTTCGGTGCAAGTATCGTCTACTGGACAAACTTGTATCCCTGGTACCAGCTGGTTAATTGCTGTCTATACGACTGTCAATAAACCTACCTCAACTGAATCCAGTCTTCGTGAGTTTGGCTGATCATTTCTTCTTTGAATTTTTACTTAGAACAGTTGTTTAAACTTATAGTCAGATTGCAGGAGCTAGCCTGGGCCAATGTAGGTTGGAGTCGGTTTTCTCCTACAGTGTCTGTGTGTCTGTGTGTGTGTGTGTGAGAGTGTGTGTGTGTGAGTATGTGAGTGTGCGAGTGTGAGTAAGTGTGTGTGTAAATGTGTGTGTAAATGTGTGTGTAAGTGTGTGTGTGTCCCTCATAAAGACCTTTCTGATTCTGGTTCTGATTCTGATTTTGCAAGAATTTTGCCTAAACATACTTGGCAATAAAGACCTTTGTGATTCTGATTCTGATTCTGATGTTGCAAGAATTTTGCCTCTAGGCCTTGAGCTAGACACACCAAAGTTGCTACAGTAACTTCTAAGACTGGCCTCTACATGTGTGCCAAATTTCATAACTTTCCTACATACGGTTCTATGGGCTGCCATTGACTTCAATGGCGGAAGACGGAAGAATAATAATAAGAAGAAAACTAACGATAACAATAGGTGTCTACGCCCCTTCGGGGCTTGACCCGTAATAATAAGAAAACTAACGATAACAATAGGTGTCTACGCCCCTTCGGGGCTTGACCCCTAATAATAATAATAAGAAAACTAACGATAACAATAGGTGTCTACGCCCCTTCGGGCCTTGACCCCTAATAATAAGAAAACTAACGATAACAATAGGTGTCTACGCCCCTTCGGGGCTTGACCCCTAATAATAATAATAAGAAGAAAACTAACGATAACAATAGGTGTCTACGCCCCTTCGGGGCTTGAACCCTAATAATACTAAGAAAACTAACGATAACAATAGGTGTCTACGCCCCTTCGGGGCTTGACCCCTAATAAGAAGAAGAAGAAGAAGAAGAAGAAGAAGAAGAAGAAAACTAACGATAACAATAGGTGTCTACGCCCCTTCGGGGCTTGACCCCTAATAATAATAATAATAATAATAATGATAATAATAATAAAACTAACGATAAGAATAGGTGTCTACACCCCTTCGGGGGTTGACCCCAAATAATAATAATAATAATAATAATAAGAAGAAGAAGAAGAAGAAGAAGAAGAAGAAAACTAACGATAACAATAGGTGTCTAAGCCCCTTTGGGGCTCGACCCCTAATAATAATAATAAGAAGAAGAAGAAGAAAACTAACGATCACAATAGGTGTCTAAGCCCCGAAGGCTCCTACAAAGCCAACATAATAATAAGCTTATAACGGAAATCAGAAGTCGACGATGGAACATCCCATAGACTTGAATGGGGAATTCCTAAAATTCCTCTAAGCTCTCACACACGCAGCGTGCGCAGAGCTCAGGCACGGCTTCTCTCCTGTGTTCTATGCAGTATAATAATAAGTAGAAGCCCATAATGACTGCAGTATTGACATGAAATGTCCAAACCCTCAGTAGACACTTTTTGCCAATAATTTTGCAAGTATTGGCACACCACCGGGTATTCTGGTGACATCAATGACGTCACGTGTAGCCCCGCCCCAAAATAAGCTAAATCAAAAATTAGCACAACATGGACATGTCATATATCAAAACACTCAGCCCAATGAGGGGAAGTGCCTCACGTGTGTTATGGTCACGTCACGTCACGTGACGTCACATGAAAATCCAAAATTTGCACAACATGGACATGTGACATATCAAAACACTCAGCACAATGAGGGGAGCTGCCTCACGTGTATTTTGGTCACGTCACGTGACGTCACGTGTAGCCCCGCCCCCAAAATAAGCGAAATAAAAAATTTGCACAACATGGACATGTGTCATATCAAAACACTCAGCACAATGAGGGGAACTGCCTCACGGGCATTCAGATCACGTCACCTGCTCATGTCCGCTCCCCTCCAAAAGTATTGGCACCCTAGCGGTCCAGTAGCTTTCACAATCTTTCTGTCCACTTGCCTCCAAAAGTAACAGTAACCCTTATGTCCACTCGCCTCCAAAAAGCACCGGCCTTTGCGAATACTTGCACCGTCAAAGCCAACATCAAAGTTTGTCTCGACGAACTTTACAAATCTAGTTATTCTTCTTAACCAAAAATCTACAAAAAAATGCGGGCTAGGGCGTTCGAGCCACATGCACCAAATTCGGATATGTCGTAGAACCTGGTCTGTAGTTGGTTGCTATTACTTTTCTAAGCGATCGGAATTCCGGAATTCCTGGTACAGAAGCTCAAACTGGCCTTTTTTCCCATACACTTCCATTATAAACTGGAGGTTTATAACTCGACAAGTTTTCACTCCCACTGTGCTGAGAAAAATTATGTTTGTAAATTAGAAGCCAGTACAACAGAGAGCCTGTGTATGAAAATCTGATAACTGAAAAGGGAGTTTATTTATATCAAAATCACATTTTAGGAGAAACTCTATACCGTCAATTTTTTCAAAGATAAGGTTAGGAATTATATACCATATTTTATCTTTATCTTTTATGAAGTGTTTAATCCAGTTCCACTTGAACGTTATATTAGAGGACTGAAAATCAAGTACATTCAAGTTCCCTTGATTAAAAGAGTAATATAAAAAAAAAAAATTTAAGTAGTGAGTCTTGTTTTTCCCTAGAAAATTACATGAAATAGAATCTATTTTTTTAGTAAATATTTTGGGGACATCCAATACAACCTTTGCCACATAAACTAAACGAGATAAAACTTCAGTCTTAGAAAGATGGTGTAAGGAATTCTCATCTATCGCCTGGACAGGGTAACCATTCTTTCATCTGCTCTTGGTGCAGGATAACCTTAAATTCAGCCTCTCGGACCTCTGCTCGATTTCCATTCTCCACAAGCGCTTGGGGAAATCTCAATGAAACACACACGCATCAGTCTTTCAAAGAGAAGTTCCAAAGTTTATTAGGAAGAGCAGGAATATATAGTCGTACAAGAAGAAGGATGGCGTAATGTGTGTGTGCAGAGCTTAATGCTAGTGTCCACAAAAGCAGCCTTGGCCGTTATCTCAATGTAGGAACCTCCCAGCCAAAGTATCAAAGGTGTTGCAAGTGTGATACGTGCAAAGCAGGGGGTCCCACTATGGTGGGGAGGGGGTTAAACTAAGGTCAAGGCATCTGTGTGTATGTGTAAGATAGAGAAGGAATGTTTATGTGTGTGTGGGGGAGAGTGTGTGTGTGAGAGAGAAAGAACAATATGCTCTATACAGAAAGTCTGCAACATTACCAGAAAAGATTGTTTTATACAATTATTCTCACAGATGGACCCTTCCTTTGAGTGATAAATCTCTCATGAGCCACATATCAAATGTATTTTTAATTTTAGAAATAATAGCTTGGAAGTTAGATTGTACTCTATATGATTGTTTTTTACAAATTTTAATTCCCAAATATGTGACTTCATCCTAAATTGGAACACCTTCATATTCTGTCATATGGACATCGTCTTTTATTGGAAAAAGTGTGCGTTTCTTAATATTGAGATAAAGTCCTGAAACTCTGGAAAAAGCATCTAGACAGTCTATAATTTTTTTTTACCTGCATTTCATTTTTTTAAGAAATTAACCGTATCATTGGCAAGCTGACAGAAAATCTCTTTTTCCAAAATAAAAAACCCTCAAAGGGGTCCTTATATATGTGCAATGCCATCACTTGCATTACTAACAGAAACAAAAATGGTTTTGGTATGGTATGGTATTATGATTGACATATATACTGTATATATACACTGCTCAAAAAAATAAAGGGAACACTTAAACAACACAATGTAACTCCAAGTCAATCACACTTCTGTGAAATCAAACTGCCCACTTAGGAAGCAACACTGATTGACAATCAATTTCACATGCTGTTGTGCAAATGGAATAGACAACAGGTGGAAATTATAGGCAATTAACAAGACACCCCCAATAAAGGAGTGGTTCTGCAGGTGGTGACCACAGACCACTTCTCAGTTCCTATGCTTTCTGGCTGAAGTTTTGGTCACTTTTGAATGCTGGTGGTGCTTTCATTCCAGTAGTAGCATGAGACGGAGTCTACAACCCCCACAAGAGGCTCAGGTAGTGCAGCTCATCCAGGATGGCCAGGATCAATGCGAGCTGTGGCAAGAAGGTTTGCTGTGTCTGTCAGCATAGTGTCCAGAGCATGGAGGAGAGAATTGCTTCCAGGAGACCAGTACATCAGGAGACGTGGAGGAGGGCAACAACCAAGCAGCAGGACCGCTACCTCCGTCTTTGTGCAAGGAGGAACAGGAGGAGCACTGCCAGAGCCCTGCAAAATTACCTCCAGCAGGCCACAAATGTGCATGTGTCTGCTCAAATGGTCAAAAACAGACTCTATGAGGGTGGTATGAGGGCCCGACGTCCACAGGTGGGGGTTGTGCTTACAGCCCAACACCAGGCAGAAAGTTTGCCATTTGCCAGAGAACACCAAGATTGGCAAATTCGCCACTGGCGCCCTGTGCTCTTCACAGATGAAAGCAGGTTCACACTGAGCACATGTGACAGATGTAACAGAGTCTGGAGACACCATGGAGAACGTTCTGCTGCCTGCAACATCCTCCAGCATGACCAGTTTGGCAGTGGGTCAGTAATGGTGTGAGGTGGCATTTCTTTGGAGGGCCGCACAGCCGTCCATGTGCTCGCCAGCGGTAGCCTGACTGCCATTAGGTACCGAGATGAGATCCTCAGACCCCTTGTGAGACCATACAGTATGCTGGTGCGGTTGGCCCTGGGTTCCTCCTAATGCAAGACAATGCTAGACCTCATGTGGCTGGAGTGTGTCAGCAGTTCCTGCAAGACAAAGGCATTGATACTGTGGACTGGCCTGCCTGTTCCCCAGACCTGAATCCGATTGAGCACTGGGACATCATGTCTCGCTCCATCCACCAACGCCATGTTGCACCACAGGCTATCCAGGAGTTGGTGGATACTTTAGTCCAGGTCTGGGAGGAGATCCCTCAGGAGACCATCCGCCACCTTATCAGGAGCATGCCCAGGCATTGTAGGGAGGTCATACAGGCACGTGGATGCCACACACACTACTGAGCCTCATTTTGACTTGTTTTAAGGACATTACATCAAAGTTGGATCAGCCTGTAGTGTGTTTTTCCACTTCAATTTTGAGTGACTCCAAATCCAGACCTCCATGGGTTAATAAATTTTTCATTGATAATTTTTGTGTGATTTTGTTGTCAGCACATTCAGCTATGTAAAGAACAAAGTATTTAATAAGATTATTTCATTCATTCAGATCTAGGATGTGTTGCTTAAGTGTTCCCTTTATTTTTTTGAGCAGTGTATATATAAATGTTTTTTTTTCTACATAACTGGAAATGTTATGGGGGTTATCAGAAATTTTATCATTAATTTTAAGTTTATGTAAACTATTAACATTATTATTTTAATTATGAAAATATTTTCTTTTTTT
>NC_083461.1:22873492-22928492 GCF_030014155.1 Tachysurus vachellii | reverse complement strand
CCCTCTCACACACACACACACCCTCTCACACACACACACAGACACTCACACACACACACAGACACTCACACAGACAATGAACACACACTTACACACACATTTACACACACTTACACACACATTTACACACACACTCATTCACACTTGCACGATTACTCACACTCGCACACTCACATACTCACTCGCACACTCACATACTCGCGCGTGCACACACACACACACACACACACACACACACCCTCTCACACAGACGCACAGACACTCACACACACGCCCTCTCAAACACACACACTGACACACACATTTACACACATACACACACACACACTCTCAAACACAGACACTCTCACACTCTCACACTCTCACTCTCACACTCACTCTCACACTCACTCTCACACTCACTCTCACACTCACACTCTCACACACTCACACTCACACACACTCACTCACACACACACTCGCACAGACACACAGACATGCACACACACACAGAGACACATACACACGCACACTCACACACACACACGCGCACACACGGGGTCAAGCCGATCAGATGCGCTCAGAACATGTCGCTGATGAACCATACCAAGTTTCCACACTCGCACATTCACATACTCACTCGCACACTCACATACTCACACACATACACATACACACACATTTACACACACACACACTCACAGACACACTCTCACAGACACACTCACACACACACACTTTATTGTCAAGTATGTTTTCACATACGAGGAACACACACTTACACGCGCACACAGACACTCACGCGCACACAGACACTCACGCGCACACAGACACTCACGCGCACACAGACACTCACGCGCACACAGACACACACATTTTACGAATGCAATGCCATATCGTTACAAAACTTGGTATGGTTCATCAGCGACATGTTCTGAGCGCATCTGATTGGCTTGACCCCGGTATCGCTGCTTGCAGCTATATTTAGGGGTCAAGCCCCGAAGGGCTCAAAGCCTCTAGCGCCACCAACAGTCCAAATACCCAATTTTGTGCTGACTCGTAAGGCCTAAAGGCAAAATTCTTGCAAAATCAGAATCAGAAAGGTCTTTATTGCCAAGTATGTTTTCACATATGAGGAACACACACACACTTCCACACACATTTACACACACACTCACTCACACTTGCACACTTACTTTCACTCGCACACTCACATACTCACACACACACTCACATACTCACACACATGCGCATACACTTACACACGCACACGCACTTACTCACATACACTTACACACAAACTCTCACTTACACACTCACACTCGCCCACACTTACACTCGCACACTCACTCACTCACATACTCTCAAACACACTCACTGACTCACACACTCACACTTACACACACACTTACACACACACACGCACTCACATCTACACACACACATTTTGAATTTTCACGTTAAGTTCAGTATTTTACCAACGCAATGCCATATCGCTACGAAACTTGGTATGGTTCATCAGCGATATGTTCTGAGCGCATCTGATCAGCTTGACCCCGGTACCACTGCTTGACCCCGGTACCACAGCTATATTTATTATTATTATTATTATTATTATTATTATTATTATTATTATTATTATTTTTATTTTTATTTTTTTAATTAAAGTCTGAATCTCAACTATGCAGGTTGCACAGGGCTTGATGAGCTGCTTGGAATTGAGCCAGCATTTGCAGAGTTTCAGGAAATCCTCTTTAGCCAGGCTTCTATAAGCCTTGAGCGTAGTGTGCAGTCCAAGGAGGTAAACCAGAAACTAGACAAGGACATCTCACAGTTCCTCGTTCGTCTGTCCCCATACTTCCTGCTCAAGCCTGCGCTGAAGTGCCTGGAATGGCTTGTATACAGGTGTCATATCTTGCATTACATCATTATTTATCTCATAGTTTATTGAGCATGTCTGTAGCTGAATGCACATCTAGGCAGACACTTGGCAAGCGTATGCTGAATATTTTTCTTTTATGACTGTCTTTAAGGTTCCACATCCACTTGTATAATCAGGACAGTCTGATTGCTTGTGTGTTGCCATACCATGAAACCAAAGTGTTTGTTCGAGTCATTCAGCTTCTTAAGCTAGATGACCCTACACACCGGTGGCATTGGCTGCATGTACTTCAGGTAAACATTTTTAATTGGTACAGGGTTGGGAAAATGTTTATGCTTTGTTAATGGGGGGGAAAAAAAAGCTGCATAGAAAAATGACTGTTGTTTTTATGTTATATGTTAAGACAGCGTTGTCTAATCTTATCCACAAAGGGCCAGTGTGGGTGCAGGTTTTCATTCCAACCAAGCAGAAGCCACACCAGAGTCTACTAAAAGCCAAGAACAACTGATTAAACAGGTGGAATCAGGTGTGGCTTCTTCTTGGTTGGAATGAAAACCTGCACCCACCCCATCAGTACAGTGAGACAGTAAGATTGTCTCTCTTTATTTACTATCTGCCTTCTCCATAGAAACCTGGAGTTCCTTTGGCAAGAGGAACACTCCTGACTCACTGTTATAAAGATCTGGGGTTTATGGATTTCATCTGCACCTTGGTGACAAAATCAGTTGAGGTAAAGCATCTTTACCCAAGCCTGATTTGTTTTGGTCTCATACAGAGATTTGTACTATGGTGGCTTGATTAATGAGGCAATATTACTGTATCTTTAGGCTTATTCACAGTTTGGTCACGGCGGAAAATGTGGGCAGCTGCGAGTGATTTTTTCTTTCTATTCGGCAACCATTGTTCCCGCTCTGGAGGCAGTGGAGAAAGTGTCCAATTCTATCATAGCCAAGTTGCTTCCATGTATACAACTGGTGAGTCCATATCTTACAGTTGGCTTTACAATTCTTGAAATTTAACTCATGCCTTTGACTTGTTTCATTTTAGCACAAGACCTTAAAGATCTCGTAGCCTCCTCCATGCACCTTAGGATAGCGCATAATGTATTACCTCCTTTTTTTTCCTTCTTAATCCTTTGGTTTTCATTAGCATTCAGAACCTGAGACTGAAATGCAAAATGTTAATTCAGCATTCTATAACAATTTGGATGCTCAGTTGTAGGGGATTGCCTAGTCCAGGGATCGGCAACCCGCGGCTCCAGAGCCGCAAGTGGCTCTTTCATCCCTCTGCTGCGGCTCCCTGTAGATTTGGAAAATAAATATTTAATTTAAATTTATTTTATTTTAGTTAGTTAGCTTTTAAAAAAATGTAATTCTAAATTCTAAGATTATGATGCTCTTGTAACATTAAAATAATCTGTGTTTAATTTTTTTGTCGCTCAAAATGTGCGTCATAACTGCTGACTTGCGAAATCCGACACACAGAAGCAGACGCATTTTTGGTTTACTGCAGCCGGCAAGTTAAAATTTTGATGTCATGCAGGGCTGTCAAGTGTCACGCATTGAGAGTGACAGTCACTCTCAATCAAAAAAAGAGTCTACACAATAGCCAATCAGAAAATATAAAATCTGGGTAAGATTTAATGCAACAACCAATGAAAAAAATTGGGGTTGCTGGGGGGGTTGGAGATGTCACGCTTGCCTGTCTTCAAAACTTGAGAGCCCTGGCCATGAATACGAAGAGGACTCAATTAGACATTGAACATTTTATTTGAAAGTAACCTTCAATCCAGTGTCTTTTTTGTTAAGGGTAGTTCAAACTGTTCAAAATATTTTTGTTTGCTTGCAGAAATAAAATTTCGTTTACTCGGTAGCAGCTCATTGATTTCATAAATACAACATACTACAGTTTTTTCTATACTTTCCATAAAAGTAAAAAACGATACATGCAGCGTTATCTTCATTTTAGTTGTCAAAAGGGTTTTGTGGCTCCCTGTGTTTTTTTTTCTGTGGGAAACGGGTCCAAATGGCTCTTTGAGTGTTTTAGGTTGCCGACCCCTGGCCTAGTCGAAAGTTCCACCTTCGGCCACCTCAATTAACGTCCTAAGGGAACTAAGGGCCTTTTTACACCTGGTCACTTCATGTGTTTTCTCTGATCCGATAGCTATCTGATTTGTTAAAACTGTTCCATTTACATTAGGCCACATAAATGTGTCTTGGCGAATCGGATACCAATCCGATCTTTCTACTCCCGCCCAAAATGCAAATATATTTTACCTCATTTCCGGGTTAATTGAAATGGAACACGCTTTGGTGCATGTGGTTTTCAGAATGCAATCAAAAAGAAGTTGAAAACTTGTTACGATGGTTATGCTACAAAAAAACAGCATTTACTGTTTGCTGCATTTTCACTGCTGACGTATGTGGCTTGAACAACCACATTCATTTACACCTGTCCAGTTTCATCTGAAATGCGTCCCAGACCACCTCCTGAAGTGGTTTGAACGATCGGATTTATATCTGTCTCGAAAATGTTTTGGAGGGCATTTAGACCTGGTCTTTTTACCATCGGATAGCTATCTGATCACAGAAAATGCATGAAGTGACCAGGTGTAAAAAGCCCCAAAGATTTGGCTAAAATTCTGTCCAGTTTTCACTTGTTCCAAGTCTTTATTTTATTACATGTTGATGGTGCATCATGAAACTACATGTGTATCCATTACTAAACTTATGCAGGTTAGCTACCATGGTGATGGATGTATGATATAGAGTAGGTGTATGGGTAGAATTTCTGGAGACTGACAGCAATTATATATATATATATAAAAGTTTTTTCCCAAAAGTGACTTTGCCTGTATACAAATATTTTTATATTATGTATAATGTAGATTCTCCACTCATAAATTGTATTTATTATTTGATGTGAGGTAATCCTTTATTATTGTCAAAATAATAGAGAATGGTATAAATTTGTAATTGCATGATGTAAAAAATTTGGTGTAAAATTGAGATGCATACCAAGCCTACAAAAACCGGACAATGTGGAGATAACTACAGCATACGTTTGTACAGGGCCTGAGATCAGAGCTGTTGGACTACAAAGCTGCCACATACATGATTGTGTGTCAGCTTGCAGTGAAGGTAGTGATGCAACCTGAGCTGCTGGACTCGCTGGCACGACAGGTGAGCAGGTCAGTTATTAGTGCTCCAGCACTGACTTCTGAGGGCTTGTCGTGCCTCATCATCCTCCTCCAAAACCAGAAAGAAAGTGTCATTGGACAAAAGTGAGTGTTTCTGCTTGCTCCACAACTAGTTCTTTGGGGTTTTTTTTTTGGTCTGTTTAACTAATAACAATAGTCTTACTATTTATTATCTGTTGATGGATGGACTTTCATAAGTAATGTCTTCACCCTCCTCCACACAGGACGTTTGAGTACCTCTGTCAGGTTCCCTCTCTAGTGCCCAGCCTGCAGTGTATCGCAGCCTCCTACGATATCAGTTCCTTGCTGCACTACTTTCTGCCGAAGCTCACTAACGTGGTCATCATGCAAAACGGTAGAGTTCATACAGTTGTTTAAAACTTATAGATGCATGTTTAAAATGTGCTTAATATCGGATAAATGTGTGAACTGGGGTTTTCCTTGATCATGGCTTTTAGTCCCAGCTCTCTCCACCATCAAATACAGCAACACTGTTTAAATATAGGCACCTGGGAGCTCATTTGTGCAGATTAGTCTTTTTACATTTACATGTTCTGTGTGCATATGTTGTCCACTCTCATATTTTTAGATAAAAATAGATCATAACCAATATATTTTTAGATATTTTGAGAATTTATCAAATTCTTACACTACAAATTGTAGCAAATTCTTACACTACTTTTGAATAATAATAATTACTTACCAACAGATGAGCTGGACAACGAGCACAGTGCTTCAAAATGCAGGCTACTCGAGTCAGTCATTGAGAACCTTCCATTTACCACCAGCTTGGCGAACACAGTGACACGGTAATCTGTTTTAGCTTCAAATCAGTTCCTTCATGCTATAATGTGTGTTCAGTGCTCTGGAATATAAAAACTGAAGACTAATATAAGCCTTTGTTGGCATTTCCAGCCTACTCCTTGAGGGATACTTGTCTTGTGGTACAAAGCTTCCTTCAGACAGACTCTCCTCCCTTAATCAGAAGATCCAACCAGTTGTCAGGCACATTGAGCGCAAGTGAGTCAACTTCACAACTTCATTGTGATATCTTAAAAGCTCAAGCCTTTCCGTACACCATCATTTCACCACCAAAATTTCAGATTTTACGATGCCACCTGACGAGGTGTGGGATACATTGGGGTTTGTGTGAAGTCAGTTTGTTGGAAACAGGAAAAATGGGCATGCATAAGGATCTGAGCTACTTTGACATCGTGTTAACTAAACGACTGGGGAGGAACATCTCAAAACATCAGGTCTTTCTTCCTGTCTGCAATGAGTGGTTAGTGCTAATAAAAGTGGTTATTAGGAAAGACAACTGGTGAACCAACGACAAGGTCATGGCCCAGAGCTTAATGATTTATGGGTGAAATAAATGCTAGACCTTCTGTCCCGCATGAACCCCCCACCCCCCACAAGACCTGAGGTTCTGGAGATACTCTGACCAAGTCTTCTAGTTGTCAATTATTTGGACCTTATCAATTTTCTTCAGATCCTTACACTTACCCATTTTTCCTTTTTCTAACTCCGCTTCAGGTTATTGAACTGTTCATCTAATATATGCCTTTATAACATAATTAAAAACCTAATAATACATGCCCTGTAACACACTTGCTGAATCATCGGCTTCTTTGATTTTATTTGAATTCAACTTTACAGATGGCTTATTTAAATACAAATTTGCATTGACATGAAGTTGGGTTCAGTTACGCAGATGCCTTTCAAATAATTGTGCTTATACTTTCCACTTGGCCGTAAGAGGAGAGAGTGTTGCTCTGTAATGTAATGCTCTGTAACACTGATGCAGGTATCCCGGTGCTCTGGATACTGTATTGGTGAGTTGTACGGGTGAGATGTGCTCAGCTCAGCAGAAGAACCTCCTGCATCAGTTTCTGTCTCTTTCCATGTGCGGTGGAAAGCACCAGGTAGGCTGAGTAGCATTTGTTTTTCTCAATCATATCTATTGTGAATTTAAGTGTTGAGAATAAGCTGGATTTTTTTTTTTTTTTTCTTTCTCCCAAAAGATGTAACTGCTTTCAGAACAGTATTGGAACAGAGACTTCTGTACCAATGAAATCTTTTCTTTAGGAAAAAACACCCTGGTGTTTTGTAAAACAAAGAAAACTAAATGGGTCACTTATGGGCAACTCCTCAACATGGATGTGGTTTAGCTATTTAACGTTAGCTTGTGAAATAGCTAACTAACATTGGCTAGTTCTTGGTTGTAGAGTTTATGCAAGTTACTGTACGCAAAGTAGGTTTGTTAAACCAATGTAAATTGTCCAGTTAGATAGTATGCAGTAAATCTACATTTTGATTGTCACCTAACAGCACAGAAAATAAATTCAGGCATTCGGGTCTTAAAGATCACGTTAGTGTCCTCAGACATTAAAGTGACTTTAGATACTCACTAGAAATAAGATTGCAGTCTATATAAAATAACACACTTGCACCTAGATTCTACTCTCCTAATAAAAAATAGTTTCTGTTACTATATTGTTTTATATAATATTAGTATAAGCATGTTAAATTGATCAGAAAACTGTTACATATATTGTTTTAAACATAAAGCAGTATTTCTCATGTTATTTCACTTGTATTTCATTGACTATTAAAATTCTGCTATCAGTAGTTTATGCATTTATAAATACAATTGTAATATCTTTTTAATTTGTTGTACATATGTGTAGGTTCTGGCGAACTCCGACACCTCTCTGATGCTCAGTCTGAAACACCCCGTGTCTGCTGTGAGGATCGTGGCTATGGAACATGTGAAAGAGATTCTAACCTCTGGGCAGGTATGCTGAGAGGAAAGTGCTGAGATATGTCGTTCCATAAACTGTTAAGACAACACTTTTTTTTTTTTTTAGGGTTCAAGCGCGAAGCGCTAGAAACCTATTGTTTTTGTTAGGATTTTTATTATTATTATTAGGGGTTCAAGCGCGAAGCGCTGGAAACCTATTGTATTCGTTAGGATTTTTATTATTATTCCGCCCTACAAACGATCGTGCAGCCCAAACCGTAAGGCCTAGAGAGCTCAAACAGTTACTCAGGCCCAAGGACTCGGCCAATAGGAGCGCTTCAGCGCCCCTCAACGCGTTTGTGGCCATAACTCCTAAACCGTATGTCCAAATCTCAAGTGCTTTATATCATTGGAATCCTTGACTCATGACTTAAAAAACGTATATCTCCGATTTCATTTCCGCCATTAATCTTTTTTCGCTATAGCGCATTTTGTCCGAAACCTACTTTTGCGAACTAGTCCTAGGTTTTTCGCCTGATCGAGACCAATCCAGTGCAGTAATATTCTCTGGAGTCTCAATGTCAATAATTATCGAAAAAAGTTTTGATTTAGGATCCTTAAGGGGCCCCAAAACTTTCGGACTGGGAGGAGCCAGTTTTACTAAAATGGCAATAACTCAAGAACCAAATGAGCTATCAACACCAAACTTGGGACACATGTGAAAGAGGTCAAACTGAGGTCACAGGTCAAAAACCGCAGCGATTGGCCACTTGGTGGTGCTATGACAGAAAGATCACTAAAAACAGCTCTAACTATGCAAGTGTTGGTCCGATTGACTTCAAACGTGGTGTGCAGTGTCTTTGTCCAAGGTGCCTTGAGTGTATGTAAGGACATTGGCGTGTCTCAAAAAACATGGCCGTCATCGGCAAATGACGTTTGAGCACCAATTAGACAAGGTTAATGGAGGCCTATCGGAATGAAACTCGGTGGGCATGTTCGACACGTGGTCCTAGAGGTCTGTAAGAAATTTGAAAGAAATTGGCCATTAGTTGGCGCTAAAGAGTTTTACGCCACTGTAATCACGTAGTGCTTAATAAATACACACAATATTGATATCATTTGATGGGTCTCCAGATACTGAACAACTTTGCCTCTTGGACCAATGCTGTCAATCAAGTTGTTCATTAATTATTCTTGATCAGGTGAAAAACCTACTTTTGCGAAGTAGTCCTAGGTTTTTCGCCTGATCGAGACCAATCCAGTGCAGTAATATTCTCTGGAGTCTTAATGTCAATAATTATCGAAAAAAAGTGGAACTTTATCCTTTGGCTTGCCATTAAAGAATTATTTATGAAATGGGCGTGGCACAAAATAATTCAAAGCCTATAACTCATAAACGAAAAGTCTAATTTATACCACACTCATTGAGCACATGTGACATATGACCTTTAACAATCATGCCAAGTTTTATCTTGATCGGATGATAGGTGGCACTGTAATTGGCAAAAAGCTGCACACCATGTATTTTCAATGGACTGCGTTGGCTGTAAATGGGCTTTTCCATTACTGATGTAATTGCATATAGGTTACAAATAATGGAGTGAGTAATGTGTGTTAAGTGAGCAGTGTGACGCAAGTGAGCAGTGTGACGCAAGTGAGCAGTGTGACGCAAGTGAGCTGTGTAATATAAGTGAATAATGTGATGTGCACTATAATTGTTGAAAAGATATATAAACCATATTTTTCCAATGGATTGCATTAGCTATAAATGGTCTTTTTCATAATTGATCTAGATGCATAAAGTCTAGAAAACATCAAATCTGTTTCCACATGACTTTAAAAGCCTGAAAGGCCCTAAAGTCTTGAAAGGCTTTAAAGTTTTGAAAATCCTTTAAGGCCTTAAACTCCCTAAAGGCCTTAAACGCTTGAACCCCAGGAAATGCTGCTTGCAGCTTTAATTATTAGGGTTCAAGCACGAAGCGCTGGAACACTATTGTATTTGTTCTGATTTTTAGGGTTCAAGCGCGAAGTGCTGGAAACCTATTGTTTTTGTTAGGATTTTTATTATCATTATTAGGGTTCAAGCGCGAAGCGCTGGAACACTATTGTTTTTGCTCAGATTATTATTAGGGTTCAAGCGCGAAGCGCTGGAAACCTATTGTTTTTGTTAGGATTATTATTATTAGGGTTCAAGTGTGAAGCGCTGGAACCCTATTGTATTCGTTCTGATTTTTATTAGGGTTCAAGCGCGAAGCGCTGGAAACCTATTGTTTTTGTTAGGATTTTTATTATTATTATTATTATTATTATTATTATTATTCCGCCCTAGAAACGGTCGTGCAGCCCAAACCGTAAAGCCTAGAGAGCTCAAACTTGGTCAGATGGTAGTACTGGTCACAGTTACTCAGGGCCAAAATCTCAGTGGAATCGGACAATCTGGGGCGCTTCAGTGCCCCAAAACGCGTTTGTGCCCATAGGTCCAAAAACCCAATTTTGTGCTGACTCGTAAGGCAAAGTCAGAATCAGAATGGTCTTTATTGCCAAGTATGTTTTCATACTTCGTTTTGCTTCGCACGAGGATTGTAGACTCACCGATATGACTTTGTTTATTTGTCACTTTGTGTATGTGAAAATCCTTTAAGGTCTTAAACTCCCTAAAGGCCTTAAACGCTTGAACCCAGGAAATGCTGCTTGCAGCTTTAATTATTATTATTATTATTATTATTATTCCGCCCTAGAAATGATCGTGCAGCCCAAACCGTAAGGCCTAGAGAGCTCAAACTTGGTCAGATGGTAGTACTGGTCACAGTTACTCAGGGCCAAGGACTCAGCGAAATCGGCCAATCTGGGGCGCTTCAGCGCCCCTCAACACGTTTGTGCCCATAACTCCCAAACCACATGTCCAAATCTCAAGTGCTTTATATCATTTGATAGGTCTCCACATAGTGAACAACTTGGAAAGCCTCTTGGAAAAATGCTGTCAATCAAATTGTTCATTAATTATTCTTGATCAGGTGAAAAACCTACTTTTGCAAACTAGTCCTAGGTTTTTCGCCTGGTCGAGACCAATCCAGTGCAGTAATATTCTCTGGAGTCTCAATGTCAATAATCTTCGAAAAAAAGTTGAAATTTTGATTCAGGGTCCTTAAGGGGCCCCAAAACGTTTGGACTGTGAGGAGCCAGTTTTACTAAAATGTCAATAACTCAAGAACTAAATGAGCTATCAACACCAAACCTGGGAGACGTGTGAAAGAGGTCAAACTGAGGTCACAGATCAAAAACCGTGGCGATTGGCCACTTGGTGGCACTATAATGGAAAAATCACTAAAAACAGCCCCCTTTAAAAAAAAAAGCCCTCTAGCGCCACCATCAGTCCAAAAACCCAATTTTGTGCTGACTCGTAAGGCAAAGTCTCAGAATCTGAACGATCTCACCGATATGACTTTGTTTATTTTGGGGAAAACTGGACAGGTGAGTACTTCACATGACATATATTGTGCAACACGTTGGTAAGCTTTTCTGTATTAGAGACACTAGGTTAGGAGCGGGTGCCACCCTCTGTAACTTGTGGGTCACTTTGTGTATGTGAAAATCCTTTAAGGCCTTAAACTCCCTAAAGGCCTTAAACACTTGAACCTGGGAAATGCTGCTTGCAGCTTTAATTAGGGTTCAAGCGCGAAGCGCTGGAAACCTATTGTTTTTGTTAGGATTTTTATTATTATTATTATTCCGCCCTAGAGACGGTCGTGCAGCCCAAACCGTAAGGCCTAGAGAGCTCAAACCTCGTCAGATGGTAGTACTGGTCACAGTTACTCAGGGCCAAAATCTCAGCGGAATCGGACAATCTGGGGCGCTTCAGCGCCCCAAAACGCGTTTGCCCCCATAGGTCCAAAAACCCAATTTTGTGCTGACTCGTAAGGCAAAGTCTCAGAATCAGAATCAGAATGGTCTTTATTGCCAAGTATGTTTTCATACTTCGTTTTGCTTCGCACGAGGATTGTAGACTCACCGATATGACTTTGTTTATTTGTCACTTTGTGTATGTGAAAATCCTTTAAGGCCTTAAACTCCCTAAAGGCCTTAAACGGTTGAACCCGGGAAATGCTGCTTGCAGCTTTAATTTATTATTGTTTTTGCTATTTACTTAGTGACCATTGCACATTCTTGTTTTAACACCTTTATTGTTGAAACTGAACCTATTGTAATTTGAAAATTTGTGTTTCTACTATAAGGGAGGCTTTGATGAGGCATTCCTAAAGGATGCATTGCTTGAGAGGTTGAAGGATGATGTGCCCGATGTTGTGCTGTCAACACTCTCAGCACTACAGGTAGGAGAACGTCAAGTCCCATGACCACCAGTAAAGCATGCTGTATCATAGACATACAGATGTTACTTTATTAAAGGAAACGTTCACTTATTCATGCAACCCCAAACACATGATTATAACAATAAAATAATAAAAGTACATTTTGGTCTGTGTCTTAAAGCACATGTTGAGATTTAAAACGAGTCTTTTCCCAATTCTTTCATAAAACATTTTTAAACTTTTCATTTTTAAATATCATGCATGAGAAAATGTTATGAAAACTTTTGCTCCTTTTTCTTCTGCATTCTAATCGTGTATTCTTTCTAATGATGGATCACCAGCTCTATCTCGACCGCATGATTTCAGAGGAGACAACTTCTTGTTTGATTTCTGTTCTTCACCGGATCCAGCCATCAGACACTGAGGCTTGGTGCGTACACGAAGCAATAGACATTTATTAGGGCTGGTGATATATTTTTTCTGTGTGTACACCTTCTAGAAGTAATCATCTCTGTCATGGCGTCATTCACAGGTATTCAGTGTTGAAGGAAGCGATTCAAGTTCTTGATGACCTCCCAGTTTGGGAGACCAACCCTGATCTGAGAGCCCAAATCTGCTTGGAGCTGCTACCTTTCATGCTGATAACAAATTCGGTACCCGAGTCAGCAGAGCTGAAGCTGGCGCAGTGTGTAGCTGAGACGCATCTACTGTCCCAGCATCCTCTTACCCAGGGCTGGGCCAACGGTACACGGACTTAAGCTCTAGTAAATTATAGAGATTTTTTTTATTACTGAATCTTTTGACTTGATTTTGTTGTCTTTGTTGTTAGTGTTGCGGGGGTTGCTGGAGAAAACTCCTCCAGCAGATATTATCAGAGTGGCCAACCAGATGCTCATCAGCACTCTGACGAAAAACCTGGCCCGCATGGAGCTGTCCACTAAGCGTAATGCTGTAAGGCATTAACCAACCGTTGGAATTCGCGTTTGCTGATTTTTCTGATTACACTGATCTCCATTTCTTTATTTTTTTAAGAGGGCTCTCTGATTGTTTTTTGTTGTTTTTTTTTTTTTTCCTTTATGTGAGACAGATTGAGGGGGTATGTGCATTGCTGGCCAAGCAAGGTGCTGGAGTGAGAGAGAAGGCAGCATTCGTGGTGTTGATTTGTGCTCTTCTGCAGACTCTGGAGTCTCTGAATGAGAGCACACACCTCCATACAGCTCAGATACTCCTGAGACTTCTTGAGCCCTCCCTGAGAAAACTCTACGCACTAAAGACAGATAAGGTCTTAACACTTTCACGCTTGCACTGAAAAAAAGCAAATTATTATTTACATGATGGTGTAGTTAAAATACTGTAATACTTAAACTGTCTTTTATCTGTAACAGCCTTCATACATCAGTCATAGCCTGTTTTAGTGAAACCATCGTACCATCAAGCAGTCATGGGACATTCTGTGATACATTTCATTTTAAATGGATCCAGTTTACTTTTATGGCCATCAATCTAGACACAATATCCGTTAAAGAGAAAGTCAATTTATTTTTGAAGATTTATTAAAAATCAAAATCTGTAATTATTAAAAGATCATTTGTGACGGTCAATATGGGACATGTTCATGCATCAATACTAACATGACTAGCCGTGGATTTAAATTAGTAGCCAAAAATTCCTCATGTCACTGTGGATTTTGATCTCAGTTCGAAATAGTCCCGTATGCGTTGGTTTGCGGTAAATTTGTTGTTGTGTTGCAGCTATTTGAAGGCCAAGACAAACCGTCTCTTCCCATGTACGAGATGCTTGCGGGATTCATACTGAAACTGCACACTGGACAAAATACAGAAACGGAATATAGCTTGCTGCTTCTTTCTCTACTCCAGCACTTCATTAACAGCCTCAAATGTCCTGAGTCTACATTTAAAGGTACAGTTAGGTATTTTTAAGTGTAAAAAAAAACAATTTCCTGCAATTATTTAAAAAATAATTATTTTTATTTAATATATATATATATATATATATATATATATATATATATATATATATATTTTTTTTTTTTTCATTTTCTTTTTTTTTTTAATTGCCATTACCTTTTAATATCTTTTGAGAAACTGGAAGGTGTGTCATCTGTTTTTCAGTATCTTATTATGTGTTTCAGGGGAGCTCTGGTGGAACCCTGAGAAGCTAGATATGAATACCTGCTGCTACCTGCAGTTGCTTTGCAGCCTGTTTGATATGGTTGTGTCTGGGGCTAGTCAGGGACCCCTGCTCTCCAGTTTTAGAGCCATCTTGCAACCCTTATTACAGGTACAATAAAAGCATTAACTGCTTAAATAAAAGTTTTAACAAGTGGAGCATTGAACAAAGTAACACTTGGCTTATATGCCTTTAAAACCTGTCTATGGTGGTAAGTTGTCTGATAAGAAAAGAAATGATGACAAAACAGTTACAAACCTAAATTATCTTTGAACAAAGATACAGGAAATGGCTCATGGCCCCTTCTAATAACCTTAAGATCAGATATGCCATTAAAATGTACAAATGTGAAGTATACTGTAAAAGAATAAAAAATATTAACTGCTAAAGTAACCAACACAAAGATATTTACCTGATTTGTTTTAGTTGGTGGTTTTCACTCTTGTGTATGAAAAGTGTAGGGGAAAAGTGAGGTACTACATTTTATAATAAAGTTTTATACGTCTCCATTGAACTGCAGTGACCCTCAAACTGCTGCTGGTGCCTTTCGTTTGGCTCTGGACTGTACTGACAATCACTACAAACATTATACAGTGTAAACCTCCACTTGGGTCATATGCCACTGAGATTAAGATTGTAGTTTTGTCCTGGTTGCTGTAATAAATGATAAATACTCGATGATGGCAAATTAAATCCTGCAGTTTAACCTCCTTTTTTTCTTCTGCTTTTACTTCTGACTCCCAGGTTCACCTGAGTGAGCCAGAGCATCTCTTTAAGTTTCTGTCTCTGCTGTGGGGTTACTGCAGTAACTTAAGTGACCAGTTAGAGTTTCATGTGACAGCAGTGCTGCAGACTCAGGCGCTGTGCGTGGGTAAAGTGCTACTTACTGCCCTCCCGGTGAAAAAGCTTAACATTTTGGCATCACACTCCTCATCAGGTACAGACACCTTCTCACACTTTCTTTACATCAACGCTTAACAAGTTCTTACAACAAATACACATGAGCTGTTCATTTTGAACAACTTCTTGTTTTCTTGCTGCCTGCAGTGGTGCCGTCTCTCTTGGGATGTCTGAGTTGTGAGGTGAGAGAGGTGAGAAGGGCAGCAGTAGCAGTCTTGCAACCTCTTGCACATGTCACCTCCACTCCATACCACCCTCTATTGGAGAAGCTGATTCTATCAGCTGAGGAGCTCATTGCTGATCCCTCCTACCTCACTCAGGTCACCAGCTGCTTGTTGTTAACAGATTCTATATAATCAGTGTATAATATTACTGCCATTTCTACCTAAGCTTAAGTTCTACTACAGAATTATATTGGGATTGCTCAGTGCATTTATTTCTTAGCAAAACTACTGTTTTGAACGTTTGTTTTCTCAACCCTTAGCTGACAGTCTTTTAATCACGTGCGCCCGAGGAAGCCGATGTACAGAGGTATTTCTTATATTGTGTGTATACTTATTTTTATGGTTGTGTCCCATTCTGGCTTCAGGCACTGTGTAGGCTGTACGAGGAAGCGGTTTCTGTCACAGGGAAGGGCAGAAACAAGCTGCTCTTGGCTGTAGAGCAGCTTCTGCAGTGTGTGAGGTCTCCTGACTGCCCTGCCTACATGGCCAAAGTATTGCTGCGAGCCTTGCAAGATGTCAGTGGAGAGGTATAAGCACTTTGTGTTCTCTGTGTGAGTTTGTGCATGCAGCAGAATGATCTCTTATGACTAAAGTTCTATTGAAAGTATGTTTTAAAAAATATTGGTGACTTACATTAGACTTACAGTGAAGGTATAAAGTAATTCAGGGGTTTTGGAATTATCCCACTGTCAAAACACACTTTTGCACTGGTTTGTAAGACAGGATCACATTTATCTACTAGGCCTCATGAATTTATAGTTAAAGAGATGGGAAGTTTACTGACTATACCATACCTCACATACTAGAATGGATTATTACATGTCTAAACTATAGAGAAATGATGTCATGTGGTTGTGGTTTTCCATTTTTTGACTGTTTGGCTTTTTTTTTTTTTTTTGCTGAACTGTGAAAATGATTAAATGATATCTGTATAGTTTACACAGGCAATAATGGTACACCTTAATGTGGGTGAATCCCTCTCACCAGTGATGACTTCAGGGCTTTCTGTGCTTGTTGATCACAGGGTAGTGACAATTGCTGTAGATGAACTAAAATCATTTGACATTTTGCTTATTTGTCTGATTCTCTCTGTCCTTCGGTCTTTCCTCAGTTGGTTTTGGCCATCCTCCTTCCAGCCATAGAGCGTTTGCTGGAGCAGTGTGCTTCAGACAATCCCGTCTTTCTGCCAGATGAGGCTCTGTTCCTACAGTTGCTGCTTGGCAAATACAATGAGGCATCTGCCCCACTGCTTGCTCAAGATGCTAGGAGCCTGGAGCTCTTTATTACTGCCTTGGGCACCTCTTTTAACCCCTACTCACACATGGCCAGTTTCCAGATCATTGCCATGGAGCAGGTAGGCAGCCATACCACTCCAGTGATACACCACTCCAAAAATTCAACAAATTAGCCTAAATAACTTCGTCTTGTGACTGAATCCCAATGTAAACAAGCTCTAATTGAGACAGAGCAAAAATGTGAATTCTTAAGTACATGTTAGGTTAAAAAAAATATATAAAGAAAGCTGGTTAATGTAATCTATCATTATGATTTGTCATTTTATATTTTTGCATTATTTTTGTGTAATTAAACATTTCTGGTCTTCATTATGGTTAGGTTCTGGCAGGAAATAATTTGGTTTGTCTGTTTTCGCATGCCTATTATTCTATCCAGCATCAGATTCACAAAAAAAGTTATTACATCTATATTGATTCCAAGACTCTGTTAAGACTTTAACAGTTACATTAATTTGTACATTTACAGCATTTGGCAGACGCCTTTATACAGAGCGACGTACAAAAGTGCTTTTAAGTCTCTATCATTGAATACATTAACACTGGTTCACTAGGTTAGAGACTAAAGATACCATGACGCTAAAATACATTTTATTATTATTATTTTTTTTAAATAAATACACGTATACAACAAACAGAGGATAAAGTTCTAGTTGAAGTATTTCATGAAGAAGTGGGTCTCCAACTGTCGTTTGTGACTCAGCTGTTCGGACCCTTAGGGGAAGTTCATTCCACCACCTTGAGTCTTGTAGTATACTTACCTCTCATCCTGAGATGGTGGGACCAGTCGAGCAGTGCTGTAGATCTGAGGGTGTGAGGTGCAGTGTGAGGAGTGACGAGAGCTTTGATTTAACAGGGAGCTGTTTGTTTTAATCTGATGCGTGTATCTGATCCAGTGGAGGAGTGCAGCAGCGGGATGGCATGCAGGAACCTTAGACAAGTTGAATACAAGACGTGCAGCTTTATTTTGGATCATTTGCAGATGATGAATTGTATTCATAGTTCAAGTTGATTTAGCAAAATGCAATGATATGAATGCATGCATTATTCAGAACTTCATTATCCTAAAATTTTGCTAAAAACCGAAATGCTGAGGCTGGGTAAATAAGTCCCAGTAAGATGGCTGACTCCACCCCAGGTCTCGATGGCTATTCTGTAAAATATTCACTTTAGCTCAGCCCTAGGGCCAGGTTTATCATGCTTAACTGCTTAACATGCTTCCATTACACATTAAGCAGATAAGCATCATGGAGGTCATTGAGTTGGTCGTTTCTTCATGACAACCATTACATAACTTTTCTTTATCTTTATTTTAAAGGTTATTTTTTATTTTTAAACTACCTAAATATTAAAATAAAATACCTAAAAATATAGCAATATTACCTAAATTAATTCTAATCCTAAAACCCAGATCACCAAGTCCTTCTTTGTGGCCCTGGGAGATGAGAACATTCAGCAGAGGATACTGGGAGTGATGTTTGACCTGCTGGTAGACAATAAAAACCTGACTTGCTCCCAGACCATCAACAGTGTCTTCAAAGCGGTAAGGGCACAGTTTCTTGCAAATACTTAATAAGAAACAGATTTTTTTCCTCCCTCCTCAATTCTGTGGTATTTGTTTGTTTATGACTTGTTGTAATGTCTGTTATAGCTTGCTGTGGATGCAGAGTTGGTAGCTAATGAATTGACCCCTATGGACAAACCAAAAATGTCAGGAAGTGTGCAGCAAACTCGACGGAGCAAAGTGCAGCCCAAGTAAGTGCCCAACTCAAGCTAATCCAAACCTAACCTGCCTGCTCAGAATGACTTGAGAGTTGGTTACACTTGTATGCTTTTTCCCCACCAAAAGGAAAGAACAGGATACTGTATCAGAGGGTGAAATGGTGTCCTGGCTGAGGGTCACCTTTATTTTGGAGCTCTTGCAGCACAAAAAGAAGCTAAAGAGGCCTCAGATGTTGGTGCCAGCTCTTTTCAGCCTTCTGTCCAGGTACAGCCATATATGTTCGGTGCAGTGCCATGTATACGGTGTTAAAAATGTCACAATGAAAGCAATTAATAAAAAATCTGATTCTTTTTAACGAAAGCATTCCTCAGTGTTATTTTAGTACACATGCACATTTCTGTATTGCAGATGTTTGGAGGTGACAACAGAGCAAGGTAACACGGAGTACACCAAACAGCTTCTCCTCAGTGTTCTCCACAATGTCTGCCAGAAGCTATCCCCACAGGGCGGCCCCATCAGTAAGGGTATGTATTCACTGGCCTACATCTATGGCAAATGCTGGTTTAAATAATTCCTCTGTGGTCACAGTTCATTTGGGTTTATTTAATTTAATTGTGACGCTATGTTTATTTTCATTCTGAAAATAAAATGCAAAAAAAGGTTGTTGATTTTTTTTTGTTTGTTTGTTTGTTTTTTTTTTTTTTTTTTTTTTTTTTACAGAAATTTTGGATGAAGATAAATTTAATGTAGAGCTAGTCGTTCAATGTGTGAGGACCTCTAACACACCACAAACACACCACCATGCCCTCCTGCTGCTCGGTACCGTAGCTGGAATCTTCCCCGTGAGTAATATGCAAACATTTACATAAACAACCTTGTGGCTGTATAGTTTAAAAAGACGTGGCTTTTAAATGTGGCTGAATTTTGTTTTTGCTCTTCAGGAGAAAGTTCTGCACAACATCATGCCAATCTTTACCTTTATGGGAGCCAACATTATGCGACTCGATGACGTATACAGCTTCCAGATCATTAACAGGACTGTGCAGATGGTCATCCCTGCTCTCATTTGTGTACGTTTAAACCATTGTTGTTTTGCTTGAGGAGTAATAATGTTTACAATGGCTGTGGGTTCATTCTGTTATCAAAAACATTCAAGGATATTGTGTTCCTGTATGATAACGAGTGCATGGGTTCACTTGAGAAGAGGAGAGCAGTTTATAGTCACTTTCTTACAGCAGTCCTTTTGGTTTTATACAAACTATTTTACTTATTGTTTACTGCTATGCGTAGTTTCTTCTCTGAAATATTTTCACCATTTCTGGTTTTACGGCTGATTACAATTGGATGCTGATCCTCTTTCCCTGTGTCACCACACACTGGCCTGTTGCTTCTCTTTTTTTTTCCAAAGGCTCATGAGGGAAGTACTCATCAAGAGGGACAAATGCAGGGTGTGGTGACACGCATCATGCACGTTTTTGTTGATGCTCTTCCACACGTCCCAGAACACAGGCGTATACCCATCCTCAGGCAGCTGATGGCCACACTGGGGCCTGCCAATTTCCTCTGGGTCTTGATGCTGCTCTTGTTCAAACAGCATGCCACCAACACTGCAGTCAGCAGCACAGGAGCCGAGAAGGTAAGCCGCTTCAGTGTTTCTCAAAACAGATTAACACTGGTTTCGACAACATACTGTATATTCAACATTTAAATTTAAATAAATAATACAAATGGCAACATTTCTCAAAAATGGCTATACCCACTGTTAGGGCTATAATTTAACAAGCTGAGCTCTAGTGAACGTGGTAGAACGATTGTAGAAGTTACCTAGCATACTTTTTTATTTTGATTGTTGTGTTTCAGGAAGCAGCACTGGAGCAGGATCAAGAGTTCTGGGTCTTGCTATGTTGCGAGTTTGAAGTCCATGAGCAGCTCACCTCTCTTATTAAAATTCTACAGTTCCTCTTGGCTCTTCCAAAGGAAAAAGAGGATGGTAGGTGCACCCTATGAAGTATGTCTGAAGTATGCCTGTCTAGACTTATCTGCATCAAGGGCTGATGTGGGTACAGATATATTCATTCCAATCAAGCAGGAGCCACACCTGATTTCACCTGTTTAATAATACCTGCAAAGGGCTGGTGTGGGTGCAGGTTTCACGCCTGAGTCTATTGAAAGCCAAGACCAGTTGATCCTGATGTATGGTGCTGCAGACCATTATACAGTGATGCTTTCGAAAAATGTGTTTAAAATGTGTTCATTCTCTGTAGTCCCAGAGAGGAGACGGACAAGAGGAACAGTATGTCAGAAGACCGAGGAAAGCACTTTAGATCTGGTTTTTAATGTCGAGGCCTATAGTGGAAAAGAGCTTCGGCATTTTAAGTTCCTCTCTGTGTCCTTCATGGGCCAGCTTCTAGCCTCCAGCAACTTTATAGGAAAGGTAAGTGGTTTCTTGTCAATTAAATCTAGCACGGTATTAAGAAGGTTAAATTGAACTAAATCTTTATATTTCTTTTATATAGGTGGCTGATTGTGAGGATGTAACTAAAAACTCTCTTCGGGTGCTTCAGCAAAAGTAAGCGTCCTTCAGAAATTGTCTTTGGTGTTCAAATGCAATGTATAATGATCATCGATCTTATCGTGTTGATTGCTTTCTAGCTTGTTGGAGGAGAACCTGCGCTACATCCACACCGTAGCTCTGTGTGTCGAGGACAACTCTGACAAACCCACGGCCAAGTTTTGGAGAGCACTGCTTACCAAGTCATATGATGTGCTGGATAAGGTATGATCAGCTCATCGCAGAAACTTCCAAAAATGCAACTTGTCATATATTATGGCCCAAGCATAGACCTGCTCATTTGTTTTATTTCTGTTTTTACTTTTTAACACCCTTGTTAGTAAATTGGTGCCATTGTCTTATCATTAAAATGTGAAATGTTAAAAGTGCTATACAAATAAACCAAATTAAAAAATGTAATTAAAAAAAAACTATAGACCATTTAGTTACAAAATTGGAGGTATGCTTTGGAATCCTGTCACCACAAAAGACCCAGATGTGTCCATGTTTTAACCGTAGCTATAATTCTAGGTTTTGATGATGGGCATGACTATTTGACTTGTCAAAAAACCTGTATAAATCTCAAACCCTGATAAGCACCTAGAAGTTGCAGTTGATTTATAAACATGACTATATCATGATTTAACACCTCACAAGGGCCACGACTCTTCAGTGTTCAAAGTTAGCTGGTCTGCATACTTGTGTTGGGCTCGGGGTGTGTGTGTGTGTGTGGTTTTAAGATCTTTGTCTTCTCTGAAGGTGAACGCTCTCCTCCCTACTGACACTTTCATCATGGTGGTGCGGGGCCTGATGAGTAATCAGCTGCCCTCAGTAAGGAGGAAGGCAATGGAGCTGCTGAACAACCGATTGGAGCAGAGGACACGATGGGAGGAGCAGCAGGTGAACATTTCCACTAAACTTCTTGGTCTTTCTGCCTTTAAATTCAGTCTCTTAATTCATATTCTCTAACTGTTTTATCCTGGTTGAAACCACATTCTATTTAAAATTCAAGTGCTCAAATGAATATAATTTGTGGCCAGTTATATTCAGAATTGTGTGTTTTTAGTCTTTTGGACTTTCTCTGTTCAAGGTGACCGTGCTGCTGGAACTCATTGATGACCTCTTGAGCATTTCGGCTCGAGGTTGTGTCCAGGTTGAAGGACAAGAGGAAGAAGAGCAAGCCATTAACAGGCAGACAGCCCTTTACAGCCTGAAGTTGCTGTGCCGCATTTTTGGTAGCCGCCACCAGAAGGCGTTCTTACCTGTACTGAGCAAAACGGTGGAGTTGGTGACTAACCCCAGGGAAGAGAAAAATGTCATGAGCAGCGCTTTGCTCTGTGTGGCTGAAGTCACGAGCACACTGAAGGCCCTCGCCATCACCCAAATACACAGGTAAAGGATTAGTTCTTTTGCTCTGTTGACTACATGCTAACAAACACAAAATGGTTCTTCTCTACCACTAATAACAGTGGTACTGTGCCAGTGCTGTCTGGAATTTCATTAATCTGCTTGTATCTAAAAGCATTTTAATTTTTAAATAAAAAAATTTTAACTTTAGCTTCCTTGGCGTGTTACACTACAAATAACACTAATTTTTTTTTTTGCCGGGTGTGACGTACCACAAAGGCACCAACTGAACAATTCATTACCTGTTTTTAGTACTTTGGACAATTTATTAAAACAGATTATTTAAACAATTTTCTAAATAGCTTTTTTAAAAAAGAAAAAGCAGTGGAATTATTTTTGAGTTTGTCTGGCTCCTTTACACACTTCATAAAAGTAGATGAGCAGTGCAGCAAAAATTCTTTTTTGGGGAGGAAACCGGAGTACCCGGAGGAAACCCCCGAGGCACGGGGAGAACATGCAAACTCCACACACACAAGGTGGAGGTGGGAATCAAACCCCGACCCTGGAGGTGTGAGGCGAACGTGCTAACCACTAAGCCACCGTGCCCCCTTTTAAAAATAATTAATATAATAAAAATAAAAAATAATATAAATAATAAAATAAAATTTATAATAAAATAAGTCAGCTGCTATTTTTGAAAAACACTGCGCTCTCGTGCTAGAGATTAGAGATCCAGGGAGATCAACGTGTGATTCGGTTTTACCGAAATACTGATAAGGATTTAGACTCGATCTCTACTGAGGCAAGCTCAAAGCAGTGCTTTAGGATGGGATAAAACGTTTTGATTCTGATCATCAAAACATGAGTGATCTGATAATGTTAGGTCCAGGTTTTCCTCAAGCTATAATACAGTGTAATTCATTTAGGAAACTATGCCTTTCAATATAGAGAGAAATGGTATTACCCACCGATGAAGGGTGTGTTTATTAAAGAACATGGCGTTAATGTTTCTTTGGATTTGGTCTGTTTTTCTCTGTCTAAACTCAGTGATATTTATACTGTGTGTGTGCTTAAAAAGGTTAATGCCAGCAGTTCTACAGACCCTGAAGGAGCGGAAGGATCTTTTTTCCACAGAGGTGTATCTGTTGAGTGCAATTACAGCCCTACAAAGAACAGCAGAAACTCTCCCTCATTTCATCAGCCCTTACCTTGAGGACACCATATTGCAGGTAAGAAACACACAACCATATACAGGTGTAATTCAACTCAAATAGTGAAACTTGTGTATTATATAAATTCAGTACACACAGACCGAAGTGGTTTAAGTCTTTGGTTCTTTTAATTGTGATGATTTTGGCTCTCATTTAACAAAAACCCACCAATACACTCAAAAAATTAGGATATGGTGACATGTCAATCAGCTAATCAACTCAAAACACCTGCAAATGATTCCTGAGCCATCAAGTCTCTAGGTTCACAAGGCTACACAATCATGGAGAAGGCTGCTGATCTGACAGAAGGCAATCCTTGATACGCTTTACAAAGAGGGAAAGCCACAAACATTCATTGCCAAAGAAGCTGGCTGTACATAGAGTGCTGTATCCAAGCAGGTTAACAGAAAGTTGAGTAGAAGGAAAAAATGGGGAAGAAAAAGATGCACAACCAATTGAGAGAACTGCAGCCTTAAGAGGCTTATCAAGCAAAATCCATTCTAAAATTTGGGTGAACATCACGCGGAATGGACTGAGGCTGGGGTCAAGGCATCAAGAGCCACCCCACACACAGTTGAAGCATTCCACTTGTTAAACCACTCCTGAACCACAGACAACACAAGAGGCTTCTTGGCTGTGTTAAGAAGAAGAAGAGGAACTGGACTGTTGCCCAGTGGTCCAAAGTCCTCTTCAGATGAGAGCAAGTTTTGTATTTCATTTGTAAACCAAGGTCCTAGAGTCTATAGGAAGGGTGGAGAAGCTCATAGCACAAGTTGCTTGAAGTCCAGTGTTTAGTTTCCGTAGACTGTGATGATTTGGTGTACAATGTCATCTGCTGGTGTTGGTCCACTGTGTTTTTTGAAAACCAAAGTCACTGTACCCGTTTATCAAGAAATTTTAGAGCACTTCATGCTTCCTTCTGCTGAGCAGCTTTTTAACCTTCCTATTTTCCCTGGGTCTTTTTGACCCGACTGGAAGAATTTAATGTGTCATAACTTGGGTTTTCTTCCACATATTTGCCTGAAATTTACCAGGGTTGTTCCAAATTATGAACTTTGCAAGGAAAATTAATTTTGTCTATTTTCGTTGAACTATGGGTTCAGAACAATATATAGTTTGCGTTTTGGAACAGCTTGGGTCATTTTGACCCGGCCACATTTAGTGGGGCAATAGGTCACACTTTTGCCCTTTTGCACACACACAAACATGCACACAAATTGGGCATTGCATTTCATTAGGAAAAGAAAAGAAAAAAAGCCAAACATTTGAAATTGTTCTACCGGCAAAATATGATCTACCGAAATGATGCCACACACACACAGTCAAACACTGTTCAAAGCATTGGGCATTGCAATTCAGTTGGCCTCCAGACAAAACAAAAGCTACACATTTGTAAACATTTCACACACACGTGCGCGCACACACACACATATTGGGCATTGCATTTCATTAGGCCTCCAGAAAAAAAAGCTACACATTTGTAAATATTTCTCACTTTTGATATACCTTTGCTCTATGATCTACCGAAATGATGATCTACAGAATCTACCGAAATGATGCTATACACACACACAACCTCCGTGAAGTTGGCACCCCATAAAAAGAAATAATCACCAAAACTATGCCATTTGTTTGTACTACGTTTGTGCTGATTTGTGCCGCAAAAACGAACGTTTGTGCTGGTTTGGTGTTTGAGATATTAAACATTATTTTTTTGACCGTGTGACGTCACTTTCCACCCCACATCGCTCAAAACAGGCTTAGTTCGTTTGTGCTCGATTTGTGCCCAATCTGTGCCGTTAAAACAAACACTGTATCTGTTTTCCTTCCTGGCACAAATCGAGCACAAACGAATGAGACCAGTTTTGTGTGATTTAGACGAACTGAGGTGGAGAGTGACGTCACAGTTCCCGAAAATATTTTGGTTATATCTCAGGAAGGAAAACAGAGTGTTTGTTTACAAGTGTAAAATAGATATTACACACAGAATGGTAATAATTGTAGAATTTTTGATTTATAAGCATTCAAGTCAATTTGGCCTGGAAAAAAACAGGTTTTATTATTTGCTGACATTAAAAATGGTCAAAATGGTTTCAAAACAATCTCCTGCCCTTGAAATATACCAGCCTGTAATTATGTTGGCTTTGTAGAAGCCAGCATTCTATTTTCCTATTTAAGCTTAGACAAAAATTTATAAAACTTAATGCGGCCTAGGGCTTTCGAGCCACATGAACCAAATACGGATATGCTGTAGACCCTGGTCTGAAGTTTGTTGCTATTACTTTTCTAAGCAATCCGAGTACCGGTACTTCCGGTACCGGATTTCAAAGTGGCCTTTTTTCCCATAGACTCCCATTAAAAAATTTGGAGGTTTATAACTCGGCAAGCTTTCGAACTATCTACACCAAACTTGGCCAGATCCTTTAGGGTGATACTCTGAACAAACTTTTAAATTGGTGTACCGACTGGCCTTTTGGTTGTGCTGCAGCCCCGCCCCCAAAATATGCAAAATCAAAAAACTTTTTACAACATGGACATGTGACATATCAAAACACTCAGCTCAATGAGGGGAACTTCCACAGGAGTATTTGGATGACGTCACATGCTCGTCTCCACTTGCCTCCAAATGTTTTGGCACCCTATCTTTCTGTCCACTTGCCTCCAAAAGTAACACTGACCCTTATGTCCACTCGTCTCCAAAAAGCACCGGCCTTTGCGAATACTTGCCTCGTCAACGCCAACATCAAAGTTTGTCGCGACAAATTACAAATCTAGTTGTGCATTAACTTTTGTGCCCCTATAGTGAAAATAATTAAAAATTTGTTTTTTTTACTAAAAAATTAGCCATTTTTGTATATAAATAAGGTTTATTATACCAAATATAAATGTTTTTTTTTTTTGCAAAATATATGTTAATATGTTGGAAACAAGTTAGACTAAAAAGGTGAAGGAAAAAAAAAGGCTATCTCATATATACTTCATTTTTTATAAGCAGTCAAAACAGACAAGGTCAAGTTGACTCAGCGCTCCTAATTTGTATAGGAGGACAATAGAAGGGTTAAAGATGCTGATTTCATTTTCCAGCAGGATTTGGCAGCTGCCCACACTGCCAAAAGTTGGTTAAATGACAATGGTGTTGGTGTGTTTTACTGGCCAGTAAATTCACCAGACCTGCTGTCAAGAGGAAAATGAGAAACAAGAGATCAAAAAATGCAGATGAGCTGAAGGCCACTGTCAAAGAAACCTGGGCTTCCATACCACCTCAGCAGTGCCACAGATTGTTCACCTCCATGCTACGCTGAATTGAGGCAGTAATTAAAGCAAAAGGAGCCCCAACTAAGTATTGAGTACACACAGTATACAGCAAATGAACATACTTTCCAGAAGGCCAACAATTACTTAAAATGTTTTTTTATTGGTCTTATGAAGTATTCTCATTTTTTGAGAGAGTGATTTGGTGGGTTTTTGTTAAATGGGAGCCAAAATCAACACAATTAAAAGTACAAAAGACTTAAACTACTTCAGTCTGTGTGTACTGAATTTACATAATATACACTATTGGAGTTGAATTACTGAAATAAATATACTTTTTCATGACATTCTAATTTATTGAGATGCACCAGTGTATATACAAACTTTCCCAGAAACCCTTTACTGATGTGTGGATTGAACCTATTGTAAATAAATATTTTTTTTTTTTATATGCGTGTGTGTGTGTATGTGTGTGTATATATGTGTGTGTGATTAAAATAATTATTTATTAATAGAGAGTAATTATGAAATAATAGAATGTAATACTTGAATAATTAATATAGTCTGTAAGTGATGCTATATGATCTTTTTTCCAAACCTTATCTGCCTCTCTGTGGAGCAGGTTGCACGGCTAACACAGGTTGCTGAACGTCTCACCACCTGCCCTCAGCTGGCTGTTAGACTCTCCTCCCTGAGTTCCACACTCGCAACAAAGGTGCCACCCAGGGTTCTAATGCCCACCTTGGCAAGGTGCTACAACAGCATGGTGGACTCTCAGCAGGTTTGTCATTGGTGTTTATTAAACCATTTTTCATTTATTTTTTTTAACAACAAAAAAATCTGTTATTGTACAAAACAAATTAGTGCCTTTTTTTAATGCTTCAGAGCCATCTTCGTCCTCTGTTGAACATCCTGAAAGAGCATATTAGTCATATGGAAAAGGATCAACTCAATTCCCAACAATCGGAGCTCACGTCCTTCTTCCTGTCAGCTCTGAACTTCCGGACCAAACATTGTCAGGTAAACCTCATGAGATTTCTGTAATGTGAAACTTGTTGTCAGGATCAGATATGGGATATTAGTGACTATTACACCTGGTGTGTTTGGACAGGGAGATCTGGAAAAGACGGCTGAGATCGAGGGTTGTATCATAGACTGTCTTCTTGCAATGGTAATGAAGCTGTCAGAGGTCACATTTAGACCACTGTTTTTCAAGGTAAGTGAAAACCCCACAGGGAATCTGTCAATTTGATTAAATCAATCAGTTAATACATAACCTCAAAACATGTTTGTGGCAGCTTTCTGATTGGAGTAAGACAGAAGATGCACCTAAAGACCGGATGCTGACCTTCTGCCGGCTGGCTGATTGCATCGCAGACAGACTGAAGGGCTTGTTTGTTCTCTTCGCCGGGCAGCTGGTGAAACCATACTCGGACCTTCTCCGCCAACTCAATACTGCCCAAACCGGTAGATATAACCTCTTTGTAGAACCACTTTATTTCCCATTTGTATTGTTTTGTAAGTATTTTGTCCATTCTAACATCCCTGCTTACACAAATGAATGAAAGAACGTGGTGTAAACACACTAAAGAGTGAAGCTTATGTTGCCACCAAGAGACATTTTCATTCCGTTTAGTATTTCCTAATTCCATATAACTCCATATATCGTTGCTGTCGGGCGGAATCCTCATATCTCCAAAACCGTTATTTTTCAGGAAATGAAAAATGCCGTACCTTATCTGCTATGCACAGGGTTTAGTCCGCATTGCAGTGGATTGTCTTGCGCTAAATTCCTGTCCGCAGACGAGCACCAGAAATAGCGGGGGTCAAGATTTTTTTTTCTTTGAGCCCAGTGTTTTGAAGACATTTACCTCAGTTGATTCGTTGCGACTCTTATTAAGGAGAAATATGCCGCGAAGCTCTCCCACGGAGTGAGGAAGAGGTGGACAGTTAAAGTGTCCAATGGAGTTATGAGATTTGCGCTCAAGCTTTTCAAGACTTTAGATTGGTTAATAACTTGTAAAAATAACAGACCCACGTGGGGACTGACCAATAGCATCGATATGTGAAAAAATATGAAATTTACCAAATTTGGACATACGAGGTTTCCGCCCGACAACGACGATATGTTGATGTTCTGATTGGCGCTTTGTACACTGCCCTCAGAGCTCTTCTAAAGGGACATATAGCTTTGTTTTTGCTAATTAGTTATAACTAGAATATTCTAGTATAAGGTGCATGTCCTCCAGTGGCACAAACATCGTCATGTAAACGTCTATGCGTCTTTTTGCCCGTATAATCCCCGTGCAGATGAGGCTTTCTTTGACTCGGCGGATGATGTTGCCCTGCAGAAGAGCAGTCTGCTGCTGCAATACATATTGGACTGCCTCCATAAGATCTTTCTGCATGATACCCAGCGATTCCTCAGTAAAGAACGAGCGGATGCACTCCTTGTCCCCCTGGTGGATCAGGTTGGTTTACCAGTTTGATAAATTTCATATGCAGTGTGTTACATTAACTGTATGGCTGCAAGACTCTATATTAAGAGTTGCTCATGGTGTACTCCCAGTTATTATTTACTCGTACAGATTAAAACACTTGATGATCTACTCATGTGCCCAATTTATGGCAAATTTTTAAACTTTGTTAAACAAGTAATTGTTTGCACATCCCACCTTCTGGCAGGTGCAGGACAAAAGAAACTGCTAAAGTGAAAAAAATTTAAATGTAGTCAGCAGAGAAACAGACAATTTCCCACAAAAAATTTATACATACATATTATATATGTACATATTTTTTATATATACACACACACAGATATCCCCACTCCTTATAAGAATGGCTTTATATCAAACTCTTCAATAAGACCATAGGGAGACATAGTATTTAAATGGTGAATCCAAAATGTTTAACGTTGGAGAAGACTTTTATCCTGATCTCCTCCTCTAGACGGTTTATTGACCCGCTCCACCCCGATATATCTAAGGGCGCTGACATTATGCCACGGGCAACCATTCTTATAAGGAGTGGGGATGTGTGTGTGTGTGTGTGTATACATGTATATACAGTATGTGTGTATGTTATGTATGTATGTATGTATTTTCTGTGGGAAATTGTCTGTTTCTATGCTGACTACATTTCGGTGGTTTTTGTGCATATGTGGGGTGGTGTTTTCGTGTTGTTTTGGGGTTGGCTTGTGTGTATGTGTGGAGCTGTTTCTTCCATTGAGTGTTTTTCTATGAAAGTGTTCTCTTAATTGAGTAACGGGTGGGGCTATTAGGCTTGTTTAGACCCAATCAAGCTAATTGAAATCACAGGGTGGTTCAGTTGATTGTAAGACCTACAGTATATATCCCTTTTAACAAATGTGTTCAATTTGCCTGAAGAAGACCCAGTAAGGTCGAAACGTTGTTTTTTAATAAATATGGGAGTTATAAACAGTGTTGCGGACATAACATTTTTTTCAAATTTTTAAACTTGGAAAATATTTATTAAAGTGCCTGACTGGATAACCTGCTGGTTGGTGATGTGACCCAAACAGCAAAATATGTCAGTCTCTCTCTCTCTCGCTCCCCCCCCCCCCCTTTTTTCATCTACTGCAGTATTCTTCATTTTTATGTTTATTATGCACTCACATACTGTTTGTCGTCCACTGCCAGTTGGAAAACATGTTGGGCGGAGAGCAGGTCTACCAGAACAGAGTCACCAAGCACTTGGTTCCGTGTGTAGCGCAGTTCTCTGTTGCCATCGGTGATGACTCGCAGTGGAATGTTCTCAACTACCAGATCTTGCTGAAGACACGCCATAGCTGTTCCAAGGTAATGGGGCAAAAATAGCCGAACACTACCTATTGTAGAAATAAACTATAAACTGTTGTTGGATGTAATATGCTCACACTTTGCATTCCTTTTTGTGGTGCAGGTGCGCTTCTCTGCTCTACTGATGTTAGTTGAGCTGGCAAGCAAACTAAAGGAGAACTACATGGTGCTTCTGCCAGAGAGCATCCCATTTCTGGCTGAACTTATGGAAGGTAAGCCATGAGTGTGTGTTTATATGCCATGGCTCCTTTTTGTATCGTCCACTAATTATGCCCTTAAACACCCCCAAACCAAACTAGTCCCAGTCCATTTCCTACCTTATAGACAAGGTACAAACACACTACTACTCTCATCATATGCTAATCTTGGCTCCTAATACCTCTTTTCCACCAAAAAGAACCGGGTGCAAATTGAGAGCTGGTGCTGGTTCAAACTTGGTTCCACTGGCGAACCTTCTAAGAACCCGGTTTGCCTTTCCATCGGTTAGAGAGCCATCACAGAGCCGAGTCTCACATCACTGTATACGTGTCACGTTTCCCAGCAACGTTAGCGCAGCAGCGGCAAACACATCAACAACAATGGTGGATGTTGCTTTACTGTTAATGCTCATGGCTTTGTGAACCTACATTGGCTTGTCCATGTAATTTGTATAAATGGAGGTTGTAATCGAGAAAGTACATAACATTATTTTATCATTAACACAGAAAAAAGGTAGCCTACTATCATGTGTGCTGATAATTGATCATATTGCAGTAAAGTAAAAGTGCATTAAACATTAGTATACTTAAGGTAGGGTTTCCGATTTTTGAAAGCCGATGTTGACACACCAAATCACCAAAACACACACCCCTAACCCAAATGGGTCCCACCCCTGTATTGATAGCTCCGCACACACATACATCCCACCCAGGCAACTAAGGGAAAGAAATGTCTTTATCATAGCTGAAGGGAAGAACAATACGATTGCAGATAAACACACAAGCATAATCATGCAAAGGACGGCATATATTAGTTCTGTGAAACAAAGAAAAACCAACGTTACTTACCTATTGAGAAAGAAAAAAGCGACCTCGCCGTCTTAAATAAAGTTGGCCGCATATTCACAGATTGGAGTTTCCCGAGTCAATAACTCCTGAGCTAAACGCTGTTACTAGCAAAACGCAGTTGTAGCTGCCTCTCTACATTACTACGATAGAAAAGAAGTGTTATTTGTGTAGTAAAAGTGTTTAGCTCAGGAGTTATTGACTCAGGAAACTCAAATCTGTGAATATACGGCCAACTTCCTGCTCCTTCAGGTCCAACACGGGTCCTATCGTAAGCCTTTCTTCGCTTTCTTTTTGTTTTTATCCTCCGTCAATGTTAAAACTGCTTTCTGCTAATGTCACACATGCGCACTGAACACTCTTTCTGCACAAATTGATAAGACACGCCCCTTTCTGCTTATTGGGTACACGTTTGTTTTGATTTTTGTTTAGTTTTCGGCCCGACTCAGTTTTCTGAAGCATTTCTCAAAAATCGGAGACCCTACCTTTTAAGGTACATTATCAAAAGTAGCCCCGCCCACAGCACCTGACACAAGCGGTTCCTAAGTCTAGACAGGCAACATTTTGGTGCTACTTAAGAACCACTTTTCCTGGTTCAGAGCCGGTGCTTTGGCTGTCGAAAAAGAAAGAACTGGTTCTAATTTAGGCTCAGAACCAGCACTCAACCTGCCTCGATGGAAAAGGGGCATAAGTTTTCATGGTTATGCCGTGAAAACAGCACATTTTGTTATTATTGCTCATTAATGTGACCGCTCACATGACACTTTTCTGAACAATTTGTTGATTAAATGTTTTAGCATGATGTCATCTCAGCCAAAATCTCAACATGTAAATATGTCTTGTCACTTGTAGATGAATGCGAGGAGGTGGAACACCAGGTACAGAAGACAATTCAGGAGATGGAGTTGATTCTGGGAGAATCCTTACAGAGCTACTTCTAATTTCAGCGTCTGACCGAAAACAAATAAAAAACATTGTGCATGTCTCACAACAAGTGATTAGTAAATTGTATTTTCTGTTTTACATAAAGCAGCAGGTCTAGATGATTTGCCTCCCGTACATTTGTGTGCCAAGTGATATGGTGTGGTTCCTGATTATTTTCTCACACTTACAACACGAGATCCTGCCTTTTTTTATTTTCCATTTTCTAAACAAATATTAACTGATAATGAAACCTAATCATACACTGAGAAGCAACACCAGGGTGCAGTGTATTCACTCATGTTTGCACATTACTTTTAATATTTACATATTAACTTTGTAGGACTATGCTCCCATTGGGCCTTTGTCCAGAGTCTCAGGAAGGTAGCTGCACATCACCTTGGATTTTAAATCCCCAAAAGTCAATTCAGTGTATTTAATGTATTTTTTTTATAAAAGGCAAAATTATAAAGAAGTTGCATTGACTTTATGAAAGTACAAATGTTCAAGCTCTCCTGCATCCTCACGATTAAAGAGATATTGGAACAGAGACCCGCAACTGTTAAAGCAGAAATCAGACAAAACCTTTAAGGTGTAATTATGTGTTTATACAGTTTATATATTCTCTGCAGTAAGAAACTTGGGGCCAATAAGAGATGAAAGAAAACCAAACATGTAGACTATGTCTCTCTGCTGGCCTGGGAACGCCTCGGTATTCCCCCGGAGGAGCTGGAGGAAGTGTCTGGGGAGAGGGAAGTCTGGGTGTCCCTGCTCAGACTGCTGCCCCCGCGACCCGGCCCCGGATAAGCGGTAGAAGATGGATGGATGGGTGGATGGATGGAGAAAACCAAACAAATAGCAAATTAAACAAGTTAAAGTCTGGTGCAAGCATCCTTCACAAACAGAAGAGTCAATGGCTATTTCTTGCTGAGTTAGAACTGTAACGCTCAACATCATGCTATTCTTCCATTGTCAATAAGCTTTTTATTTTGGTCATGGTGGACCTGGAGTCCATCCTGGAAAACACTGGTCTCAAGACAGGAATGTTCTCTGGTTGGAATGTAAGTACATCACAGCAACATGCACAAACCACGACAGCATCACCAAAGGAATTGTTATGAAGTTGGGACACATTTAACATGATGTACAATATACAGCCAAGAGAACACTGGACCATCACATCTTGTTGAACAACCCATTACATATTTATCCCCGCTATTTATGCCTCCTCTCTTCTGGGAAGGCTTTTCCTGCAGGGGATTTGTGTTCATTCATCCACAAGAGCATAAGTGTCAGATACTAATGGGAAAGATGTTCAGCTGGTGTGCCAGTGTTCGGTGTGGTTACAATGCTGAAGTTGTTCCAATTGAGCCTAAACACCCCATATCTTCATGGAGCTCATTTTGTACATAAGGACATTGTCATGCTGGAACAGGTTTGTGTCTTAAACTCCAGTGAAGAGAAGTTAAGCAAATAAAAGACCTTCTGTACATTCCTGTACTTCTGACTTTGTCCAACAGTTTAGAGAAGAACGAGTGTATGTGTCAACATGCCTGTTAGGACACACCAAATATTTATTAGGACAACGTTATTTTTAATTGGATTGGCTAAGGATTTGGATTAACCACGTTGCACAGTTGTGTAACCTTGTTAATGCCTAAACGGTTCGCACTCATGTAACTCATAGCCTTTCCATAATAACAATAAACACTCGTTGTCTTTGCAGCAGAATCTAGAATTCTATTGGAGAATAATAGAGATTCATTTTTTAACACAAATACATTGCGTCACTTTGGAAAGACTTAACAGAACTTAACTGGCGTCCTCAGGCTGGCAGGCTGTTTATATACAGGTTGGTGTGCGGGCCACTTGTTGAACCGGCTCAGCACTTAAAAAAAAAACTGTGATGTAAGAGAGAAAGGACGAGTCATGAAGTGATGGACTATTTCAGTGATGCGTCGGGATTGCGCTGGAGCGCGTAAAACGCTGCTGTGCTTCTGTTCCCTAAGCTTTTCTTAAGCGGACACATCATCGGCATCGCAATGAAGAGTTTAAATACCGCGTTCAAATTATTCCAAAGAGATCTCCATTCTGTCGGAATAATTGGAGCACCTTTTGCTAAGGGACAGGTGAGCTCTAGGTCTGCTGGAGGCTTTAAAGACATCTGGAAGCTGTTTAGTGTGCACCGATTTTCTTTCTCTCTTTTAAACGTATTGGCTGGATTGTAAATTCGATCAGTAGATTAGAAATAATCCTATTTCCAGTTATTAATAATAATTACCTGTCCTGCAACAGCCCAGGGATGGTGTCCAACTGGGACCAGGTGCGATTCGTGAAGCTGGACTGGTGAAGAAACTTGAAATCCAAGGTACCACTTACTGGAAATTGAAATACAAATGAAATGGACAGTGTTGGATATAAACAGACAGTGTTTCAGAGAACACACTTTTTCTTTTTCTTTTTCTTTCTGATACTATGCACAAAACGAGCAGTACAAGATGAACAGAGCAAATGTTTGCATTGCAAAACTTTATTCAAATGTTAAAATGTGATCACTAGTCATTCAGTTCAGAACAGATCTGTAGACTCAGGATTCTCATCATTAATGTACAAATTTAGACCTGGTATAAAAGAATAAAATACAGTATTGCTGTATTATTACAGCTAGTCTTGACACCTTTAATTAGAAAAGTAACTGCAGTTCAATTTGATTTCTGCTAACTTCAATTCCCACTGATCGTCTTCTTTATTTAAACTATATGTATTTATTTAAATCCTCTATTGTAATATATATAATATATTTAATATTTATTTCCATGTATAGGACAAATTCTACTCTACTTGCCATAAGTACATGCATAGACAAAAAAAATGTCCATTTATATATCTCTGTGTGTGTGTGTGTGTGTGTGTGTGTGTGTGTGTGTGTGTGTGTGTGTGTGTGTGTGTCTGTGAGCGCGCGCGTGTGTGTCAGTCAATGAGACACAAGATGGGATCTGATAGGGTAGAGCATATTGACCTTGCAACACCCACATGGTGGGGTTCCTCTGTATGTGTGTGTGTGTGTGTGTGTGTGTAATAGACATTCTCAGAAATATACACACCTCCTGTCATAGTTTGCCTGAATTAGAATATACAGTAGAAGAGAAACATGTACAATCAGTAACAGTCTGAGTATCATGAGTGATTTATTGACATACAGTTTAGTACTTAACCTGTTTTCTTTGTTGTTGGTGGTGTTTTTTTTTTTTTTTACTGGATTATGCTTTAATGCTTAAATAGAAAACTTTGAGCCTAACGAGTGACCAAAAAGCAAAATAGCAAAAAATGTGTAAAATCTTCAGGTCAGTGTCTTCAGGCAATGTTCAAACATTCAAATGCATCCAAACTCAGCTGTTCTTCGCTGACAGGAGTGGAACCTGATTTGGTTTTCTGCAGTTGTAACCCATTTACCTCACTCAACATCTGATATGTGCATTTATCGTGTCCTGAGATGCTGTTCTGCTTACTGTGGTTGTTAAAGGTGATTATTTGAGTTGCCTATCGCTGTCAGTGTGTACATGAGTGTTTGACACACACAACTGTAAGAACAGAACACAGAAGGTATTTTTAATCTCTTTTGTTTTGTTTAGCTTAGAATTTTCACACCACTGTTAGGTGTTAAACTTTCAGGAGATCATCAGTTTTTTTTTAAATATTTAAAAGAGCAAATCAAGTCAAATCAGAGGCTTTAATTGTCATTTCAATCATATATAGAAGATGCAGTAGACACTGCTACGTAAAATACAGAGCTACATAAAACAACACAGAACTATGGCTAAAACAGTAAAAAGAAATTAACCTATTAGCATAAAGTGCATGTGTGCAATAGGCTAAAAGACAGCTACGAGACAGATTCATACATAGAGCTGACCAGTAAATAGTCTGTTTGGTGTAAAAAAAAAACTAGAAAAAAGTAAAAAAAAAGCAGTGTGCAAAAAAATTCAGTTTGTAGCTGTATTTAAGAATGTAGAAATGTTTGTGTATAAAAAATTGGAGTCTGAGTGTAAAGAAATACAGTTTTTTGTGTATCCTACTAGTCACTGAATCTTGAGTAGTCTGAAGGCTTGAGCTAACAAACTGTTACATGGTTCTGAGGCGAGGAGTGTGTGTGAAGGGTGTGTGGGTTCATCCACAATTCTGAGAGCAAATTGTACACCAGCAACTATACCTCAGTCAGGGTCACTAAAATCCCATTTTCCCAAATACTGATGTGAACATTAATTGAAGCGCTTGACATGTATCTGCAGGACCGCTAACTAAACTGGTTGGTGACTGTATGTATCAAGAAATAATCTGGTTCAGGTCTACTCTTTCAGATTGTGTGGTGAAGGATTATGGTGATCTAATATTTGAAGAAGTTTCCAATGATGAGCCCTTCAGCAGGACAAAGCAACCCCGAGCAGTTGGTCTTGCCAACAAGAAGGTTGCTGATGCTGTTCACAGAGTTAAGAATGATGGCCACACCTGTGTGATGCTTGGAGGAGATCACAGGTTCAGCAAGTTCACGTCATAAACTGAATGCATTTTGAAGGAAAGACATTATTTTAATATTTACTTTGTTACAGTGTCTGTTTTGGTTCGTTCCTATAGTTTAGCAATTGGTTCGATCCATGGACACGCAGCCTCCAGGCCCAAGCTGAGTGTAGTCTGGGTGGATGCCCATGCTGACATTAACACACCTCTAACCAGTACAACAGGAAACATCCACGGGCAGCCCATGTCCTACCTCATCCACGAGCTGTGCAATAAGGTGATTCACCATAACAGTTATTTCGTAGACAATATTTTTATTCAGTGCACATGTGGTCTAATACACACTGTCTTAATAAAAGTAGGCTACACAACACAAACATATGATGTGTTAGGTCCTGTAATTTGGTGAGAATAAGTTAGCACACGTCATGTTGACCTGCGGAAAAAAAAACTTCTAGTGTGTATCTAGTATTCTTAGTGTGGGTTTTATTTGTTTTCACTCAAGGTTTTTATATTGATTATGGATCAGCTCATCACTGACTGAGACTTGACTGCTGCTATGGACATGTTGTGCAATTGAAAGCTCTATAACATACAGAAAACTTATATGTACAGAGAATATAGACAAATATTTCTGTCTCCTTCAGATTCCTGTCATGCCAAACTTCTCATGGATCAAGCCTTGCATATCAGCAAAAGATGTAGTATACATTGGCCTCAGAGATGTAGATCCAGAGGAACAGTAAGATCCTACGTTCTGTACATTTATTTCTCTAATTTTAAGTTCTGAATATGGAAATAAAATACCCTCTAATGTTTTATATTCCAGTCACATCCTGAAACACCTGGGAATCAAGACGTTCTCTATGACAGAGGTAGACAAACTTGGAATCGGCAAGGTTATGGAACAGATGTGCGATCACGTATTTTCAAAGTAAGTATTTGTTTACTATATATTATTTGTTTGTATGTATCTTCATTTAAATAGTACTACGCTCAAACTCATTACAATTATAAAACCATGTTTTAATAAACAGGATAAAAAAACCCATCCACTTGAGTTATGATATTGATGCCCTGGACCCCTCAGTGGCACCGGCCACAGGGACTCCAGTGATAGGAGGCCTGACATACAGAGAGGGCATCTACATCACTGAGTATGTTTGTCAAACAGGTGAGAGGAGCCGGCTGATTTTCACAGAAAGCATATGAATAAAATAGACACGCTGGCCTTTTGGTCTTTAGTGCCATATACTATATTAGATCTACAATCGTTAATGTAATGTTAGGAACTAACCTATCCCATGGTGTTTCACAAACAGGGCTCCTGTCTGCTCTTGATGTTGTAGAGGTGAACCCAAGGCGAGCCAAAACAGAGGAAGAGGTTCACAGTACAGCCAGTGTGGCAGTGGATCTCGTGTTAGGCTGTTTTGGACGAGTTCGTGAAGGATCACACCCAGCTGATTACAAAATCCCAGAACCTTAAGTGCAAAACTGCCATACTCAGACTACAAGATAATAAAACTTATAATAGAACTTGACACAAAGAGTGCAGAGATACCACCACCACCATGTCTAATAAGTTTTATTTTGCCTGAAATACCCTTAAAATATAATGTGATCTTGAGCCTGTAATGGTTTATTTTGAATTTTCTGATTGATTCAACTACAAATCCTACAAACCTACAACCACTTGTTCTTAAATCTATGCTAAAACGAATCTCTTTTATTACTAGTTGTGTTCAATTTCCTATAAATGAGTTTTTATTTCTCTTGTGGTGTTTCATTGATGATGGATCTTGTGGAAACCTTTAACAGAATAAAAGCATACAAACAGAAAAAGATAAAGGGAATTCTTTATTTCTGTAGTAAAACAATGTTCACACATTTACAGTATTTTACCACAAATCTTAAGTCACTGGAGTGAAAAGACATGAAATGATATCAATAGAGGCTTTCATTTCAGATTACAGGAGTTTGAGTCACTGGAGTGTTACAGTCTCACTATTACTAACACATCATTTGTTTCTCTACTATCAAACATTTGTATATTCACCATAATTGTGAATAGCCAAAAAAAAAAAAAAAGATATGCAAAGATTTGTATAGCCACTATTTCCAGGGGCACGTTATATTGGACTGGAAGCTCAGTGGTTAAAGCCTTGGATTACAGCTCAGATGCCTTTGAGTTCACATCCCAGAATCACCAAGCTGCCACTGTTAGGCTATTGAGCAAGACCCTCAACCAAATTTTCACCTGCACAAATGAGATAAATGTAATTCACTCTGCATTTACAGCATTTGGCAGACGTTCCTATACAATGTTATTGTTCTTTAATCCTAGTTTCAGTTGAAAAAGTTTAAACCTGCGTAACTTCATGTTAAACATGACAAATGTGTTTACCCCTGTGTGAATGACCTCAGTGCAAGTGAAGCCTTATACAATAACCTGGCATCAGACTGGTGTGTGTGTGTGCGAGTGTGGGTGTGTTAAGGGGAAAGAGTGCATGGGTCCATAGTTTTTAAGTCAGGACTCATGTAGGACATTCAGTGCAATGAGCCAAACCTTTACCTCCCCTACATACAGAGAGACAGACAGAGAGAGAGACAGACAGACAAAGAGGCAGACAGACAGACAGACAGACGCGCACACACACAGGGCAAGGTATTGCAATTGGCTCAGCTATTGAAATCAGTCACAGTCGTAGCTACAATCGTACAAGACTTAAGGATTCCAGAGTGTAGAGGTCACAGATCAAAATGAAGACATTTCAAACCTAAACCCATTTCATTTAGATGAAATGGGTTTAGGTTTGAAATGTCTTCATTTTGATCTGTGAGCTCAGTTAAATCTGGTACCATGTGGATACTTTATTGAAGTTTTGAAATTTTCCCCCACAGTACCTCAGCTATATTAAGACCTGGAAATGTGGAGTGTCATGCGGTGGAGTGTCACTGCTTTCTTCTCTGCAGCTATTTTGAGCAACGATAAAAGGCACCAGCGGCATCGGAGACATTTGTTGGCAGACACACATACACCATTTGAATAAAAATAAAATATGGCGGATCAAAGTTGATTGTTAAAGGCAAAGATGGGTGGGGCTGGGGTTTAACCAGGAACATCGTATAGGCATTAAACCACTAAGTGGACAGAAACGAGGAGGACCGGACAGGAAAGGTCATCATCAGTCTGTCTGATGCAGTCCACAGGGCCTTCTGAACTCCTGACCTCTTTCATGGATCCATTTGTTTGAAACTATATAACAAAGACAAAGAAAGAAGGTTATAAATATAGCGTTCAGCGTCAGTTCAGGCAGGCCACATAGTCAAGCTCGGCTATCAGCTGATGTCAATTTTCTAACCCCGCCCATCAGCTGATCTGATTCCTAAGCGCGCTATTGGTCCCTTTCAAACAGGGCCCCCTATTTAAATGCTTTTTTCAGTCTGTCTGCTTGGCTGTTTCCTCTGCATTACTGCTGCGATTTAAACTCGGCGGCTAATTAAAGTTTAAACCGCAAGCTATCTCCTTTTGTGTTCACGATATGGAACTATAAGAGGTCGTGATTACTATTAGTATACTCGAGCCAAAGGGGAAGTTTTGAAGACGCTTTGAACTTACGGTAAATTGATATGGCATGCATACACTTTTCGTGTATAATGGTGAGTTTGTTGAACCGGAAGCGACCTTAGGGCTGGAGTGGTGTACAGTCTGTTATGCTACGCTACGTTAGGCTATGCTTCACTATGCTATGTATGTTATGCTATGTTATAAGATAAGGTTATGCTATGCTTTTGCATTGCTCGTCATGATGGGTCATGCCATGCTTGCTATACTAGGCTAGATTGCCTCATGCTAGGTAATGCATGCCTCGATATGCCTTGCTAAGCCAGCTCGTTATGGTATGCTAGGTTATGCTATGTTATGTTATGCTAGCTAGGCTTACCTTGCTAGGCTATGTTATGTTATGCTATGCCTTGCTAGGCCAGGTTAGGTTACGTTACGTTATGCTATGCCCTGCTCAGCTATGTTAGGTTACGTTATGCTATGCCCTGCTCAGCTATGTTAGGTTACGTTATGCTATGCCCTGCTCAGCTATGTTAGGTTACGTTATGCTATGCCCTGCTCAGCTATGTTAGGTTACGTTATGCTATGCCCTGCTCAGCTATGTTAGGTTACGTTATGCTATGCCCTGCTCAGCTATGTTAGGTTACGTTATGCTATGCCCTGCTCAGCTATGTTAGGTTACGTTATGCTATGCCCTGCTCAGCTATGTTAGGTTACGTTATGCTATGCCCTGCTCAGCTATGTTAGGTTACGTTATGCTATGCCCTGCTCAGCTATGTTAGGTTACGTTATGCTATGCCCTGCTCAGCTATGTTAGGTTACGTTATGCTATGCCCTGCTCAGCTATGTTGGGTTACGTTATGCTATGCCCTGCTCAGCTATGTTGGGTTACGTTATGCTATGCCCTGCTCAGCTATGTTAGGTTACGTTATGCTATGCCCTGCTCAGCTATGTTAGGTTACGTTATGCTATGCCCTGCTCAGCTATGTTAGGTTACGTTATGCTATGCCCTGCTCAGCTATGTTAGGTTACGTTATGCTATGCCCTGCTCAGCTATGTTAGGTTACGTTATGCTATGCCCTGCTCAGCTATGTTAGGTTACGTTATGCTATGCCCTGCTCAGCTATGTTAGGTTACGTTATGCTATGCCCTGCTCAGCTATGTTAGGTTACGTTATGCTATGCCCTGCTCAGCTATGTTAGGTTACGTTATGCTATGCCCTGCTCAGCTATGTTAGGTTACGTTATGCTATGCCCTGCTCAGCTATGTTAGGTTACGTTATGCTATGCCCTGCTCAGCTATGTTAGGTTACGTTATGCTATGCCCTGCTCAGCTATGTTAGGTTACGTTATGCTATGCCCTGCTCAGCTATGTTAGGTATGTCTTGCTGCTTTCCCAGTTAAATGGGAGATTGTCCCCCCACGAAGCTGCTGCTGTTCCCTGACTAGCTTTCATGGAGCTCATGAAAAGGATGGGCAATTCAGAACAGAGCCATATTGCCAAATGTAAATTTTATAAGCTTGCAAATTAAAAATTTAAATATGTCAAAGAATTGTCTTTATTTTGACTCAAGTGGTCCTGACTGAAATATAGCGTTCAGCATCAGTTCAGGCAGGCCACATAGTCAAGCTCGGCTATCAGCTGAGGTCAATTTTCTAACCCCGCCCATCAGCTGATGTAAATGTTCTAACCCCGCCCATCAGCTGATCTGATTCCTAAGCGTGCTATTGGTCCCTTTCAAACAGGGCACCCTATTTAAATGCTTTTTTCAGTCTGTCTGCTTGGCTGTTTCCTCTGCATTGCTGCAACCCACCTCCTCCCCTAGCTCCTCATTGAAACTTTGTGTTTAACTTAATCAGTGTCATTCTGTTGTCATTAATGCAGACTCGGTTCTAAATGGGGGATTTTGTCTTGCTGCTTTCCCAGTTAAATGGGAGATTATCCCTCCACGAAGCTGCTGCTGTTCCCTGACTAGCTTTCATGGAGCTCATGAAAAGGACGGGGAATTCAGAACAGAGCCATACCGCCAAATGTAAATTTTATAAGCTTGCAAATTAAAAATTTAAATATGTCAAAGAATTGTCTTTATTTTGACTGAATATTCTGACTGAAATATGTAGTATTTTAAGATGGGAGATCATTTGAAGAATAACTGTCCTGAAGCACATTAAAATCCCCATGAAATAACTTTGTAGCTACGAGTCTGCATATTGGTGTAATTCCTGTTGTTGGGAAGTCAGAATGACATGTTAACTGTGCATAGTGATGTTCATGGTAACTTTCTGCTGCTGTATTTTTTTTTTTTTTATTCCTTTGAAGGAATAAAATCCTTCATTGCTAGTGCAGTAACTATGGTATTTAACAGAATGGAACAGTTTTTATGACAGATTTTGAAGTTTGCTTCTAAAAAAAAAAAAGGGGGGGCTCATACACAGTGTTGGGCAATAACGCGTTACTGTAATGGAGTTACATTTGACATTAACTAATACTCTAACGCATTACTTTTTAAATAAAGTAACTCCGTTACTGTTACCATATGGTGCGTTTGTCCGTTACTTTTATAATTTAATTCACTTTGGCTAAAGTGTAGCCTACAGCCTAACCTGTTTACAGCAGCGACACATTGTAGGATTGGTGGATGCCAACCACTGTAAACATGAAGATGCCACACTGTTGGGCGTGTTTCCTTTTATTCAAGTATGTGCGGCAGTAATGGCGAGTTGAGGCGAGAGCAAGACGGGTTTCTCAAAGTGGAAATATGCTCATTATTTCACTTTAGCTGAGCATAAAGACAAAAACCTTTTAGTCAAATGTAAGCTGTCTTTCTGGTTCAAAGGTCCTATCTACTGCAATAAACAGCAATAACAATCTGGAGGTAGAAACCAAATGCCTCGATGAAGCTAACCCGGTGTCGGTGGACACACTCTGAGTGAGTCAAGCCCCTCCAGCCAAACAACAGCGACTAGATTTTAGCCAGACTGTTAGCCAGGGACAGATCAACAAACAGTTTTGTGTTTGTATAGACCATAACGCATAAAAGGGCATTAATGGGAACATTAAAGAACGTTCTTTAAAAAAAGTAACTAAAAAGTTCCTTTTAACAGTAACGCATTACTTTTTGGTGTAAGTAATCAACAAAGTAATTGAGTTTCTTTTTGAATGAAGTAACTAGTAATGGTAACTAGTTACTATTCCTTAGTAACTAGCACCACACTGCTCATACACTATTTTCTAGTAACATTAATGATTAATTGTATGTAATAATGAAAAAGTTTGATTGTCAACCTTCAATCAACTGATACAGCACACATTGGAATCAAAGTCCCCAAATGTAATGCAGCTACACACAGCTATACAGTACACTGCAGAGAGAGACTGAATTCTGGTAGAGATTATTCCTAGCCAATTATATTATAGCTATTAAAATTGCTAAGTGCTTAAACTGGATCTGAAATAGCCGAGAGATGGATCTGCTTTGGGACACTTGTTGAGGACTGGGGAGGAACATTGCTGGTGGAGGGTCAACTGGAATTAGCCAGTTCTGATGTGCTACTAACAGAGACACAGGCAGCTTAAAAACAACACATCACACAATACATTGAGATGTAACAACGGTCAAATAAACTTAAAAGGTAAGACATTGGACCAACTATAGGCTTGATGGTGTTGGACAGATTAAAGGACTAAAGCACTGCTGCATCACTGATGAACTGAGGTCTTATTCTCACTGGTTCCACTATCAGCAGACTGTAGAACGGCCTTGTGGGTAGGAAAGCATTAAGCGACATAAACGTCTCTGTGACACAGGTTTAAAGTCAAACTCAGAATTTCATTAAAAAAATACATTTTGGACATAAAATAAATTTGCTTAAGTTTACATGGTAATTACGGATTAATATGCAATTTGTTCAGGGTGGAGGCTTCAAAATAAGATGGAACTGATCGGAAATATTTACATTCGAAAATCTAAAATATTACTTTTATTATTGCAGTGTAAAGAAAAAGGTGAGTTAATGCAGATGACCATCAGTTCACTCACCCCATTTATTGCCCATAAGTACAGGGCATGCAGCGTGCCTTGTGTTATAGTCTCCCTCTCCACTTGGAAACAGGTTATACCAAAACACTGCTGTACCCTGGAGTTCATAGACACAAACACACACTTTATCATATCAAGCAAAAGCAAAGATTGACAAAAGACTAAAAACTGGCAGAAATCACTAAGTAAACACGTTCTGTTTCACTAGAATGGACATGCTATTACCTTTATTGGCTTTACTGCTGCTCCTACTTCAGGGAACACTGTGGCTCCCCCTGCTGACACGTCACTCATCTACAGAGGAAACATGCGCCCATATTACAGAGGCCTCGTCTTTAAACAGGAATTTGCATTTAATAATAAGAGGAAATACAAGCACGTGTTTAATAGTCTAAATCACTCACATAGAAGAGCCAGGTGGCAATGCGATTCCCTGTGCCCAGCTCCTTAAAGGCGTCTGGCTCGTCTTTCTATGTGGAGATCGTAAAAATGACCAGATAGCAGGAAACAAAAGGGAGAAATGTTTCAGTTGTGTTTTGAGACTCCTGCTTTGAGTTCAAATTGATGGAAACGACTCTGCACCAGGACCTTACTTTATTGGATTATTTGTATTTTAAACAAGGCAGTACTAATTTAAAAAGCAGTTTACTACCAAAAAGTAGTAGCTGTATAACAAATAAATAAACACAGTATATTGTAGTATTAAATTATTTTGACACCTTTATATATACTGACATATTTATATGATGAAATGACTCCATGGACAGAAAAAAAATATGAAATGCCCGAGGATGAAATGCACTGTGTTTATTACAGACCTCATTCTGTAACTTCTGAATTTCATGGGCCTAAAAAGATGCTCCTGAATTATTTGTCTTTAGTCTTTTTTTTTTTTTTAGTTTTGTTGAGATCAGGTGATGTGCAGATCTCCATGAGAGACCAATGTACATTACGCCAAACTGCTCACTGATGTTGAGAGATGTGAAAGAGTAAAATTACAATAGTGTTTACCCGTCCAAAGTCATAGTGTGGCTCATACTGGCCTCCGACACCGTAATTAGCCACCTAAGAGGAACACAGAAACAGATATAATATGCAAAACACATTAGAGTAAAAAATATTAGAAAACGGTTTGTATACAGTGGGTTTGGAAATTATTTAACCCCCTCTACAATTTTGGCACACGTAGACTTGGACGCTTGAAATGTTTACATCTTTAAAATGTAAAGTTTTTGCACTTGCAGCCAGGTTCTCTTGGTTCCCACACACATGCACACACACAATCATGCGTGCACAGACACAATCGCGCAAACACATACACACTTGCATACACACACCCTCTCACATACACACACACTTGCATACACACAAAACGCATTCTCACACAGAGCCACACCTGTAACTCCTCTGCTGTTTTCATATCCAAACCTGTAAGATCCTCAATTCTCTGATTAATACGGTCCACCACTGGGTGCTCATAGGCTGCTAACCAGGCACTGCAAACAGAAAACAATCAATTAATTTCTTTAATCAGTGTGAAAACAGAAATTTTGAGAGAGTCAATGATATAGGATCACAGTCGTTGTTGGGAAATGGTCAAGAAGGACTAAATGAGCGTTAGTGGAAGGTACAGCATGCAGTGTGTAGTTAGTCATATGTAGGGAGTTTAGTGCTAGGCTACTCAGTGTTTCCCATTTTAGTAAAGATAATATATCATCAGCCGAATGTGATTTTGATGACTAGGAGGCTCTCAGACGTACTGCATGTTAATAAGGACTAAATTACTACCTTTACAAACGTATCAGTATTTTGATATTAATGGAGGTGTGAAAGCTCCAATACAGCAGTGACATATATGTAAACCCTCTAAGGCATATATGAGATGAGTTTTCCAAGACCGACATTAAATATAGTAAACACATTAAATATGCAGCTGATACAGGGTTCATGAGATGGCTGTTGGTGCTAGACAAGACAATTTGATTATTTTAGGTACTGCTGATCTCCTGGACGTTTCCTGCACAACAGTCTCTAGAGTTTTCACAGAATAACCTTAAGGAGCAGCTTAACATTTTTTATTTCAATATCTTCAACTATATTCTGAGGGAAAGACTATTCCGATCATGAAGTTATGTTCTGTATTCGTTGGTTGTGACGAACAAGTCTTTTATTTAAATAATAGTGCATTAAGAATCCCTTTGTCATTTAATGCTGAAATAATATAGACGAGTGCCATAATCCAGTAGGTTTTAAATAAAACTATTGTTAATCACAACCACTGAATGTAAAACATGACATCATGAAATGATTAGTCAATAAAAACACAAATAACACCAACAGCACTGCTCCTTTTTCTACAAGAGCAACACCTGTTCTCCTCTTCCAAGAGCTGGTCAAAAGGACAAGGACAAGTTTAGTGTTGTACAGAAAACATACAAGTTTATATGAGTTTATCTGAGATTTATGTTAATACAAATCTCTCTTGGAAAAACACCTACACCTGAGTCCAGACTTTTAACTGAGATATGGTTAACAGCCAATGAAAACACAGACCTGACCATCGGCAACTTCAGATTCACTCACTTACCCATAGCCACAGACCGCGCAGACCTCTGTGGGTGGGTGCGCGGCGCTCTGTGGGTGGGTGCACACAGAGCGACGCGCACACAGAGCGACGCGCACACACAGAGCGACGCGCACACACAGAGCGACGCGCACACACAGAGCGACGCGCACACACAGAGCGACGCGCACACACAGAGCGACGCGCACACACAGAGCGACGCGCACACACAGAGCGACGCGCACACACAGAGCGACGCGCACACACAGATGTCGAAACCTGACCTGTAAAGTCCTGGAGTACACAAAATCACTGAAGGTGTGCTTTTGTATCTGACACCAACAAGTTAGTGGCAGATCCGTTGAGGCCTGCAAGTTGGGAGTTGGGCCTCCATGGATTTACTTGTTTGTCCAGCACATCCCACAGATGGTCACACGGCACATGATTCCCACAGATGTGGGGAATTTGGAGTCCAAGTCCACATGAATGCCAGGACCCAACGTTTCATAACAGAGCACTATCTAGAGCATCACACTGCCTCTGCCAGCTTGGCATCTTCATGTTACTGGTTCACTGGTGGTCCATCATTTGATCCCTTTTTTAGGTAGTCCATAACAGGAATACTTCAGAAGGCCTGTCATTTTGGAGATGCACTGACCCATTCGACCCATATCTATTGGGCCCTTGTCAAAGTCACTCAGATTCCTTACGCTTGCCAATTTTTCCTGCTTCTAACACAAACTGACTGTTCACTTACTGCCTAACATATATCACCACCTGACAGGTGCCACTGTAAAAAACTATCCAATTATGTTAACTTCAACTGGTCAGCTGATTTAACATCAAAGCACGTGCACAAACAAACACACGTTAACGCAAACGCCAAACACAAGTAAGGCAATTAAAACTGCAAAAATGTTGAGATGTGACTATGAATAAAAAAAATACTTATGTTATAAGCAAATGTGAATACATACATATGTTTGATCAGATAATGTGTCCTAAACAAATATATATACAGATATGAACGATGAAAACCTGAAAATAAAAACCTAAATATCTCATATTTAGCTACGTAATTAAACCATTTTCAAAGGAACTCCAAATTGAGTTCAGGTCCTCTTTAAGTCCTGTTTGCTATAATTATATTGAGATGTCTCTAGGACTGTCTGGAGATCACTTGTACAGGACCCGAACAGTCCAATATAAAGATTCTCTCACTCTTGCTCTTGCTCACACACACACCAATTAATTAACATTTATACGTATGTAAAAGAGTTCATACTGATGAGACAATTCTGATTCCAAAGACGGGAAATAACAGGAAAACAAAAGGACACATGCTTCCTGACCATCTACAGTTCACCTTTAGCCCCTTACCTCTTGGAGACTCTGTATTGGGCTGTGGTGAGTTGCCCTGTTTGGGGGTCATGCACGGTGGCACGCCTGAGCTAAGGAGAAGGCACAGGGGAATACAGAGAGAAAGAGGAAAGGAGGGAAAGAGTAAGAGCAAGCAAGCAACCCAATATGATTTCCCTTTATACCTTATTTGGTGAGCAGAACCTACTTTAGTTCTCTAATTTCAAGTCTGCATTTATAAGAAGTAAACCAGCTCGGCCGTGTTAATTCTCTATCTCCTCTGTGTTAATGTAGATGTTGCAGCAACCCTATCATGATCAGCGACACCTAGAGGAACACCCTGCACACTCTTAAGATCTCTGGGAAATCGTTGTTACAAATATTATTTTTTACTCTCTGGCACGACTCATCTATGAAACATTAAATAACATACAGTACTATTATGCCAAAGAACAAATGAAACTTACTCGTTAACAGAAGACAACAATACATACAACTATTTGTTATACAGTCCCCTCTGAATGTACTGGAACGATAAGGTCAATTTTCTTGCTTTTGATACAGACCAAAGACATTTGGGTTTGCAACGACGGATCAGCTTTCATTTCCTGGCATTTAAATCTAAATGTGTAAAACAACTTAAGAGCACCAAATTTTTAGACAAGCCAAAGAATTGGAACACGGTATTAAGGTAAAATCACACAGAATATTTAGTTGTGTATTAAACCAGTGACCCACTGACATAACCACTGACATTATTCTTTTGTTATGTTTTTCCAGGCTTGTACTGTAACTTCTTCAGGTTATTTATTTTGTCCTTTGTTGTGTTGGTGTGTTTTGGGTCACTGTCTCACTCCATGATGAGGTTCCTCCTGATTAGAGGCAGACAGAGGATGACATGACTGCCACCATCATGAGTTACACAAGTCACCGATGATCTTGTGTTTTGTATCGTGAGCAAATTCTTTCTTTCTCCACACTTTGGCCTTTATATCACTTTGATAGAGGTTAATAATGAAGAATTCCTTCAGGAGTTCATAAAACAACACACACACACACACATTCCCAAAAGTTTGTGGACACCTGACCATCACACCTGTATGTGGGTCTTCCCACATTGCAGCATTACAATTTCTCTTTACTGGAACCAAGTGGCCCAAAAATGATTCAGATTGGATGGTTGGACTGGAAGAACTCAAGTGTCCTGCATAAAGCCCTGACCTCAATATCAGCCAACGCCTTTGGAATGCTTTGAAACAACCTTTCCGTCTAAATCTAAATATTTTTCCTTTTATTAAAACAGAAGTGTACAGTGCCCTCTGTGTGTCCTGTCTTGCTAAAGTTGCTGAGGTAGAATGTGATGAAAAAAAATGTGTCTGGATGACTGGCATGGCCTGTGTGCCTATAGTCTTACCTCTTGCTGATACGATAGTGGGCGGTCTCCAGTACACCAGTGACAGGGTTGGAAATGGTGGCACGGCGCAGCTGTGAAGCCAACCGGCCGAGAGGAGACGAATTACTCACCACGCTAATTATGTACATTGGTTTGGGGATTATGATGTTCCCATAACACTAAACTTCTTCAGTGGGCCTCATTTAACCAGCTTACTGTAAGGTTGTGTGTACATATTTACGTAAACCAAACTGAACATGCTGTTGGCTTTATAAAGGTTTCAGGGAAGCTGATTTTTCTTCATACTTGCATTTGTATGCTAGTAATCCATAAAGTACAAAGCATGTAACTGACACGGTTCATATTAAGGGATGCCCACAAGGCTGGAAACATGACTACTCAATGGGAAAAGAAAAGACAGAACTGCAGAAGTAATTTGGATTAACAACTATGCCAATAAAATAAAAATAAAAAAAAAACAATATTACAGCCTAAAAATATCAAAATCTAGAGGCAAAAAGGGCTTATGAGTTCCTTTAGATTTCATATTTTGTACTATTTAATATAAAATAATTGATCTATAATTTTTCTCGATATCACCCTGATCTAGTGAACTAGCCTGGAAATGTTTTAGATATAAACAACAAAGTCACTCTGCTTAGTGCTGTAAATGCAAAAGTCTAAAATTTTGATTATCTGATTTGAAGTTAATTTAGTCTTAACATAAATTTAGACGCACTGCATAGAATTCAAATGTTTTTCAGAATGATAGGATTGATAGGATATTGATAGGAATGATAGGATAATGCTGAATTTCTTGTGAAAACTTTCAAAAACATACTACTTAAAAAATAAATCCATTGTATCCAGCTTGATAAATGAGGCCCAAAGTTTTATCAATTAACCCATTCCTCAGTTAGCCTGAACTACCAGGTCATGCTGTGCCTGTAATCATATTATTAATAGAACTACAGCAGCATATAAGTTTGGGTATTTCCAAAGAGACAGAAGCTGCCTCAGTCTAGGCAAACTTTTAAATTCTATAAAAATGAGCAGGAGCACTAAAGTCTAGTATGGTTTCTCCAGTTCAGGCTTTGCCAGTTCTACATAACAAATTAACTCATGAAGAGCTTTTTTTTAATAACATATAGTGTGTAAGGTTTTCAGCTCTAGTCATGAATCCAGTAATCTGTGATTTATTTTATAAGTAGTGATAAAATTCCTTTCAGTACAAATACTAAAACTGATCAGAAATGAAAGATTTGTAACTCATAAGATTCTTAGATTGTATGTTACTCACCCTGGGCTTGGCCAGTTCTTTGACTTTTTCCATCTCCCTGTCACTGATGATGTTGTGGTAACGTACTATGCGTGGTCTGTCCCACTCATCCTCCTGTTTCACCGGGCCCAGCACATAGTACGGGTGCCTGTTGTTGTCATAGAACCGGCAAAATAGCCGGCTCTGTTTGCGTGGGGTCTGTGTGGTGTAAAATAAAGAGTAGGAGACTATAAATTCAGTCCTGTATACATGGTCCGGCCAGCAAATCAGCTGGATTCAATGAACGGTTACTGCAAACAGCTGTATATAGTAAACACAAACAAATGAATAATGAATGAAAGACTCTGAGTAAATGAACAGAGAAAAATACTAGTTGTAAATGCTTCCAGGAGGTATACTATTCAATAAAGAAAATAAAATCCTAACATGATCTATGGCCTTTCTAAAAATAGTTGACTCTGATTTTAGATTAAGACGGTAGGAGAAAAAGTGGGTTTATTTTTGGATATACAGAATCAGTGACTATCATGGAAACTGCATGTTGAGCAATGAGAAACGCATGAATAAATGATGGTGGAAAGAATATATCCGGATGTTTTTTCTTCTTAATTAAGTCACCTGCAAATAAAACAGCCACCAGACAGCAAACATATGGGGAGGGTGAAGGTTAACATGTTCATCCATTGAGACTCCTAAAGCCAGCCAACTGCTGAAAACCACTTAATGACTTAATAATGATGAAGAGTGTAAATCATGTCACCAGCCTTCAAAAACAAACTTCTATGGGGGATTTTGGAGCGTTGTGTTTGATATTGCTCTCTACCAAAAAGTGAGCACTAACTGAAAGAATCTCCTTAGAAAAAAAATGTTCTTTATCCCTCCATTTCCAGATACTTAAACCTATGCTGAGGTGCATTAGTAAAAGAAACACTGGAGTCTTGGATAGATAAGATTTTCCGTAATATTTGCTGTGGTTATTACTTAGCCCCACTGTAACGACTGTTCCTGTGTACTGTCTGAATGTAAAGAAGCATATAATAAGGTTTGACTCTTACCAGCCTGACTCCTTCGCCTCTGCAAAGCTGCTCATACTTCTTCCTTTCTGTATGGACATCCTTCTTCCTGTCTGCCTCTCCCTTTTCTCGCTCTTCTTTCTCCTCTTCTGTTCCTCTCTGCTCCTTCTCTACTTTTCTCTGCTTGGCCAGCTGGTATTCAAAGTACTTTAGGTTGCCATTGGCTCTCTGATGAGTTGGATCTGCACAGCAGGGATGATTATATTAGCTGTTAGAAATGATAGCACTCACACAAACCCAAATACATCTGTTTCTATCAGTATCCTGCAGTATCAGACCCTCCACTGCACAACATCCAGTCCACATGCCTTACCTAGTGTCAGCAGTCGTTTTGTATGCTCCAGTGCTCTCTCTAGTTCCCCCTGCTGGTATACAGAGTAGCTCAGGTAGTCTAGGGCGGTCACAGCATCAACGCTTGACTGCTCGCCATCATCTAACTGTCTCACAGCCTGCGTCATCCACAGCTCTGTGTGATAGTAATCGGCCTCGGAGTACGCGATCTTCCCCAACTCAAAACAGTCCTCCACTGTCAGAGTGCTCTTATACGGCAAATCTGCAGGCAAACCTATGAAAGCGCATATAATCATTTATAGCGTTTCAAGTTAAACCCTAGTTAGGCCTACATAACACTGACAAATATAACATCATATATATTAACATCACACAGAACAAACAGGATAATTGAGATGCATTTTGAGAGTCATTACATTTACTTTAACCTTTTTTCCACCACTCACTCCATCCTTCAGGCCTTACTCACCAGGTAGATCTCCAGTGGAGATAACCTCTGTTTTTAGATTATAGGTGTCTTGAAGACGGAGCAGAGCTTTGGCTGCTCCTGCCTGGTCTTCATCATTAGGAAAGTGCTGCCGTTGGATGGTTAGGTTGGAGATAAATCCTGTGTAAATAAGATATTTGTTTAGATATGTTTCAGCTTCTGTTGACAGAGATTTAGATCAACATATTCCTATTTAACCTTGACAGAAAATTCTGCATGGAGAATACGTTTTTATACGTTTTTTACGTTTCGAATACCCCTTATGAGAAACTTAATATCAAGGTCTGTGACGTCGCCCGGTATGGCGCAACCGGGGCCCCACCCTGGAGCCAGACCCGGGGTTGGTGCTTGCATGTGAGCGCCTGGTGGCCGGGTCTTACCCCACGGGGCCCAGCCGGGCTTAGCCCGAAGGAGCGACGTGGGACCGATCTCCTATGGGCCCACCACCTGCAGGAGGAACCATAAGGGGCTGGTGCAATGTGGATTGGGTGGCAGTCGAAGGCGGGGGCCTCGGCGACCCAATCCCCGGACACAGAATCTGGCTCTAGGGACATGGAATGTCACCTTGCTGGGGGGAAGGAGCCTGAGCTGGTGCGGGAGGTTGAGAGATACCGACTAGAGATAGTTGGGCTCGCCTCCACGCACAGCTTGGGCTCTGGAACCCAACTCCTTGAGAGAGGCTGGACTCTTTACTACTCTGGAGTTGCCCGCGGTGAGAGGCGGTGGACTGGTGTGGGCTTGCTCATAGCCCCCAGCTCAGCAACCATGTGTTGGAGTTCTCCCCGGTGAACGAGAGGGTCGTTTCCCTGCGCCTTCGGGTCAGGGATAGGTCTCTCACTGTTATTTGTGCTTACGGGCCAAATGGCAGTGTAGAGTACCCGACCTTCTTGGCGTCTCTGGAAGGGGTGTCAACTGTCAACTGATCACCACCTGGTGGTGAGTTGGATCCGATGGCGGGGGAGGAAGTTGGACAGACTTGGCAGACCCAAACGTACTGTGAGGGTCTGCTGGAAATGTTTGACAGAGTCTCCGGTCAGAGAGATCTTCAACTCCCACCTCCGGCAGAGCTTCAACCAGATCCCGAGGGAGGTTGGAGACATTGAATCCGAGTGGACCATGTTCTCCACCTCCATTGTCGACGCGGCCGCTCAGAGCTGTGGCTGTAAGGACTCCGGTGCCTGTCGTGGCAGCAATCCCCAAACCCCGTAGTGGACCCCGGAAGTAAGGGATGCCGTCAAGCTGAAGAAGGAGTCCTATTGAGCCTGGTTGGCTTGGGGGACTCCGGAGGCAGCTGATAGGTACCGGAGGGCCAAGCAAGAAGGAATTCTGGCAAACCGTCCGGTGCCTCAGGAGGGGGAAGCAGTGCCCTGCACACACTGTTTACAGTGGGAGTGGGAATCTGCTGACTTCAACTGGGGACATCCTCGGACGGTGGAAGGAGTACTTTGAGGTTCTCCTCAACCCCACCGACATGTCTTCCACTGAGGAAGCAGAGGCCGAGGGCTCAGTTGTGGACTCGTCGATCCCCCAAGCTGAGGTCACTGAGGTAGTTGAGAAGCTCTTCGGAGGTGATGAGATCTGCCCTGAGTACCTCAAGTCTCTGAATGTTGTGGGGCTGTCTTGGTTGACACGCCTCTGCAACATCGCGTGGCGGCTGGGGACAGTGCCTCTGGACTGGCAGACTGGGGTGGTGGTCCCTCTGTTTAAGAAGGTGGACCGGAGGGTGTGTTCCAACTACAGGGGATCACACTCCTCAGCCTCCCCGGAAAAGTCTATGCCAGGGTACTGGAGAGGAGAATTCGGCCGATAGTCAAACCTCAGATTCAGGAGGAACAATGTGGGTTTCGTCCCGGT
>NC_083461.1:22858492-22868492 GCF_030014155.1 Tachysurus vachellii | reverse complement strand
ATACACACACTTCCAATATACATCCATCAAACTGTTTACATGCTGTGTGTGCTGTTTTGAACACTTTTTTCCTCTTTGCACATACTGTCCAACATTTCAGTCATTTTGCACATACTGTTGTTTGCTGTTTGTGCACAATCCTGTACATTATCTCAGGGACCTGCTGCTAAGAAACTGTGTTCATTATAGTATTACTGCACACAATATTGTCTGAAAATACAGTATTTACACTGGTCGGTGCTGTTTCTGTTTATTGTCTTTTATATATTGTTTTTTTGTATTGTCTTGTAACTTTTTGTCTGTACTGTCTTTTGTCCTGCACTGTCTTGTCTGTCTTGTTTATCTTGTCTTGCACTGTTTGCACCAGGTTGCACAGATACACTTTATGTATCTAGGACTAACTTACTAAGACCTTAGCTCTGTCTTTGTTTTATGTAGCACCACAATCCTAGAGAAGCGTTGTCTCATTTCACTGAGTACTGCAACAGCTATATATATTTGAAATGGCAATAAAAGCTTCTTGACTTGACAAGCCAGGTTGAGCTTCATACACTTATCTTACTATACTATACTCGTTTCAACAATGAAGCATGGTTGTGGTGGAATCATGGTCGTCGGAAGCAAATAAAAGCGGGTGGGTCCTGTTCCACATATAATGGTGTCGACACCCATGGATTTCAGGAAGCAGGAGCGTGGTCAATGCTGTAGGTAAAAGACGGAATGGAGTTTAATTTATTAGGGCATTCCTCAAGCAGAATGGATTCGACTGGCGGCGCTCTGAAAAGTAATAAAAAAAGACATATGCGCCGAATAGAGATATTAAAAGTCGGTGGGTCCAATATTATTGGTCTTAAAATGTGGGTGGGTCCTGTCCCACCCACATATAATGGTTCCGACACCCATGGGTGGAATTATTTTGTTGGGGGTTTTATCATCAGCAGGAACTGGGCAAGGCTGAGGATAAAATGGGTTGAGTCCTATTTTCAAATATCCTTGATACTGGAACGGTTTCCATCAGAAATGTATTCCAACAGGACAGTGACCTTGTGAACTGGTGTTAGAACTGTGCAAGCGATCCTCAATCCAACTGAAAGTCGGTCTACTTACCATCAATAGTCTCCATCTAATCACAGAATATTTGACTAATTTTGAGCAAAAAGAGAGGCATTTGAGTTCAGACAGCAATTGAGGAAACAAAGAATTCAACAACTGACAGAACATTTTTTATGAGCATTAATAGAAATCCCACCAAAATAAAAACAAAGCCAGAGCACACAAGGAAAAGAAGAGTGACATTTCCTGCAGTACCCAGTCTTCCCCAATCACCTGTCTGATCTAAAGTAAAAAGTCACTAGTTTATACGACGCAGTAACAAAATTAATAGTAATGCAAATTAAAAACCAAGTCTACACACGATTGGGATACTTTCACACAACTGTCGGCTTTGTGCTGAGTAGGTGATTAACAAGGACATTGTTTTTAAAATTAAATAGAAAGGTTGATATACATAATTGTATGTTGTTAATACATACATACATACAAATCGTATGTTGATAATACATACATACAATGCACACAAAACATACACACACATACTGTACATACACACGCACACACACACAAAACATACATACACACACATGTACACACACATACATACCACACAATACATACATACACATACATACATACAGTCATGACCAAGTGTTCACACCCCTAAAGTATCTCACAGAAAAGTATTGCAATTACACATGTTTTGCTATACACATGTTTATTTCCTTTGTGTGTATTAGAACAACACAAAAAAAAAAAACAAGAGGAAAAAGAAAATTTGACATAATTTCAGACAAACTCCAAAAATGGGAAGGACAAAATTACTGACACCCTTAACTTAATATTTGGTTGCAGACCCTTTGGAAAACATAACTGAAATCAATCGCTTCCTATAACCATCAGTAAGCTTCTTACACCTCTCACCTTTGCAAACTGCTCCAGGTCTCTCATATTGGAAGGCCGTCTTTTCCCAACAGCAATTTTAAGATCTCTCCACAGGTTTCCAATGGGATTTAGATCTGGACTCGTTTGCTGGCCACTACAGAACTTTCCAGAGCTTTGTTACCATCCATTTCTGTACTTTTTGAAGTATGTTTGGGGTCATTGTCCTGCTGGAAGACCCATGATCTCAGACGCAAACCCAGCTTTTTGACACTGGGCCCTATATTGCGACCCAAAATACTTTGGTAATCAGCACACAGTCAGGGCACCCATTGCCAGAGGCACCAAAACAACCCTAAAACATCTTTGAACCTCCACCATATTTGACTGTAGGTTCTGTGTTCTTTTCATTCCGTTTTTGGTTAACAGTAGAATGATGTGCTTTACCAAAAAGCTCTATCTTGGTCTCATCTATCCACAAGATGTTTTCCCAGAAGGATTTTGGCTTACTCGTGTACATTTTGGCAAACTGAAGTCTTTTATGTCTCTCTGTCAGCAGTGGGGTCCTCCTGGGTCTCCTGTCATAGCGTTTCATTTCATTCAAATGTCGACGGATAGTTCGTGCTGACACTGATGCACCCTGAGCCTGCAGGACAGCTTGAATTTCTTTGGAACTTGTTTGGTGCTGCTTATCCACCATCCAGACTGTCCTGCGTTGCAACCTTTCATCAATTTTTCTCTTCCGTCCACGTCCAGGGAGATTAGCTACAGTGCCATGGTTTGCAAACTTATTGATCATGTTGCGCACTGTGGACAAAGGAACATCTAGATCGCTGGAGATGGACTTGTAACCTTGAGATTCTCAAGTCCTCAGACAGTTTTTCTTCTCCTCTTTCTGTTCTCCATGGTTAGTGTGGCACACACAGACACACAATGCAAAGACTGAGTGAAACTGACTCACCTTTTTATCTGCTTTTAGGTGTGATTTCTATATTGCCCACACCGGTTACTTGCCCCAGGTGAGTTTAAAGGAGCATCATATGCTTGAAACAAACTTATTTATCGACAATTTTGAAAGGGTGCTAATAATTTTGTCCGGCCCATTTTTGGAGTTTTGTGTGAAATTATGTCAAATTTGCTTTTTCCTTTGTGTCATTTCTATACACAAAGGAAATAAACACATGTATAGCAAAATTTGTGTAATTGCAATACTTTTCTGTGAGAAATACTTCATTTTCTGGAAAAATTTTAGGGGTGCAAACAATTTTGGCCATGACTGTACGTATACACACACACACACATACTGTATACACATACATATACATACACACGCACACACACACACATAAATACACACAAATATACATACACACATACATACACACACATATACATTCACACACAAACAGATATAAATACACACAAATTATACATACACACACACATATACATACATACATACATACACATACATACACACACACATAAATACACACACATATACATAAACATACACACACACACAGATATAAATACACACACATACACACATATATACATACACACACACATACATACACACACATATACAAACATATATACACATACACACACATACATACACACACACTTTCAGTATCTCTCTCCGTCACTGCAATCGAGCTGCATTGGAGTCGATTCGGAACCGGAACCTGACCCAATGACTCACTCAGGCTCCACATACGAGATAGAATTTTGTGTAACTTTTGTAACCCACAGAATACAAACACACAAAACAGTCTATACGCGCGGGGGAATCTGCCACGTCCCCTGCCCTACCCCCATACATCCTTATATCAGCCCCTGGGGCACAATACAGGAGTTCAGCAGCATGATTTTCTTTCCCTTTATAAAGAAGAGTTGATTCTCACCGAATCACTTCACTCATGTAAACAGTGTCACTAATAATGACCAAATCTGGCCTTAATCCGATCCTCCTCACGCCGATACGGATTCATACCATCTGCAGATCATATTTAAAGCTCATTTACATTTAAACACAAAGACTTTTCCTTTGTTTGTTGTCGAACAATAAAAGGTTGTTGACAGTAAAGAAAACTTTTCCCTCAGCAGCAGTTGCAGCACTGAAGCTCCAGCACTGAGGTCATCAACACAGCCTTCACCTCAGGCGTGTACACAAATTGTACACGATATAACTGTGCTTTCGTTATTATTTAATGAGAAATAGGATGAAGAAGACATGAAACCTACCGTGGTTTTATTCATTATCCCACCAAACCACTGGATCATTGCTGCAGCACCGTTTCCAATCGGACCCACACGGCTCTAGGGAAGTAACGGAAATGTCGCACCCTGTTGGCACAAAGCAGAACAGCTTCTAATGCCACGCGACCTGTAGACCGACTTCAGCCAATTGCTTGAGTTAAAAAAAAAGAATATCAGTTTTACTTTATTTACGCACGTACATTATTTAATCCCCAAGAAATGGAAACATTTAAATAAACAAGCAAATAGTTTATCTTGCCTGATTTTCTTGTAGTTTTTCACAACTCCAAACGGCAGGGGGCGCTGTAATGTGACATGAGCCCAAAAACGCACAGGACGAATATGTGCCGAGGGAAAGTGCGCTTTCATTAAAGATTTGTGTATATGCTGAATGTTAGTAATATAGTGTATATGTTGCGTTGGTCTCGTCATTGTAAGTGTCCGTACTTTCGACTCGTAAAATTTGGGCTAAAACAATGATGCCTCCGTGTTAGCGACAAGCTAATAGCTAACTAACATGTGACGTGAAGCCACGTTGATGTGACGTCACTCGCGTTACAGCCTCGAGCCACGTGCACCATAAAAGAAGATAGTTCAGTAGTGTGTGTATGAGAGTGAATGTGAGTGCATGAGAGTGTTTATGAGTGTATGAGAGTGTATGAGAGTGCATGTGATTGTGAGATTGCGTGTGCGTGCAGGGCAGCATGGAAATCAGAGCTTAATCTGAGTGATTGAAACATATTGTCACTCCCTGAAAGTTAATCTTTACAAAGCTGCAGCATGTGGACAAGTCACCTTTGTGTTATTTTGTTGAAGTGCCTTGTAGTGGTTATTATTGTAGTGGTAGTGGTTATACCTTGTAGTGGTTATTAATGGTGCTTGCAAAGCATCATTATTTTTATCCTGCATACTTATTATTATTAATGGTGCTTGCAAAGCAACATTCTTGTTATTCTGCATACTTATTATCATTAATGGTGCTTGCAAAGCAACATTCTTATTCTCGTGCATACTGTGAATAGAAATGTTAGGAGTGGAGTAACTGCCATACAACATGCACATGGTTATCCTTATGTGACAATCTCATCCAATACTATAAAGAAAGAAAGTGAAATTAATGCAACAAAAAGAGAGAAACGAAATAAAAAACAACAAAGACAGAGAGCAAGGAAAAAGGAAGCTGTGGAAAATAAACTAAAATAAATGGGGAAATTGTTATATGAAATAAAGAAATTGAATATATCTGATTAAAACTGTAAAGGAAAAGATCTAGAAGGAACCTGATTCAACCCAAAGAGGAACAGACACTGTACCTAGACAGTTGGATCAAGACCCATCGTCTTGCTGAAAGAAGATTATTGAATTGTTATAACTTCTCTTTTCCATTTTATAGCATGATACGTTTCCTTTACCTTTTATTTGAATTTTCTTTTTCATTTTATAGAATGACAAGTATCATTTACCTTTATATGAATTTATGTAACCATTGTGTGATTAAGAAATGATATAATTTTCATTAGTATGTTTAGATATTAAGACAGAGTAACAGTGAAAGCTTAAAAGGAAATCACATGTTTTTGTGTCAGCAGCTTTGTATCAACAGAATAAGAACACACAGTCAGCCGTGCAGCTTAGGAGACGTCTCACGATGTTTTGCAAAAGTATGAGATCATGAGAGACCTGACAGGATACTGACAGAAGCATAATGACCGTTATGAGATCATACTAATAAAATGGTATAAATTGGGTTTTAGAACGAGTTATCGGTGTGCATTCACCTTGAGGCAAGCTCATTGTGTTATACTTTGTTATTGTTGATAGAGGGTGCATCAGGAGAACAAACGCAGGCTTACACTTGGAGAGTGTTTCTTGGTTTGTTTTATCTTTGCATTTTACTTATTTCTACTTACGCTAGAATTGTTTGACTATTTGAAGGAGATTTTGTTTGTAATTTTCTTTTATTTTACCTTACATATATTACACAAACCTATTTATATTACACTACTTTTAATAAAAACAAGGCCTCCCATTGTGAGGAGCCTGAAAAGACAAAAAGGTCTAAGTCTGACTCCTTCATCTAAAGATTCACTCAATAGAATAGGTAGAAGAACTTGGAGCAGAACCTTTGTTAGAAGACCGAGGGACTTTGAAGTATACCTGCGTTCAAGGTAAGAGCAACTCTAATTGTTGATCTTGTGTTTTCAATACTAACCTGTGCAAACTATGACACATCCTTTAGCGGGATTGTGGAAGGGTTTCCTACGCAATCCGAAAACAAGTGTCACTAGAGGACACGTATGTCAGTATAATTACTTCAATACTTATTATTATTCTTCCGGTTCAAATTTCGGCGCGTAACTTGTCCCGCAGCTTTTGTCCTAGACCGATGAATGAGGTGTCAAATCGACTGGCTCATTGAGGAGAGGTGTGCTATGACTTTTATAAGCGATCAGACCAACGATATTCGCACAGCGGACGAAAAAGTGGCCAGAAAAGTCCCATAGAAATGAATTGGAAATTCCTAAAATTCCTTTAAGCTCTCACACACGCAGCGTGCTCAGAGCTCAGGCACGGCTTCTCTTCTGTGTTCTCCTAGTTACTGTAGATGTAAAGGAGACTCTCAATACATATAACTATCAACTCCACACATCAAGCCAATGATTCCAAAAGTATTGGCCCCCAGCCCGATAAGGGGAACTGACGTCACGTGTAAACCCTCTCCTGTGTTCTATGCAGTATAATAATAAGTAGAATCACATAGTGACTGCAGTATTATGAAATGTCCAAACCCTCAGTAGCCACTTTTTGCCAAAAGTATTGGCACCCCAACGGGTATTCTGGTGACATCACGTGATGTCACGAAATGGACATGTCATATATCAAAACACTCAGCCCAATGAGGGGAAGTGCCTCATGTGTATTCTGGTCACGTCACGTGAGGTCATGTGTAGCCCCACCCCCAAAATAAGCGAAATAAAAAATTAGCATAACATGGACATGTGACATATCAAAACACTCAGCACAATGAGGGGAACTGCCTCACGTGTATTCTGGCCACGTCACGTGACGTCACGTGAAAATGAAAGATTTGCTCAACATGGACATGTGACATATCAAAACACTCAGCACAATGAGGGGAACTGCCTCACATGTATTCTGCTCACGTCACATGCTCATGTCCGCTTGCCTCTAAAAGTATTGGCACCCTAGCGGTCCAGTAGCTTTCACAATCTTTCTGTCCACTTGCCTCCAAAAGTAACACTGACCCTTATGTCCACTCGCCTCCAAAAAGCACCAGCCTTTGCGAATACTTGCACCGTCAAAGCCAACATCAAAGTTTGTCGTGACGAACTTTACAAATCTAGTTATTATGTTGGCTTTGTAGACGCCAACATTCTGATTTCCATTATAAGCTTATTATTATTATTATGTTGGCTTTGTAGAAGCCAACATTCTGTTTTCCGTTATAAGCTTATTATTATTATTATTATTATTATTATTATTATTATTATTATTATTATTATTATTATTATTATGTTGGCTTTGTAGAAGCCAACATTCTGTTTTCAGATTTAATCTTATTATTATGTTGGCTTTGTAGAAGCCAACATTCTGTTTTCCTATTTAATCTTATTATTATGTTGGCTTTGTAGAAGCCAACATTCTGATTTCCGTTATAAGCTTATTATTAATGGTGCTTGCAAAGCATCATTATTGTTCTCTTGCATACTTATTAATGTGCTTGCAAAGCACATTCTTATTCTGTTGCATAATTATTAGGGTTCAAGCGCGAAGCGCTGGAAACCTATTGTTTTTGTTAGGATTTTTATTATTATTATTATTGGGGTTCAAGCGCGAAGCACTGGAAACCTATTGTTTTTGTTAGGATTTTTATTATTATTATTAGGGTTCAAGCGCGAAGTGCTGGAAACCTATTATTTTTGTTAGGATTTTTATTATTATTAGGGTTCAAGTGCGAAGCGCTGGAAACCTATTGTTTTTGCTAGGATTTTTATTATTAGGGTTCAAGCGCGAAGTGCTGGAAACCTATTGTTTTTGCTAGGATTTTTATTATTATTATCATTATTATCATCATCAAGCCCCGAAGGGGCGTAGACACCTATTGTTATCGTTAGTTTTCTTATTATTATTAGAGGTCAAGCCCCGAAGAGGCGTAGACACCTATTGTTATCGTTAGTTTTCTTATTATTATTATTAGGGGTCAAGCCCCGAAGGGGCGTAGACACCTATTGTTATCGTTAGTCTTCTTCTTCTTCTTCTTCTTCTTCTTCTTCTTCTTCTTCTTCTTCTTCTTATTATTATTAGGGGTCAAGCCCCGAAGGTTTTCTTCTTCTTCTTCTTCTTCTTCTTCTTCTTCTTCTTCTTCTTCTTCTTATTCTTCCTCTTCCGCCATTGAAGTCAATGGCCGCCCATAGAACCGTACATAGGAAAGTTATGAAATTTGGCGTGTGAGTGTGTCTGTGTGTGTCTGTGTGTCTGTGTGTGGGGTCAAGCCCCGAAGGGGCGTAGACACCTATTGTTATCGTTAGTTTTCTTCTTATTATTATTATTAGGGGTCAAGCCCCGAAGGGGCGTAGAAACCTATTCTTATCGGTAGTTTTCTTATTATTATTAGGGGTCAAGCCCCGAAGGGGCGTAGACACCTATTGTTATCGGTAGTTTTCTTATTATTATTCTTCCGTCTTCCGCCATTGAAGTCAATGGCAGCCCATAGAACCGTACGTAGGAAAGTTATGAAATTTGGCACACATGTAGAGGCCAGTCTTAGAAGTTACTGTAGCAACTTTGGTGTGTCTAGCTCAAACCGTCTAGCACCACCAACAGTCCAAACCCAATTTTGTGCTGAATCATAAGGCCTAGAGGCAAAATTCTTGCAACATCAGAATCAGAATCAGAATCACAAAGGTCTTTATTGCCAAGTATGTTTAGGCAAAATTCTTGCAAAATCAGAATCAGAACCAGAATCAGAAAGGTCTTTATGAGGGACACACACACACTTACACACACATTTACACACACACACTTACTCACACTCGCACACTCACATACTCACACACACACACTCTCACACACACACACACACACACAGACACACAGACACACACAGACACTCACACACACACTCACACACACACACACACACTCACACAGACACACTCACACACGCACTCACACTCACACACACACACACACACACCCTCTCACACACACACACTCTCACACACACAGACACACACACACACACAGACACTCACACAGACACACACACTCACACTCACACAGACACACACACTTACACACACATTTACACACACACACGCACACTCACACACTCACACACACTCACATACACACACATTTACACACACATTTACACACACACACACTCTCTCACACACACACACACACACACTCACACACACACAGACACACACACTCACAAACACACACATACACTTAAACACACATTTACACACACATTTACACACACACACTTACTCACAATCGAAAACATACCGACACTCGCACACTCACATACTCACACACACACTCTCACACACACACACACAGACAAACACACACAGACACACACAGACACTCACTCACACTCACACACACTCACACAGACACACACACGCACTCACACACACACACACACTCACACAGACACACTCACACACACACAGAGACACACAGACAATCACACTCACACATACACACACCCTCTCACACACACACACAGACACTCACATTCACACAGACACACACACTCACACAG
>NC_083461.1:22823492-22840992 GCF_030014155.1 Tachysurus vachellii | reverse complement strand
CCATTTTGAATTTTCAAGTTAAGTTCAGTATTTTACTAATGCGATGCCATATCGCTACGAAACTTGGTATGGTTCATCAGCGACGTGTTCTGAGCGCATCTGATCGGCTTGACCCCTGTATCGTTGCTTGCAGCTATATTTAGGGGTCAAGCCCCAAAGGGGCGTAGACACCTATTGTTATCGTTAGTTTTCTTCTTCTTCTTCTTCTTATTAGGGCCTGAGCACCGAATGGTGCGAAGCCCTATTGTTTTTCCTCGGGAGTATTATTATTATTTTTTTTATTTTTTTTTATTTATTTTTTTCCCCACACATTGGCCAATTGGGGTCCCTTAACATGCTCGAAAACTCTTGAAATTTGGCACACACGTCAGAGTCGCGCGACACTAGGATTGGACAAAGGTTGGAATACGGGCGTGGCAGGGGGGCTCTGTAGCGCCCCCTGTAATGCAAAAACAAACATTGGTGCACAGATCGGGCAATTATGTACGCACATGTACGAGAGTTGGTACGCATATAGATCTCATCGACCCGAACAACTTTCGCGCTCTAAACTATGAGCTCCGCCCAACAGGAAGTCGGCCATTTTGGATTGTTTTATAAGTGCATGCGGTGAACTTTTAAATACTCCTCCTAGGGAATTCATGCGATTGACATCAAACGTTGTGAACATGATGCCGAGACATTGCACTTGCTAAATTGCGAAGGGATTTTTGATATCTCGAACGGTGCTGCCATGGCGAGGCGACAAAGTTATGGCGAATTCAGAGAAACAGGAAGTGTCTAATATCTAAAGCAAAAAATGTCTTATTGGGATGACACGCGGTGTGTATGTTCGGCCAAGGATTCCGATCGCATCGATGTGCTTATTGTGAATCTCGGACATAGCGCCACCAACAGGCGCCAGGAAGTGTGTCAGTCACAACAGTTGCATGTGGTGAACTTTTAAATACTCCTCCTAGGGAATTCATGCGATTGACACCAAAAGTGGTGAACATGATGCCAAGACATTGCACTTGCTAAATTGCGAAGGGATTTTTGATATCTCGAACGGTGCTGCCATGGCGAGGCGACAAAGTTATGGCGAATTCAGAGAAACAGAAAGTGTCTAATATCTAAAGCAAAAAATGTCTTATTGTGATGACACGCGGTGTGTATGTTCGGCCAAGGATTCCGATCGCATCGATGTGCTTATTGTGAGTCCCGGGTATAGCGCCACCAACAGGCCCCAGGAAGTGTGTCAGTCACAAAGGTGGATTTTTTCACAGTTGCATGCAATGAACTTTTAAATACTCCTCCTAGAGGATTCATGCGATTGACACCAAAAGTGGTGAACATGATGCCGAGACATTGCACTTGCTAAATTGCGAAGTGAGTTTCGATATCTCGAACGGTGCTGCCATGGCGAGGCGACAAAATTATGGCGAATTCAGAGAAACAGAAAGTGTCTAATATCTAAAGCAAAAAATGTCTTATTGTGATGACACGCGGTGTGTATGTTCGGCCAAGGATTCCGATCGCATCTATGTGCTTATTGTGAGTCCCAGGTATAGCGCCACCAACAGGCCCCAGGAAGTGTGTCAGTCACAAAGGTGGATTTTTTGTCAGCTTCATGCAGTAAACTTTTAAATACTCCTCCTAGGGGATTCATGCAATTGAGACCAGACTTGGCCAACATGGTGCAGAGATATTGCAGATGCGAAATTGCGAACGGATTTTTGATATCTCAAACACTGTTCTCATGGTAACGTGTCAAACTTTACTTTCTTTTTCAGGCATATTTAAGTCTTTTGGCGTGCTTAGATTAACTTGAAATTTGACACATACATCACATTTGTCGGCTGTTAAGTGTGGACAAAAAGGTCAGACAAAGGTGTGTCTCTTAAGTGGCTCACTAGCGCCCCCGTTTGTCTAAAATGTGGGGTTTCATTTACCTACAGTCCCCAAATGGGTCAGTAACAACATAAAATAGTCCACTGATATTTACCCACTTGATGCACTTGCCCACCGTGCATTGTTTTCTGGAAGGCACCGTATAGCGATGAACAAACGTGCGAAGGCCCGTCATCGCTGCTTGCAGCTATATTTATTATTATTATTCCTCTTCCGCCATTGAAGTCAATGGCAGCCCATAGAACTGTACGTAGGAAAGTTATGAAATTTGGCACACATGTAGAGACCAGTCTTAGAAGTTACTGTAGCAACTTTGGTGTGTCTAGCTCAATCCCTCTAGCACCACCAACAGTCCAAATACCCAATTTTGTGCTGAATCGTAAGGCCTGGAGGCAAAATTCTTGCAACATTAGAATCAGAATCAGAATCAGAAAGGTCTTTATTGCCAAGTATGTTTAGGCAAAATTCTTGCAAAATCAGAATCAGAATCAGAATCAGAATCAGAAAGGTCTTTATGAGGGACACACGCACACACTTACACACACATTTACACACACACACTTACTCACACACACTTACTCACGCTCGCACACTTACTCACACTCGCACACTCACATACCCACACACACACTCACACACACACTGACACACACACAGACACACACAGACACTCACACACACACTCACGCTCACACACACACTCACACAGACACACACACGCACTCACACACACTCACACAGACACTCACACAGACACCCACACACACACACAGACACTCACGCACACACTCACACACACACACCCTCTGACACACACACACAGACACACACAGACACTCACACACACAGACACACACAGACACTCACACTCACACAGACACACACTCACACAGACGAGGAACACACACACTTACACACACATTTACACACACACTCACACAGACACTCAGACACACACACTCACACACACCCTTGCTCTCTTGAAAGTAGTTGGTACCTGACCAGATGCTACGGATCTATTGGTGATAGTGGTAATGAAGGGCAGAAGGTCTTGCGAGATGGTCTGGAGCATAGTGGAAGGGAGTGGATCCAATGGGCAGGTGGTAGGATTGCAAGACTGGATGAGTTTTAGAATCTCTTCTGCTGTTACAGTTGAGAAATGCGACAACAAAGGTGTAGGGGAGTCCATACTCTGAGATGTAAGTGCAGTCGGGGCTGAAGTGAAGGTCCGGCAGATTTCCTCAATCTTCTCCTGATAGAAAGAAGCAAAGTCTTCTGCAGTCAGGGAGGATGAAGAAGGTGGAGCCGGGGGGTTGAGCAGAGAAGAGATGATGTTGTGGAATTTCCGAGGGTCATGTGAGGAAGCTTCAAGCTTTTCCTTGTAGAAGGAAGTCTTGGCAAAAGTCACATCTGAGGAGAACTTGGCCATGAGTGTTCGGTAAGAATCAAGATCTGCATCAAGTTGTGATTTCTTCCACTTTCTCTCTGATGATCTTAGCTCTCTTCGATTGTTGCGCAGCACATCTGAAAGCCAAGGAGCAGAACAAGAAGTTTTCTTGGGTTTAGTATAATAATAATAAGTAGAATTCCATAATGACTGCAGTTTTTACATGAAATGTCAAAACACTTAGTAGTCACTTTTGTCCAAAACTATTGGCACCCCACCGGGTATTCACGTGACGTCACGTGTAGCCCCGCCCCCAAAATAAGCGAAATCAAAAATTTTGCACAACATGGACATGTCATATATCAAAACACTCAGCCCGATGAGGGGAACTGCCTCACGTGTGTTTTGGTCACGTCACGTGACGTCACGTGTAGCCCCGCCCCCAAAATAAGCGAAATCAAAAAGTTAGCACAACATGGACATGTCATATATCAAAACACTCGGCACGATGTAGGGAACTTGCCACGTGCAAGTACCATTCACATTTTCTTCAGGAAATGTACATTCTAGTTCTTCTTCTTCTTCCGGACACTTTTTCCCGCAGCTTTTGTCCTAGACCCATGAATGAGGTGTCAAATCGACCGGCTCATTGAGGAGAGGTGTGCTATGACTTTTATAAGCGATCGGAATTCCGGAATTCCCGGTACGGAAGCTCAAAGGGTTTTTTTTCCCCCATAGACTTGAATGGGGAATTCTTAAAATTCTTTTGTTCTCTCTGTAGATGTAAAGCACACTCTCAATACATGTAACTATCAACTCCACACTATCAATCCAATGATTCCACAAGTATTGGCCCCTAGTCAATACACTTTTGTCCAAAAGTATTGGCACCCCACCGGGTATTCACGTGGCGTCATGTTGTAGCATGTTGTAGCCCCGCCCCCAACAAACTGTTCTATGCAGTATAATAATAAGTAGAATTCCATAATGACTGCAGTTTTGACATGAAATTTCAAAACACTTAGTAGTCACTTTTGAAATGTCAAAACACTTAGTAGCCACTTTTGTCCAAAAGTATTGGCACCCAGTCAATACACTTTTGTCCAAAAGTATTGGCACCCCACAGGGTATGCACGTGACGTCACGTGTAGCCCCGCCCCCAAAGTAAGCGAAATCAAAAAGTTAGCACAACATAGACATGTCATATATCAAAACACTCAGCACAATGAGGGGAACTTGCCACGTGCAAGCACCATTCACATTTTCTTCAGGAATGAGGTGTCAAATCGACCGGCTCATTGAGGAGAGGTGTGCTATGACTTTTCTAAGTGATCCGAGTACCGGTACTTCTGGTACTGGGTCTCAAAATGGCCTTTTTTCCCATAGACTCCCATTATAAACTTTGGAGGTTTATAACTCGGCAAGGTTTCAAACTATCTACACCAAACTCGACCAACTCCTTTAGGGTGATACTCTGAACAAACTTTTAAATTGGTGTATTGACTGGCTTTCCGGTTGTGCCGCAGACCCGCCCCCAAAATATGCAAAATCAAAAATCTTTTTACAACATGAACATGTGACATATCAAAACACTCAGAACAATGAGGGGAACTTCCTCACGTTTAATTTGAAGAAGTCACATTATGTCACGTGATTTCACATGAAAATCTAAATTTAGCACAACATGGACATGTGACATATCAAAACACTCAGCACAATGAGGGGAACTTGCCACGTGCAAGCACCATTTACATTTTCTTCAGGAAATGTACGTTCTCTCTCACTCACTCATTTTCTACCGCTTATCCGAACTACCTCGGGTCATGGGGAGCCTGTGCCTATCTCAGGCGTCATCGGGTATCAAGGCAGGATACACTCTGGATGGAGTGCCAACCCATCGCAGGGCACACACACACTCTCATTCACTCACGCAATCACACACTACGGACAATTTTCCAGAGATGCCAATCAACCTACCATGCATGTCTTTGGACCGGGGGAGGAAACCGGAGTACCCGGAGGAAACCCCCGAGGCACGGGGAGAACATGCAAACTCCACACACACAAGGCGGAGGCAGGAATCGAACCCCTAACGCTGGAGGTGTGAGGCGAACGTGCTAACCACTAAGCCACCGTGCACCCCTAATGTACGTTCTAGTTATTATTATCTTTTATATATTACAAATTGTATTACATCTTTTTTCTTTAATAAATAACTCACTAGCGTTTTTCTATTCAAAAAGAAATTCACTATTCAAACGTGTTGATTTAGACATCACAAATAGAGCTAATGCTCTTTGTATTCTAATGAAAAACATGAACATTTTGTCCAAAACAATATACATTCAAATGAAACAAAAAAAATGAGACCAGAAACAGGAGACCTACACTGGCAGGAGTTTAGTCTTGTCTATGTTTTTAAATGACTGTCCATGCTGAACAAAAATACAAATGAATTGGTGTTAAACAAATTTCCTCATTCGTGCACAACACATTACATATACGTAAGATTTATTACACACAAACACTCGTCATAAAACTACAGTAACTACAACTTGCTTATTGATGTATATTGATGCAGTCAATATGGGACTGCATTATGTTCTGCAGCATCTGGACAGACCAGGGACTTATGTGAGGATCCTGTTTGTGGACTTCAGCTCTGCCTTTAAAACCATCATCCCATCACTCCTCCAGCCCAAATTAACCCAGCTCTCTGTGCCCTCCTCTGTCTGTCAGTGGATCACAAGCTTTCTGACAGACAGGCAGCAGCTAGTGCGACTGGGAAAACTCAAATCCAGCACCTGCACCATCAGCACTGGCGCCCCTCAGGCTTGTGTCCTCTCCCACCTGCTCTTCTCACTGTACACAAATGACTGCACCTCTAATGACCCCTCTGTCAAGCTCCTGAAGTTTGCAGATGACACCACACTGATCGGCCTCATCCAGGATGGTGACGAGTCTGCCTACAGACTGGAGGTTGAACAGCTGGCTGTCTGGTGCAGTCTTAACCTGGAGCTGAACACGCTCAAGACAGTGGAGATGATTATGGACTTCAGGAGAAACCCCCCTGCTCTCCCCCCACTCACCATCATGGACAGCATTGTGACAGCAGTGGAGTCATTCAGATTCCTGGGAACCACAATCTCCCAGGACCTGAAGTGGGACATTCACATAGACTCAGCAGTGGTTGTACTTCCTTCGCCAGCTGAGGAAGTTCAACCTGCCACAGGATCTGCTGGAACAGTTCAACACGGCCATCATCGAATCCATCCTCTGCACTTCAGTGATTGTTTGGTTCAGCTCAGCTACCAAATCCGACCTCAGAAGACTACAGAGGGTAGTCTGGACTGCTGAACGAACCATTGGCACAACACTCCCCACTCTCCAAGAACTGTACTTCTCCAGAGTGAGCAAAAGGGCAAAGACACTCACTCTTCGAACTGTTGCCATCTGGTCGACACTACAGAGCCCTGAGCTCAAGAACATCCAGACATAGGAACAGTTTCTTTCCTCAGGCTATCCATCTGATGAACACAACATACACGGAACACACAACTCTATTCTTACATTATTTACTTAAAACACAACCTTACTTATTCTTGTCTTGTCAATACCATTCTGTTTACACTGTGGAGATTCTGTACTAGAACAAATTCCTCGTATGTGAAAACATACCTGGCAATAAAGATCTTTCTGATTCTGTTTCTGATTCTAAACTCGAGCTGGAATGGACTCCAGAAGTTTGATCCATTTCAGATCAAATCCATCATTGTTGTCTGAACACATCACGCTTCAGTAGAAGAGATTATGACACTGACCTTTTGAATAAAACAGTTAACATGGTCACGATCACCAAATTTCTAAATAATGTCTAAATAATGACCTAGAAACTGTGCAGAATATTGAATATTAAATAAACTGAATACCTACAGATTCATTGCTTTAAATATTAAAAAATTCTAAAACCTTCAGTTTATTTCCAAAAAAATCCCAGCTTATGAATTTTGTCTGACATTTAAACCCCATGGTATGTCACTATGTCCTCATGCTGACATTTACACAGTAAATTACATCTTTTTTCTTTAATAAATAACTCACTAACTTTTTTCTATTTAAAAAGAAATTCACTATTCAAACATGTTGGTTTAGACATCACAAATAGAGCTAATGCTCTTTGTATTCTAATGAAAAACAACATTTATTACATTTTGTCCAAAACAATATACATTCAAATGCCACAAAAAATGAGACCAGAAACAGGAGACCTACACTGGCAGCAGTTTAGGATTATTTTGCGCTTAGTCTTGTCTACGTTTTTAAACGACTGTCCATGCTGAACAAAAAAAACTACAGTAACTACAACTTGTTTATTAAATGATTAAAGAGCAAAAGAACCAAACAGAACAATTAGAGACACACCAGGAATATATTTATGTCAAAAACAGGTACTGTTCCCAAGTAACAAATATTGCAGTTCATAGCTAGACAACAGTGACTGCTTTATTCAGAAGGTTTGCTGGGAGATAATTTCCAATCGTGAAACTGTGGACAGAATATTGTAAGCATCATGTAGAGCCCAACGTTTAGAAGGCAGTAAGGTGGAAAATCTTCCCTCAGCTCGAGCCTCGACTGTGTCTTGGTTGCAATATTAAAAGTTTCAGTTTTTCTTTGCCTTTTTCCCCTTGGATGACTTTTTGCAGTATTTGGCCTCCAAATCTGCCATAAACGAGTTAAAATCTTTTTCTTTGGACTTTCTTTGCTATGGAGAGAAAAAACACAAACAAAATACAAACACGTGAGAAAATGTTCATAAATTCAACAATAATTTAATTTTTAAATCATTTTAAAATAAAAAAGTGCAATAATCCTGCAATTAGACACAACAAAGGTTTAATAAGTCTTATTTCTTTGCCACTAAACTAAACTAATAAGTGAAGAAGCGGTGTTTGATCAGAAATGTTTTTTTAACTAAATGAACTGCATTCGACTCTTTAACGGCTATTTATCTGGCTTTTCAACCTGATTTCTCGTGTACATAGATTTCATCGAGACTTGTCAACCCTTAACTGCTACAGGCTTACTGCAACTAGATAGTAGTGTTTTATTGAAGTTAACTGTAATTTTTTTTTCATGCCAAAATCTATAGTTACAGATGGCTCAGAGTATGTATTTCACCTGCTGGATCATGGCCACTAGACTATCCTCTGTACTCAGGCCCAGCTCTTTTTGAAGCTCCTCTGCCTCTTGCTGCTCCTTCTCAGCCTGGACAACACAGATAGGTGACATTAATACCACAGACAGACAAAGCTTGTGGCGTTGGATGACAGTCAGGGGACCGACCACTGACCTTCCTCCTGCGGTTTCTCTTTTTCTTGACGCTTTCTTGAGTAAAGGCTCCGTAGGCTGGCACATCTTTAGCGTCTACGGCTTGTTGCAGGATTTCAAGAACACACGGCTCGTCTTCGTGACTTCTGCACAATGCTGACTCCATGATGCGGTCCATGTCTCCCTCGTGCAGCAGGTAGAGCCTCTTTAGGTCCTGTTTCTCTTCCTCAGAGTCTTTATACTGCTTCTCAAAGTCAAGTATTTTCTGCAAGGTCAACTGCATCGAGACAGTTTTGTACAGATAAAAAAAAAAAAAAAAAATAGTATTAATTACAGCATCTTCTGTTAGATGATGACAGAAGGACTTTTGTTGAGCAAGGTTGGGAGAATGGCTAATCCAGATCAATCCAGATCATTTCCCAGAATTCATTTGAATCCTGAATCCCTAAACAGCCACTGACAATAAGGAAGCTTTTTAGAAACTCGGCTAGGATCAGTAGGGACTGTAACATTACACAGAATGTCCTCACCCTGCCTAACACAGCTAACACAGCCCTACTACAACCCTGCTCTGACTCTCAGCTCCACTGTAGACTGTATATTAACAATGATCATGTGTGGACAATTATAAAAACTAGTGAACAATAAAATAATAAAAATAAAAATAAAAACCTTGTGCTCAAAACGCTGTAATCAACAGAAATTGTTCCTGGGAGATGATTCTGTACCACTTATGTTCACAGTAATGTCATGAATCAGTATAGAGATGGTTGCAGAATGCAATGCATCTAGATTTACAGTGAATAGAAGAGACTAGAGATGGCCAGGACAATGGTGTTAATGCAGCGTGTACAGATAAAGTGAGAGTGCTGGACACTTGCTTTAGGCAGAGATTAAGACCCACAATGCCGTTTGACTGCATGCAGTGGTGGTTCTTAACATGCATTTTTATCCACTGCTAATGTTTTTAATTGACCAAATCAAATTCCTTAATTCCTTTAATTGACCAAATCAATACTCCAGTGAATCTAATCCATCAAGTGTCTGACTGTAGGTTTATACAGACATCACTGGAGTCAAAATCCAGCACAAAAATATTATTGCATGCATTATACATTTTTTTAGATGATATATGTTTTTAAAAAGATTTTTAAAAGCATTTAAATGATTCATGCTGTTATCCAATCACCTGGCATCATCATAACCCAGAAAATTACACAGATCACACGTCACACGAAAATTACACACGTCAGAAACAAGAAAGAAGTTGTTCTTTTTGTTTGTGTTCCTTTTCTTTGTTCATACAAAGATGTACTGTAATAAAAGCCTCTCTATGACACTTTATGACAGATAAATATAGAGGAATTTCAGGGTTAAATAACCTCATATCTTCTTCTACTTTGGTCTTTTCCCGTTAGGGGGGCGCCACAGTGAATCATCTGTTTCCACATAACTCTATCCTCTGCATCTTCTACTTTCACAACAATTACCTTCATGTCCTCATTTAACACATCCATATAACTCCTCTTTGACCTTCCTCTTAACCTCTTGAGCTCCATCTCCAACATCCTTCTACCAATATAACCATCTCTCTCCTCTGTACATGTCCAAACCATCTCAATCTATTCTTTCTGTCCTTGTCCCCAAAACAGCCAACCTGAGCTGTCCCTCTAATGTCCTCGTTACTAATCCTGTCCATCCTCGTCACTCCTAAAGAGAACCTCAACATCCTCATCTCTGCTACCGCCATCTCTGACTCATGTCTTTTAAATCACTGCTACAGTCTCCAACCCATACAGCAGAGATGCTCTCACTACCGTCTTCTACACCTATACTTTGATTCTTGCTGACAATCTCTTCATTGTGTGGCTTATCAACTTTATACCTCTGTAGTTACAACCCTGCACATCACACTTGCTCTTAAAGAAACACTTCTCCTCCATTCATTCCTCTGGCATCTTCTCACGCTCTAAAATCCTGTTGAACAATCTAGATGCTAAAATAACTTCATTTAAGAATAAATATATGAAATGAATAAAATATGGACTCTTTAAGAACCCACAAGACAAAAGGGCAGACTACAAACAGAAAAGGTGATGTATAGAAATACCCCTGTTCACATAATATTTAAAAATACGGCATGATTACATATGTAAGATTCTCTGCTACTTGACCACTGCTTTTAACATAAAATAAAATATTAGAAAAGATAAGTAGTTGTGTTCAGCTTTTTAAATAAAGAAATATTATTTCTAATCAGTACCATACCTTTGGAAACAGCCTTCTCCAGTGTTCCTCCCAGTTGCAGTCTTGGTTGAGTGAATCAAACTCCTCATCTACTACACCTTGTTCATCATACACAGCTCTTTGGTCCTTGTTGCTCAACACAGCGTATACTTTTCCTAGTACCTGTTTAGCACATCCGATATCAGGACAGCTATATAAGTAAGTTTTTATTACTCTGTTTCATTCATTCCATTTCTATTCACTTTTGCTGAAAATAAAGTACTGTGAAGAAGGGCAAGATGTCGTGCAGAGACTGAAAAACACATCCTACATTATAAGATTATCTAATTTCACGTCAGGAAAAAAAAGCTGTTCAAAACCGGTGTACTGATTTGATTACTCACATTTAAATACAAATATATATATTTAAGAAAAAAGAAAACAGTCCCGATGAGTTTCGAAATGAAAGCGTGACACAGTGCAGTCCTACCTGAAACTTGATGGTGGCTTCTTGGTCTCCAGGTGCTCTGTCTGGGTGAACCTTCAGGGAGAGTTTATAATAACCCCGCCGCAGCTCTGTGTCCGACGCCTCCTTCGCCACGCAGAGCACCTCGTAAAGGTCGGATGTGTTGAAAAGCTCTGTGCATTGCTGTAACAAACCCATGGTCCTGGAATAACAGTATTAACTCGGTGTTTTAACGTGGACTGGTTTAAGTGAGACACGAGAGCTGCTACAGTTATGTAAGGACATTTTTCTCAGATGTGTCTAATTTGCTTTATGTAACACTGTCCGGTCTATTCACGATACATTAAATGTACAGTTCACATCATGGAAATTAAGCTTCTTGTTAATTATGCAATTGGAAAACCAGGAAAACTAGAGGTCCCCACAACCCTTGCCAAGCAGGTCAGGAGGAGTGCATTTTTCCCCCAGCACCCATGTTAAGTGGTACAAGACGCAGTGGTGCCTCACGCAGTAAAGGCTCTGGGACGAGGATCTGGGTTCAAGCCCCTGCTGCCACCGTTGGGCCCTTGAGCAAGGCCCTTAACCCTTTCTGCTCCATTGGGTGCTGTAATTAGACTGACCCTGAGCTCTGACACCAACCTCCTGTAATGTATATGTGACAACATAAAGTCTCCCTACACATTAAACTACACTACAGAGTTTCCTGGTTGGTCTGAAACACTTCCAGCCTTTTTGGAAACTGCAGGACTGTCAAGTGTCACGCATTGAGAGAGACAGTCACGCATTTCGGTCTTTTGTCACGCTCTCCCGCCACACATCGTATTTCTCACGCAGAAAAACTTTTTGACTATTTATCATATATTTAATATGCCGCAGCGCCCAAAATGTATCAGTCTGCACCGCTGTCTCTATGGAACCTTGCAGGAATAAAGCGCGTCTCCCCTGGAGCTGTTAGTCAAGTCGGACACTTATCAGATAATCAAAAAAAGAGGCTACACAATAGCCAATCAGAAAATAGCACTAGCTGGGTAAGATTTAATGCAACAACCAATTAAAAAAAAACATATTCATTAGAGAGGGTATTTTCGATAGTGATGGGAAGTTCGGTTCTTTTCCGCGAACCGGTTCTTTCGGACAGTTCATTTTAATGAACCAGTTCAATAATCCAGTTCACCAGTTATTTTACGTCCTGGCGTAATGACGTAATTCACAAAGGCGTAATGACGTAAATTCCTTCATCCCGCCGCTGCCGGCAGATATTAATACAATCAATTTAACACATTTGAAAAGTTCTTTGCAATCATAACTTTAGTTGAATGCATTTCTTACATTTAAGTTTTGCAACTAAAACACCCAGTACAGGCATTGATGAGCAAACGTGGGTGCTTTACGTGTCTTAAAGATATAATGTTAATAAACTAATCATCAACTTACAAAAACGTACAAAAAAAAAACATAATTTTGAAATGTTTCTTTCGCTCCATCAGTTGTTTCAAAAACTAATGCAACTGAGTTAAACACTCATACGTTAATAAGACATTAAATCATAACCATTTACATTTGTTATTGTATCAGTTTAGTGATTTACGCATGCGCAGTATCAACAGCTCATCGGTTCTCGGATGCGTCCGTAAGAAACAGTTCTCAGTTCTGTACCTATGATTCGCTGTATCGGTTCAGTGATTCATGCGCAGTATCAACAGCTCGAGCTCACAGTTCTCTCAGCACAACATGTCTCAGTTCAGTGTACAGGAGTTACATATACTCCGGGATATTAGTTTATTTAGAGTCGGAGGGGCTGTCAGGCATGACTGAAAGTGAGTAACTTTAGTAACTTGTGGATCAGTGCTGACTCAAGACGCGAACTGTTTAAAACGAATCAGTCCGATTTGGTGAACTGGTTCATCCAGTTCACTAAAAAGAACTGGTTTAAAAGAACGATTCGTTCACGAACTGGCCATCACTAATTTTCGATGGTCGGTTTGAACAAAACCTCAACACGAAACAGCTTGTCTCTGGACGGGACATTGTCCTCAATCATGACCCTAAAAATGGCTGGGCTTGAGCCGAACTGTTTTAAATGGGAGCAACATTACAAATGATAAAGGAGTCCAAAAAGGCAACAAACACTTACAATAAACAACACCAGTCATAATCAATCTCTCTCTCTCTCTCTCTCTCTCTCACACACACACACACAAATTAATAAATGGAAATTAAACAAATAAGTTTTTTTAAACAGCTTCATGTGTGAAGTGATCTCCATGTTCCCTGTTCAAGTCCATCACAACCTTCTGACAGCCTTGACACTGAAGCCGCCTTCACACTGCACACGACAAACGGACATGACTGTCGGATTTCGCCCCCTAGTGACAGTCGCACGGAATATGCAATATAATCGTGTAGACGTCAACATGGGAGAGAAGTTAATTCTCGCGGTCTCAGAAAACCCATTACTAGATGATCGTGACAAAAATCTTCTCCATTAAGGCGCAACTCGTGCACTAAACGGTGATACTCACCGAGACTTTTTCTCCGAGTCAGGTAGTGTTTTATACACACTGATTTGCAATGTTTTCTTTGGCGTCTCCAGTAAAGGAGAGTAAAAGCAAGAGCCTGCATTCTCCCTCCATTTATCGTGGTGAATGAAGGAATTAATTAATGAAGGAGTAAATACAAACAATCAATACAACAATAAATCCAGAAAGACCGCGAATAATTTTTGAGGAAACATGGACGCAACATTAAAAATAATACAATATAAATATTAATAATTTATTTTTATTTTTTTTATCAATAACAATGTATTTAAAACAAAAAGATTGTTTTTGGTAAAGTTTAAAAATTACTAAAGTTAATATTAATACTTTTCAATAATTCTTATCACCTCGCGCACACGAACCTGATAGGACAACATTGGAATACATCACATCCGGTCTGCATATCGGATGCGGTGTAGTCGCACAAGTTCAAATTTTTTAACGGATCCGAAAATTACGGATCCGCAGATGGTCGGCACCTCACGCAGCGACCTTGCGACTCTCCGTAGGAAATGAATGACTTCCGGTTTATCGGCGGTCGTTTGTCGTGTGCAGTGTGAAGGCGGCTTGATTTGCTTTGAACACACAAACACTTTAGGTGATTTTTTTTAAAGATACGGTTATATTAAATCTTCATCGTATTAGAATATAAAGTTCAGAGGATTTCAGCTACAGAGATTCATAACAAGCTGAAATATAAAAACACACAGCAGTTAGCATTGTGGCTACTGTGCACCAAAACACTGCTGACAGGCGCGAAACTACACATTTACACCTTCAAATAAAACAAACAACGTTGTTATTATTTTTCACTTACGCACAAAATCCGACTTTTTATACCTGGTCTGAGAGCTTTTTTCTGTTGCCGACACAAAACAAGCAGCAGCACAGGAGCGAGATTTACCGCTCACTTAGGAAAAGAGCACGTTACAAACCACACGATGCTCACTACTCACTACATAGGGTGCGACAGGAGGGGTACGCCGACATCGTGCTGAGGGAACAACTAACGTAAAGCGTTACAGAATCTTACAAAATATCTGTTGGTGATGTTTTTTTACGGAATGTGTGTCTGCTTATATGTATAGATAGATAGATAGATAGATAGAGCTCATGATTCGTCAGCGAGTAATGACTAGGGAATAAGGAAGGCGATTTGGGACATAGCCATGTTTGGGCTCTTCTTCTACGGTTTATTATGATGATACATAAAGCATTGCTGCCTCCCAATGGGAAGGCGTAATTAACTGGTAGGAAATTATATTATATATACACTGCTAAAAAAAATAAAGGGAACACTTAAGCAACACATCCTAGATCTGAATGAATGAAATAGTCTCATTAAATACTTTGTTCTTTACATAGGTGAATGTGCTGACAATAAAATCACACAAAAATTAATCAATGAAAATCAAATGGATTAACCCATGGAGGTCTGGATTTGGAGTCACACTCAAAATTGAAGTGGAAAAACACACTACAGGCTGATCCAACTTTGATGTAATGTCCTTAAAACAAGTCAAAATGAGGCTCAGTAGTGTGTGTGGCCTCCTCGTGCCTGTATGACCTCCCTACAACGCCTGGGCATGCTTCTGATGAGGTGGTGGATGGTCTCCTGAGGGATCTCCTCCCAGATCTGGACCAAAGCATCCGCCAACTCCTGGACAGTCTGTGGTGCAACATGGCGTTGGTGGATGGAGCGAGACATGACGTCCCAGATGTGTTCGATCAGATTCAGGTCTGTGGAACAGCGGGCCAGTCCATAGCATCAATGCCTTCATCTTGCAGGAACTGCAGACACACTCCAACCACATGAGGTCTAGCACTGTCTTGCATTAGGAGGAACCCAGGGCCAACCGCACTGGTATATGGTCTCACAAAGGGTCTGAGGATCTCATCTCGGTACCTAATGGCAGTCAGGCTACCTCTGGCGAGCACATGGAGGGCTGTGCAGCCCTCCAAAGAAATGCCACCCCACACCATTACTGACCCACTGCCAAACCGGTCATGCTGGAGGATGTTGCAGGCAGCAGAATGTTCTCTACAGCGTCTCCAGACTCTGTCACGTCTGTCACATGTGCTCAGTGTGAACCTGCTTTCATCTGTGAAGAGCACAGGGCACCAGTGGCGAATTTGCCAATCTTGGTGTTCTCTGGCAAATTCCAAACTTCCTGCCCGGTGTTGGGCTGTAAGCACAACCCCCACCTGTGGACGTCGGACCCTCATACCACCCTCATGGAGTCTGTTTCTGACCTTTTGAGCAGACACATACATTTCCTGTTCCTCCTTGCACAAAGGCGGAGGTAGCGGTCCTGCTGCTGGGTTGTTGCCCTCCTACGGCCTCCTCCACGTCTGCTGATGTACTGGCCTGTCTCCTGGTAGCGACTCCATGCTCTGGACACTACGCTGACAGACACAGCAAACCTTCTTGCCCCAGGTCGCATTGATGTGCCATCCTGGATGAGCTGCACTACCTGAGCCTCTTGTGTGGGTTGTAGACTCCGTCTCATGCTACCACCAGCATTCAAAAGTGACCAAAACTTCAGCCAGAAAGCATAGGAACTGAGAAGTGGTCTGTGTTCACCACCTGCAGAAGCACTCCTTTATTAGGGTGTCTTGCTAATCGCCTATAATTTCCACCCTAAGTGGGCAGTTTGATTTCACAGAAGTGTGATTTACATTGTGCTGTTGAAGTGTTCCCTTTATTTTTTGAGCAGTGTGTGTAAATATATATATATATATATATATATATATATATATATATATATATATATATATATATATATATATATTAGGGATGAGCAAGTACAGCATTATCTGTATCTGTATCCGTACTCGGAGTGGGTGGGGCCTAACCCGGAAGTAGGCGGGAAGTAGGCTTGTCTTGAAATGGGCGGGGCTTTAACCGGTAACAATTAATTTGTAATATTTATAACACTAGCTTACTACCTTTATGTTTTTATGAAATACAGCAAAAACGTGTCAGACACTCAGTGTCTGGTTACTGGTTAGAGACAGCTGAAGGTTTAAAAAAGAAAAAAAACTCCGACAGGCAGAGACGCAATGCGAGTCGCATTCTACCAAGCAAGCACCACGTCTGAACGAACCCACGTTTACCAGAACTCTACTGGTTAGTAAGTACGTATTATTAACGTTACAAGCCGAAGTAAAAAGCTGAAGAAACCCTAAACGTTAACGGAAAAGACCCGCGAACCCGAGTGACTGAGGGAGAGACAGAGAGCTGTTCTGTGTGTGACTGTGAGTGAGCAGAGCGAGACACAGCAACACAATACATCTGTATGTGTGTAGGGGAGGGGCGCTGTGACTAGCCTATCACAGAACGCTGACACAATCAGCTACCCAATGATGATTTTCATTCAATCCGAGCACAGATATTGACTCGTATTACTCGTATAATACTCGTACTCGGCAGAAGTGCTTTATCCATACTCATCTCTAATAAATAAATATATATATATACACATACACACACACAGAGACACACATACATATATATACACACAGACGCTGGTCATATAATTAGAATATAATCAAAAAGTGAATTTATTTCAGTAATTCCATTTGTATATTATATTCATTCATTACACACAGACTGATATATTTCAACAAATGTTTATTTCTTTTACTTTTGATGATTATAAC
>NC_083461.1:22818492-22820992 GCF_030014155.1 Tachysurus vachellii | reverse complement strand
CACATGAAACAGACCTTAGCTTCATCTTCTGTCACTCCACTCACTTCTCAGCTAGTTAGCTATGCATTTGGTTATTTTATTATTTGATTTACGCTAGGAATAATGATAGTAGTTGTGCGTGTTTTTGCTGTTTCTGCCGCCCCCAGCTGTACTTGTGTGAGCCTGACTGCCTGCTTTGCTTTTCTTTCTCCATCCCATTCACTCTTCTGGTCCTTCTCTTTAGGTGTCCATCTGAAACATCTGATTTTGGAGGTTACTCATACTCAAGGAACTGTTTATGATAAAACAGCAGATACCTGCAAAAAAGAACAGAAATAACTCTTAAAATAAGGAGTGACTGGAGGATGCACTTAAATGATGATGGATGATACCCGTGGCCTCGTTTATCAGTCCTACTCGTTTTTTTTTTCTTCCACCAATCATATTCCTTACTTCGGTGGATCTCAGCCCTTGTTTATCTAGCTGCAACTCCCCCAAAAAAAGTAGGCTGGATTTCGCAACACGGTCCCTCTGGACTCGTCCTGAATTGTACAAAAGCAGCCTACATTTCTCAGCACAGAGGATGTGACTAGACTGAAGTTCAGCTGTGCGATCTCTTGCTGCTGTTGGCGTGTGAGTTCTCATCTTAGAATGCTCCTCTTTGTGCACCACAACTATCCTTAATGTTAAGAAAGCATTATTACAGGATGCATCTTTCCTGCATCATTACAGTTTCTTTTAATGGTAGACCTTCAATCCACAAAGTAAACTTAGTGCCATCTAAATATTAATGTATTTCTGTGTCTATACTACTGATAAACGAGAGCCCAGATGGTTCAATCTATCGTGTCATTAAAACTCTACGCATTACTCTACTCTACAGTTGCCAATGTGTAGAAGGAATTCTTGCTTTTTAGGATGTACTTTAGTATGTGATCACCTTCCTATAGCTGCCACATGCTCAACAGACATGCTAGTAATCTGGTTTGAGGCACTGCTCTAAACGTGAGCGTGACTGACCCTTCACTGTCCAGCACGTCCTTAATGCTGGCTTTAGTGATGATGGCGTCGTCACATTTAAACCATTGGTCCTTATGCTGGCGGATGAACGTGGTGTAATGGCCGCTCTCCAGTGTGCCCTGGTGATTCACTACAGCAAAGAGAGAATACCTACAAACAGTAGGGAGGGGAAATATGGAAAGATGACAGACAATAAGATTCATGATGAACAGCTGGGAAACACCAGCACGGCACAGTAACTGATGAGGAGGTAAAGCCACGAGGATGCACTCACTTATTATCGTTGTTTAATGAATCTACTGGCTGCTGGTACTGTCCGTTCATCCGGCTTTCTTTACTGTAAACACAAACATTTATTATTCATACAGTATTCTGAGCATGTGGGCAAACTCACGTCTCCTGAATACATCATCCAGGTTTACAATACCCTGAATCTGGGTACTACAAGGTGTGTGTGTGTGTGTGTGTGTGTGTGTGTGTGTGTGTGTGTGAGTGAGTGTGAGAGAGCATGAGTAAGAAAGAGCGCGAGTAAGAGAGAGAAAGAGTGAGGGAGAGAGAGAAAGAGTGAGGGCGCGCCTACGATAGCCTCAGGTTCCTGTTCTTGGCTGTGAGAAGAGGAACCTGGTGTGAATTCTGCTGGTGTTGCTCCTTCAGGTCATAGTGGTTGAAATGAGTGATTATGGAGTTACCGTGTCCCTTCAGGCTGCTCGCCCGATCTGGCCATTTTCTTCTGACCAAGTCATTTCTTCCGACAGAACTACCTCACTCACTCACCGGGGTTTTATTTATTTATTTTTTTATACCATTCTGAGAAAACTCTAGAGACTGTTGGTATAAAAACTCTATGAGACAGTTTCTGAAACACTAAAACCATCCCATCTGGAACCAATAACCATGCAACAATAGTCACAGTAATCAAGACTTTTTCCATCATTCTGTATGACGTAAACATCAAAGTTCTTTTCCAGCTTGTGCATGATTTCATCATCATCAGGAAGAGAACATGTTCCTAATAAAGTGGACAGTGTATACACACACACACACTCACACCCTACATGCATAAATACTGTAAATAGATGTAGATACTGTCTTGATTTTGAGACCCCTGAAGGCATGTACAGTATCTCATTGTTAAGTTATCGATGAGCAGAGAAGTATGGAAGAATTTCCAAAACACCATGAAGGCTTTCATCAACAAAGTGGAGAAAATGGGAGATCATGCAACCTCTCAAAAGAAATGCACAATATGCTCAGCTCACTTAGTCAAACTTCAACTAAGAGTGACTACTTCAACATTCAAAGACGATCAGAAAAGAGAGACTGAGCAATCTGCATTTGCAAAGTGTCCACCATCTCCAGAGAGAACATGGACTGTTCTATAGCTAATGGTATTAAGCTAGCTTTTGAAGAGCAGCAATGGCCTCAGAGGTTACAGAAGCAATAGACTTCATTCTGACTGCAGAACTTGAACAGTGAGCTGCTACAGCAAAACACACACGGT
>NC_083461.1:22755992-22813492 GCF_030014155.1 Tachysurus vachellii | reverse complement strand
CACACACACGCAGACAGACAGACACACACACACACACGCAGACAGACAGACACACACACACACACACACACGCAGACAGACACACACGCAGACAGACACACACGCACACGCGGACAGAGACACACGCAGACAGACAGACAGACAGACACACGCAGACAGACAGACAGACAGACACACGCAGACAGACAGACACACACACGCAGACAGACAGACAGACACACACACGCAGACAGACAGACAGACACACACACGCAGACAGACAGACAGACACACACACGCAGACAGACAGACAGACACACACACGCAGACAGACAGACAGACACACACACGCAGACAGACAGACACACACACACACGCAGACAGACAGACACACACACACACGCAGACAGACAGACACACACACGCAGACAGACAGACAGACACACACACGCAGACAGACAGACAGACACACACACACGCAGACAGACAGACAGACAGACACACACACGCAGACAGACAGACAGACAGACAGACACACACACACACACGCAGACAGACACACACACGCAGACAGACACACACACACGCAGACAGACACACACACGCAGACAGACAGACAGACAGACGCAGACAGACAGACGCAGACAGACAGACAGACAGACACACGCAGACAGACAGACACACGCAGACAGACAGACAGACAGACAGACAGACAGACACACACGCAGACAGACAGACACACACACGCAGACAGACAGACAGACACACACGCAGACAGACAGACAGACAGACAGACACACACACGTAGACAGACAGACAGACAGACACACACACGTAGACAGACAGACAGACAGACACACACACGTAGACAGACAGACAGACAGACACACACACGTAGACAGACAGACAGACAGACACACACACGTAGACAGACAGACAGACAGACACACACACACGCAGACAGACAGACACACACACACGCAGACAGACAGACACACACACACGCAGACAGACAGACACACACACACGCAGACAGACAGACACACACACACGCAGACAGACAGACACACACACACGCAGACAGACAGACACACACACACGCAGACAGACAGACACACACACACGCAGACAGACAGACACACACACGCAGACAGACAGACAGACACACACGCAGACAGACAGACAGACACACACGCAGACAGACAGACAGACAGACAGACACACACGCAGACAGACAGACAGACAGACACACACACGTAGACAGACAGACAGACAGACACACACACGTAGACAGACAGACAGACAGACACACACACGTAGACAGACAGACAGACAGACAGACACACACACGTAGACAGACAGACAGACAGACACACACACACGCAGACAGACAGACAGACAGACACACACACACGCAGACAGACAGACACACACACACGCAGACAGACAGACACACACACACGCAGACAGACAGACACACACACACGCAGACAGACAGACACACACACACGCAGACAGACAGACACACACACACGCAGACAGACAGACACACACACACGCAGACAGACACACACACACACACGCAGACAGACACACACACACACGCAGACAGACACACACACACACACGCAGACAGACACACACACACACACGCAGACAGACACACACACACACGCAGACAGACACACACACACACGCAGACAGACACACACACACACGCAGACAGACACACACACACACACGCAGACAGACACACACACACACGCAGACAGACACACACACACACGCAGACAGACACACACACACACGCAGACAGACACACACACACACACGCAGACAGACACACACACACACACGCAGACAGACACACACACACGCAGACAGACACACACACACGCAGACAGACACACACACACGCAGACAGACACACACACACACACGCAGACAGACACACACACACACGCAGACAGACACACACACACACACGCAGACAGACACACACACACACACGCAGACAGACACACACACACACGCAGACAGACACACACACACACACGCAGACAGACACACACACACACACGCAGACAGACACACACACACACGCAGACAGACACACACACACACACGCAGACAGACACACACACACACACGCAGACAGACACACACACACACACGCAGACAGACACACACACACACACGCAGACAGACACACACACACACACGCAGACAGACACACACACACACACGCAGACAGACACACACACACACACACGCAGACAGACACACACACACACACGCAGACAGACACACACACACACACGCAGACAGACACACACACACACACGCAGACAGACACACACACACACGCAGACAGACACACACACACACGCAGACAGACACACACACACACGCAGACAGACACACACACACACGCAGACAGACACACACACACACGCAGACAGACACACACACACACACGCAGACAGACACACACACACACGCAGACAGACACACACACACACGCAGACAGACACACACACACGCAGACAGACACACACACACACGCAGACAGACACACACACACACGCAGACAGACACACACACACACGCAGACAGACACACACACACACGCAGACAGACACACACACACACGCAGACAGACACACACACACGCAGACAGACACACACACACACGCAGACAGACACACACACACACGCAGACAGACACACACACACACGCAGACAGACACACACACACACGCAGACAGACACACACACACGCAGACAGACACACACACACACGCAGACAGACACACACACGCAGACAGACACACACACGCAGACAGACACACACACGCAGACAGACACACACACACGCACGCAGACAGACACACACACACGCGCACGCAGACAGACACACACACACGCACGCAGACAGACACACACACACGCAGACAGACGTCACTGACGTCCTGGTTCGGGAAAAATACATCAACATGCAGAATCAATCAATTTGGTCTGTTTTTGTACTCTTGATATCATTGTGCGTCTGTTACTTGACCAGGAGCAACAGTATTGTTGTATGCAGAGCTATACGTGACGTGACATACGGCTAAGTATGGTGACCCATACTCAGAATTCATTGTCTGCATTTAACCCATCCAAAGTGCACACACAGCAGTAAACACACACTCCGTGAACACACATCCGGAGCAGTGGGCAGCCATTTATGCTGCGTTGCCCGGAGAGCAATTGGGGGTGGGGGGTTTCGGTGCCTTGCTCAAGGGCCCCTCAGTCGTGGCCGGCCCAAGACTTGAACCCACAACCTTAGGGTTAGGAGTCACACTCTAACCATTAGGCCACGACTTCCCCAAGAAAATATACAATGAAAACAAAGGATATTCTATTCTATTCTCAATTCTCTCATTTCACAGGAGCTGTGAATGACAGTAGAAGTGGAGCGAGCCAAAATCTGCATATAGCATTTCATTTAAATCCATGTAAGATTATCTCATGGTATATTTGATGGGAGTGACTGAAAGCAGCGTCAGTACCAACACAGCAAAATACAGTTTGCACTATTTTTGACGTTCCCTAATTGCAGAATATTAATAGCTCAGTAAACCGCAAGACATTTTATTAACACTCAGCCAAAACCTGTTGATCTGGAATCAACTCTGTGTGTTACCTTTGCAGTGACGGTGCAGCACATCCAACGCTGCGATGAGGAACTCGTGTGCATCCTGTTGCTCGTACCCAGCCAGGTGACGTGCGTGTGTCCACACCAGGTGCAGCAGCCGAAAGGGAATGTGAGGAGAGCGATGTCCCGAGTAGAACTGAGAAAACGGGACTAAGATTTTTATCCGTTTGCATCTACACATGTTCAGACAGTCAAATCGCCTTTAATCCTCACATACTTTAGAACCCTCTGGTCCGAGTCCATATTCACCTGATTTTACGAGACAAATGTAAGATCGAGCAAATACGGACCATGCGTAGCTGTATCGCTAAAGATGTATGAAAGTGACATGAGCTGATTTTGCTGCCTCTGGGCGTGAGGTGGGCAAGTTCGGGTTAGTTAGTCGGGTATCTCAATGGTGGTTATTTCGCTGCTCGGTGGTATAAATGAGATAAAACCTAATGACCTTTCGCTTCTATATGCTGCTCTGTATAAGGGCTGTAAATATAAACAGGAACCTACAATATTAAAAATCACACATTTTATTGCATTCTGTGAACAATCTGTCTATATTAAAAGGTCTCTGATAGGTTTTGTTGGATGGTTTGAACAGGATCATAACAATCATCGCAGGATTAAATATATATATCACATTATGTAATGCATTTATGTGCATCTTATCAGAATAGTTGTAGCTTTGCTCATAGTGTCAGAAACAGCCAACTCCCCCCCACTCCCCCACGCCCCAGTGAATCGTTGCTCTTCCTCAAGCATGTACATGCCATCATCTGTGCTGAAACTTTCAGCATGCTTCATTAGATAAAAGGTGCTGCCTAAAGTCTCTCCTCTGGGCCATGTATAAAGGTAGCATTAACTTCTCATTGATGACTATTCCGCAAACATGCACAGCACAGATCGACATCAAAGTAGACCAAAAAAAAAAAAAAGATACTGTATCTCACCTCCTGAAAAAGCTGGGACATCTCACACACAAGACAGGAGTTGGCCTGCATCTCACACTTGTGTCTGTCAGACAGGAAGAAGTCCCTCAGCAGCGGGGTGTGAGTCAAAGCCTGGACAATGCAGTTCATAAAGCATGTGTTGCCCAGGTTTATCAAACCCCTCAGACCTGAGACAGAAACACACACAGAGAGGACGAATGGACGCTTGCTTCTCTCTGGGAATTTAGTTTAAGTCCCTAAGTGATGGGGAACAAGTGATTCCCCTAAACCCTGCAGGGCTTGAGCTGAGACACGGGCCGGCCAGAAGGCCAAGCTCTTCCTGAGAGCGTAAACGTGGCCTCACTCCAAATCTACACGCAACAGACACCTGCTCACTCACACGCTTCCGGTCTAGTTAAAGGAGACAGAGAGAAGGACAGAAAACAAGACTGTCCAACTGTGAGCATCTGTGCTGGGATGATAGTCGGAAAGAAAGATAGAGAAGAAAGAAAGAAAGACTACACTAAACTACAGAATGCAAGCAGCTGTTCACATCAGGTTCACGTCTTCTGAAGTTTAAGAGCAAAACAACTTTTTCTTTTCGGGTAAGAAGCAGCTCAGTGAATTAAAACAACTTGCATCTGCATGGAACTTTTTTTTTTGTTAAAATAATATAAAGGGTATTTAAATAAAACCTAGTTTCAATATTGGTCCTTAAACCCAGCAAGAAAGCACCGATTGAAGCAATGAGAGCACAAGAGTCCTTGTTATCGGAGTGGAGGTCATCACTGACCCGCTTGTTCATAGCTTCCAGTTTAATGACTGCTGCTTTAGAGAATATTTTAAGCGGAAGGGGGGAAATAAATAAATAAATTTAAAAAAAACACCTCTCACCATAGATCAGGACAGACACCTTGAACATTTGTTGCATTTGTCACAATGCATGTAATTGTACATGCCTGAGGACATTTTTTTTCCCCATCTCAGGATAAGATTCATACCCGGTTACCAGATCACAGTCTGTGTGTTTCTAAATGATTCTAAGAGGTACAGAGAGAGGGAGGGACAGCTCTGTGTTTGTGTGTGTGTGTTTGTGTGTGCGCGCGCCCAGTACAGGAGGTGATCTGAGACGTTTCTGTGTTCTGCAATCTCCTCACATACAACCTGAGTGAAAACTAATTCAGAGAGATCAAACTGCAGTGAACATGCTGCCAGTGCACCGTGAGGCTCGGACCTCACCCTCGATCCTACACGCGGAGCGGTTTACAGGAAGCCAAGCACTAACCTATGGTGCAGTTTGCGGTGATCTTCCTTCGTTTAGGGTTGTGTCGCAGTAGCTCCAGCTCTCGCTTTGTAGGTTCCCACGTCGAATATTTCTCTCCGATTCCTAAAAATTCGTTATGATAACGGAGGTCAGTACGACACGTCCGGGTATTACAGCAAATATATCATGGGCAGCTCAAACAATGTGCTACGTTCCTGCTACATGTTCTAACACTAATAAAAGGTTAAGCAATTATATTAATTTAAAAAAAACTGGCACCACATTGAATCTCATCAACTCATTGACTACAATTATAAGGTCAGTGCTGAGTGGTGCATACAGACATTAGTGTTAAGCAGACACAAGCTCCGCTCTGCAGAGCTCCTTCATTGCATTAGCGATTTCTTAACATCACACTACGCGAGACAAAGGCCGGTGTAAGGGATCTGAAAAAGTCGTTACCTTGCAGTTTCCATGCTTTCTTTTGTTCTTCTTTGGCAATCTGTTCCATATCTTTATCATATATGTAGTCTTGGCACACAAAACAGTATATTCCTCCATACAAAAGGTCTATAGCTGAGGGAGAGAATAGGAAGGAAAACCATTAGAATTAATTATGGTCCATTGTTTTTTGTTCGTTTTTTCCCCCCTTGTCAAACACTGCACGTCACTCACCATAACAAATTCAGAGGACGGTAAGAATAACTGCAGAGAGACACAGGAACACACTCCTGTGAGCACCAGGAAATAAATCTCATATTGGGAAAGAGAATTGTTGCTTACTGATTATCTAGTATTAGACTGTCACTCAGGAGCGATATGAATTATTCATTTGTTTCGGTCATCTGTTTGATGTGAGAAGTTTGTGTAATGTAAACCGCGGCTTGTCCAATCGGATACTTCCACTCCGTACCCGCAGTGATGATACATGCACTTTTGTTCCCATGGAAACGTGATGAAGGTCTCACACACAGACACACAGGACTGTGTTTGTAGATGCAGTCATGTTAACGATGACAGACTAGCGCTGCATGCTAACACTGACAGAATCAGGATCACAACGCTAACGGGGAACAGAAACCTGCTGAAACTAGCAGAATTAATGCATTTCTTTATGTATCTCAAAGAATCCCCTTTTGCTGTTCACAAGCAGGATCGATAGCATTTCGAAACAAAACTCCTTAAATCTTCAGTACCCGGAGAGCTGAAGCTGTGAAAAGATGCCAGACCACCACACCATCCTGTCAAAAACTTCTGTTCATAACACACCACTGATCACACACCAGACATGCAGGCTTCTGAATGAATAGGGGGAGTGTCTTACACTTTTAAACAAATTACAAAGAAGATTTAATTTGCTGCCATTTTAAATCCACTAGGTTTTAAGGATTGGATTAAAGTGTGTCGAGCTTCACTCTGCGTAAGCTGGAGAGGGATCGTAAATACAAAGGGGCTCATTATTTCCGGTCTGGTGGGGTTTTACCTACATTGTTCCAAATTAATCACACAAAGAAAGGACCTGTGTATTCTAATGGGAAAGCATAATGCGTACGCCTCACGGTGTATAACTACAAAGTGCAAAAACTCATTCTCTCGTTTTTATCCTTCCTTGTAATTAATTACTAGGTTGGTCTTTATTATTTATCACACCACAATACAAACCCTGGTGACACAGCTACAGCGGAGTGTGCTCAAAACTTACATGAGCTTTATTAATATCTGTAGTCAATAATATGCTTTGAGATCTAATTAGTCAGAAATGTTCGTTCATTTTCTCTAAATGGCACAGATTCAATATCACAGCTTTAGATTAACGCACTCGTTCGAGCGCATCATCGTTTCTAGGGTAACAGCAGGATGTTGGGTGGATGATATGAAGTTTTCTGTGAGGAAACGTTTATATTAAAGAGTAGAAGTGAGTGCTATAAGGATGCCGGAGGTTCTGGGAGGCACCAGTGTGTATAGCAGTTTCCTCACATCCCCTTCTGAAATGAACCTCAGCTAGAATTGATGGCTCAAGCGCACGGTTTTCCTGGTCTGAACAGAACATATTCTATCCTGGAGTTTTATTCTGTGACCTTTTGCATGCTCTGCCACATACTCCTGGGTTCTGCCTGTTTCAAATGGGTCTCGATCTTGTTCCTGTGTTTCCTTTTGGCTTCCGTCCACATTCTCCTCCGGTGGTAGGATGCTGCTTTGTGTTTGTCCGTGTTGTTGGTCTGCAGCACGGTGTTGTACGTCTGCAGCACGGTGTTGTACGTCTGCAGCACGGTGTTGTACGTCTGCAGCACGGTGTTGTACACTGCTGTGTGTTTGTGTTCAGAGTGTAACTGAGCACCACTGCTGTAAACACACTGACGTCATCAGAGCTGCAGTATCTGCCTGTCTACATCCTCCCATGTGTCCTGTAACATGGCTTGTGATTGGTCAGTCCTCTGTTACAAGATCTTCCCTATGCAACCTTTCTTAACACACTTGCAGTAGTAAAATGGCGGTGTGCTCGGACTTACCCAGTGGCAGTAACACAGACAGACAGACACACAGACGCCCACCCAGGCACACACACACCGGCCCAGAACACACACACCCCCACCCAGACACAGACACCCAGACAAACACACCCACCCAGACACACCCAACCAGACACACACCCAGACACACCCACCCATCCAGACACACACACACACCCACCCACCCAGACACCTAACTCACCCAGACACCCCCCCACCCAGACACCCAGACACCCCCCCACCCAGACACCCAGACACACACTCACCCAGACACCCCCCCACCCAGACACCCAGACACACACTCACCCAGACACCCAGACACCCCCCCACCCAGACACCCAGACACACACCCACCCAGACACACACGCACCCAGACACACACGCACCCAGACACACACGCACCCAGACACACACGCACCCAGACACACACGCACCCAGACCCACCCAGACACACACGCACCCACACCCACCCAGACACACACGCACCCACACCCACCCAGACACACACGCACCCACACCCACCCAGACACACACGCACCCACACCCACCCACCCAGACACACACCCACCCACACAGACACACACCCACCCACACCCACCCACCCAGACACACACCCACCCAGACACACACCCACCCACACCCACCCACCCAGACACACACCCACCCAGACACGCACCCACCCAGACACACACCCACCCACCCAGACACGCACACTCACACACACCCACCCACACACCCACCCACCCACCCAGACACACACACACACACCCACCCAGACACACACACACACACCCACCCAGACACACACACACACACCCACCCAGACACACACACACACACCCACCCAGACACACACACACCCACCCACCCAGACACACACACACCCACACACCCAGACACACACACACCCACACAGCCAGACACCCACACAGCCAGACACCCACACAGACAGACACCCACACAGACAGACAGACACACAGACAGACAGACACACAGACAGACAGACACACAGACAGACAGACATCTTGTGAAAATGTGCTGCAGTCAAATAACACTATGGTCTTTAAACAGAAATGAGTGGAGTTAATGGACAGCCCCATCTTACTGAAAGGAAGGGGACTAAAACATAACAGCCACCTTCTCTCCACCGCATGAGTGGTCATGTTACACCTTTTGTTGGTGAGAGGTGTTTCAGGGTGTGTGTGTGTGTGTGTGTGTGTGTGTGTGTGTGTGTGTGTGTGTGTGTGTAAAACGGTGAGGATTTCTCACCTCACACACAAACGACCAGAATAAACCAACATCATAGCAGGCCTTGTGGTAACCATGGAAACCTGAGCAGGGAAAAAGTGCTAAAGCACGCTGAGATCACAAACGAGTCTCGAGTTAGTGTACAGCTACAGAAAAGAAAAGAAAAATAAACAGCCTTGAAAAAAACAAATGAAAGCTTTCCTCTTTCTTTATTGTGACAAGACAGAACTCCAAAGAAGCGGCTATATTTTTCCCTGGTGCATTTGTAGCACGTTGATTAAGAGGCGTTAATTACCCCTCCACCTTATCCCAGTTTTTCTTTTCCTCCTGAGCAGTGCACACATCCCTCGCTCACACCTAACCTAATTAAATACTCAATGTAAAACTCCAGAGGGCAAGAGCAGACACAGAAGGCTGGTTGGGGAACGCAGCTATCAATTATTTGCTGGTGAGTTAGGCTCAAGCGTGCTAGCAGCTAACGCGGAAGCGCCGACGTTAAGTCAGTTACACACACCTTCGACCTGACAGATGGCTGAAGCGGTCATCAGTTAAGATGTAAAGTTAATGTGGGGATGCTGGCAGCCATTTGTACCAGATTCCAGACTCTTCTGTATCAGGCCTGTGTCTGTGTGGGATTTTAAAAAACCAGCATGTTTTACAGTTTACTCCATAATCCTGTGGAATATGTGTCAAAAAATAATTTCCTGTCGTCACTCTTACGCCAGCTCTTCTGTTCCCTGTCGTCTGTCCTGCAGACTTACACAGGCTGACAAACTTGAAGCTCTACTATCATTTTGCCTTTCAATATTACAAACAGATCTCCATACAAGACCAGGTTGAAGTCACTATTACAGGAATAAATCACATTAATAGGAACCAGAAGCTGCAGTTCTGTCAGAGCTGCTGTTAAAAAAAGATAACCAACACTTTCTGAATCAGGAACTAAACAGTTATAAATCCAGGTATAGTAAATACATCACTCTCCAAATTCCACAGCCACACATACGCACACGCGCGAAGGCACGCACGCAGACGCGCGCACGCAGACGCGCGCACGCCCGGGAAGGCACGCACGCAGACGCGCGCACGCACGCGAAGGCACGCACGCAGACACGCGCACGCACGCGAAGGCACGCACGCAGACACGCGCACGCACGCGAAGGCACGCACGCAGACACGCGCACGCACGCGAAGGCACGCACGCAATGGCACGCACGCAATGGCACGCACGCAATGGCACGCACGCAATGGCACGCACGCAGACACGCACGCAGACACGCACGCAGACACGCACGCAGACACGCACGCAGACACGCACGCAGACACGCACGCAGACACGCACGCAGACACGCACGCAGACACACACTCCCCAGTACAATTACCCTCTTATCAGTCTGTTTGTGTGTATTGTTTGTTTGATGGTGAACAGGACCATCCCGCCTCATTAAGAAGAGGAGATGATTATAGGCCTCTGAGCTACTAGAGGCTCAAAAGCGAATGAGAACAAACTATCCTAGCATTAGAAAAACTGGGCATGAACCTCTGACTCGAGTCTCAGATCTGATAGCAAATATTTATATTTATGAATGTGTGTCCACGTCTGTTGGTGTTTTCCTATCTGCGTCTTACCTAAATTGTGTCTCTTGGTTTTGGCATGCTCGTGGATGTGTTTCTTTGTGAAGCAGCCGAAGAAGACGCAGTGGAGACATGAGTGTAGTCGGTTCTGATGAGCGCCGCACATGTGACATATACATGACTTGGCCTGTGAGAGAGCAGAGAAAACGTAACAGTGATCAGATACAGAGACTTTTTGATTAAAGCCCAATTTAATCACAGGACAAACCTGATTTTAGGGTCAAGAATCACAACCTTTATTCTAACAGCCAACAAAATCCCCAGAGATCAATATTACAGAATATCATATCCCAGTGTGTAGAGAGAACAAAATCCTTAAAAACTCAACACACACAGAGAGAGAGAGAGAGAGAGAGAGAGAGAGAAGCAGACAGAAGGAGACAGAGAGAAAGACAGACACAGAGAGAGGGACACACCGACCTTGTTGTTTTGAGTAATTTGATAGAACACTGACAGAATGGCCTGAAGACCCAACATACATTGTAAAAAGTGTACACACACACAGTGACACGCCACACAGTGACACACCCACACACAGTGACCCAGACCCACACACAGTGACCCAGACCCACACACAGTGACCCAGACACATCATCATGCGCTCATGGCTATGTACAGATCATTACACTGTGATCTAACAGAAGAACAGCGCATCTCTGCATTTTATCCCTCTGCACACGAAAATCTGCACACGACTGTGTATTATACAATATTAGCACAGTGCTGTATTAACTATTAAAGACCACATTAAAGCAGCGTCCAGCCCCTGAAGAGAATTATGGCACTGCGCATTACATAACAGACCATTTAGTACACTGAATGCGACTCACATGCACCATGTAGTGAAAGCTTCATTTGTGTCCTCTCACCAGAAATAGCTTAGTATTAGTACAATATTGCAATGACGGCATCTGACCAACAAATGATCTGCACTATTTACGGCCGTGTAGGCCGAGCCACAATCGGCTGGAAAAGCTTTGTTAGCAAACTTTACTTCATGAGCACAACACTTTATTCTTCCCAGAGAAACAAACGGCCAGAGGTACTAAAGTGTAGTGAATGTGTTGAATATTGTCGCTCTCTCTCTCTATCGGACCAGCCCTAATTTACATTTCCCCCACAGTCCAGTCTTTATTACATGCAGTGTAGCTGTTGACCTGTTGTTACTACAGCTGATGACCATCAGTGATGGACTGCATGACTCTACAGTCTGGCCGCAGCCTCATGTCTTCACACGGGTCTGTGTATTAATCACTGATTGTGGTGCTCTAGAGCCTAAAAAAACTCCAAAATAATGAATGCATCAACATTTGTTAACAGAAATTAATTTGATGCTGAAGCCAAATACAGCACTATATTGATGCCTGTTTATCTTGGACAGACAAGGGAGCTTAGTCAAGCGAGCACATTTATACCAGCTGCCCTGATTACTTTTATCGGTCCTTTCTCTCGCTCTCTTTCTCTCGCTCTCTTTCTCTGTCTTAATCATATTAGATGATGTATTGATTTGTACTGAGCTGAGACTGGAAGGCAAGACAGATCAGTATTCTGTTTAATTCCAACAGCCACACACACACACACACACACACACACACACACACACACACACACACACACACACACACACACACACACACACACACACACACACAGACCCTACCTATCCAGCCAATACACCCACACCCACCCACCCATCCAGGCAACACACCCACCTATCCACCCATCCAGCCAACCCACCCACCTATCCACTCAACCCCCCCCCACATCCAAGCCACCAAGCCCCCCCACACACGCATCCACAAATCACACACACACAGCCGCCCACACACTCAAGCCCCCCCACACGCATCCACCCATCACACACACACCCAACAAACACACACACAGCCGCCCACACACACTCAAGCCCCCCACATGCATCCAAACAGTTACCCACATCCAACCCCCCACACACACCCCAATCACACATACTGTACCCCCCAAAATCCAACCCACCAAGCCCCCCACACACGCGTCCAAACCCTAACCCACACACCCATCCCCCCCCACACACACGCGTCCAAACCCTAACCCACACACCCATCCCCCCCCCCCCCCACACACACACACACACACCCTACCCATCACACACACACTCAACCCACCAAGCCCACCCCACACACATGCATCCAAACCCTAACCCACACCCATTCTACACACACCCCCCCATCCAACCCACCAAGTTCCGCCCCCCCACACACACATGCGTCCTAACCCCAACCCACATCCGCATCCAACCATCCAACCCACTTGCATCTGACCAACACCCCCAGTCAGTTTTCGGTCGGCGCTCAAACAATCCTGACAAAATTTAACAAGCTATGGTATTATAGGGAAGGTGTTACCAAGCTTTAGGGAAATGGTGTGCTGCCGCTGGGAATGTGAAATGACAGAATGAGTGCACCTGCATGACTGAACCAGGCTGAAAGTCATCAGGTCACATACCGAGGCAGAAACCAAAAGCTCTCTCCAATCTTCCCTCACAACAGATTATTTAATCCGATTAAAAGTGATTCACTTCTCAAAAGAAATTGTACCTCACGCACCACCTACAGACAAGCCTCAAGTTCCCCCCATACTGTTGTCTCTGTGCTGCAGTCTTCTACAAACTCTTCATCCACCCATGTTAGTAATGCTTTAGCTCATGATGCAGTAATTAGTAATGCATCTAACCTTCACATCTGTGCAGGAACGGTTCTGGAAAACATCAGTAATACTAAACAATTTAGTAAAATATACACAGAGGGTCTCTGGCTTACAGCATCCATAAAATGCATCTGAATTTGGCTTCTTTAGATGCGAGACTGCTCTCAGTAACACTTTTCCGTTTTGTCATTGAAACAACCGTTTATTTTCACTGAGATTATAAGGATGTGGGGAAAAAACCCTCCATATTTAAAATCCAAAAACACAAAAAACAAAGCATGTGTACAAGAATCTATAATAATATATTCAGGAATTGATGTGGAAGGTAAAAGCACAGCTTTCTTTTCCACCCCACGCACACTTTGGAGAGAGAGGAACTGGACACTTTACACTGAAATTAACATCATGTTGGTAAAAATCCAGTGATTTCTAGCGGTTCTAGTGTTCCATAGTTTGGGCTATGGAACACTTCACTCCATACTTATTAATATAAGCTTAAATGAGAATGGCTCGGTTTGTTTAATGACGCTGAATGGAAGACGCACTTTGTTTTTGTTTTTTTTGTTTTTTTTTCCCTTATCAAATTCCTGCTCCAAGTTTCTGCAGCAACCAACTATCCAATCAGCAATAAGATGCTGCATTTCTACATCACAGACAAAGTAGGAGGCATGTGGGTGATAAACGAAGTCAGGGGAGGAGAGAGGCATGAAAGAACAAAGGGGGGGGTTAGAGAGAGAGAGAGAGAGATGACTGACACACAAATGGAGATCAGGGGAGAAGAGAGAATGTGTGTATGGAGGGAAATGGAGAAGTAAGATGCAAAAGAAAAATAGAAGGAACTACACATGTAAATGCAACACTGTTGTGTAATAAGGGAAGAGGACATCGATTAGCCTTAGACTCATTTCTGCTGCAGGGCTAAAGACACAGGAATAGACCCAAACTCATCCATAAAGAAATCGAATTTAGAACTACTGAAATGGCCAATTAACTTTAGTCTACAGTTTACGCTTCACATCCGGAGTTGTGTACGACGCTAAATAGGTCTACAGATAGAACTCGGTCATGTCTGTACTAAGCATTTTATTCTTGGTGCTTTTTGGTCCAAATGGCTTGAGCCTTCATCCTTCACCTACATCTGATTTAAAATGTCTGCCGAGCCTCTGGGGCAGGAACACACTCCGGATGAGACGCCAGTCTACTACACTCGTTCACACTTTGTGGCAGTTTGCAGTCACCAGTCCAGCTAACATGGAAGCTGGAGAACCCGATGGAAAGCCACATGGACACAAGGATATGAAACTCCACACAGAGTAAACCTGAGCTGGAAAACACTGAAGTTCCAACTGTAAATATTATGTTGCTGACACTGTTTATCATGATAACAATATTAGACTGGAATTTTGATTAGTCCACCATAAAAGATCATCCATACAATCCCACACACATGAGAAATATCACCGGTCATAGTTTGTTTAAGACCCCCAGCAGCTCAGGCAAGTCCACGTTCATGTTCTCTTTGAACCTACACATCACACACGATCAGTCATGGGCTCATTAGCACAGCTTCCAAAGGCAGGAGATTCATTTCTTTTCTCTCCTGCTATTTCTGTGTCCCCTCTCTTACTCGTTTCCACATAGTCAATTTACTGTAATGGTGGTAACCATGGCAATGAGGTGTCACGGCAGCACGTCCTCCATAAAAACCTAACGACACGCGGCCGCAAAACCCAAACGTGATGCCGCTGAAGCCAAATACACCAAAAAACACTGGGCAATTACTACACACGGTGTGGAAAAAAGCCCCAGTGGACCAAGTTTGGCAGAAATCAAACAATACTCAGAAGTCAAATCTTACAAATTACTAATTTTTTTATGTACAAATCAGTGGACTATGTAATTTGTGTTCAACTAATTACCTTTTTAATTAGTTCCTAGACAACACATCCACAACGGGCACAAGCTAAATTCTATTTGCTGATGTAAACACCGGGGAATCTGTGCGCTGTTGTAGGTCAGTGTTTAAAGTCAAACTGGGACTTGTTTATATTCCACCCTCACAGCACGTCACTGAGAGACGAGGAGAGGACATTTGTTGTAATAGTTACCCGTGTCTCCACCTTGCCAGCCACTTAACAGAATTGGATACGATTCACAAATACAGTTCCATAAAGCTTGGACTTATTCTTCACGTAACTGACCTCCTAAAGATGGTAAATACTGAAATCAAGAGGATACACGTACACGGTGCAGACGGCCTGTACCACACACCAGCGAACTCCTGCTTCGGATCTGTTTTTGGGGTTTTTTCTATACAATATGGGCTTCATTGCCTGTGAAATGCTTTTAGTGAGTCAAATAATTTATTGGAATATTTACTGGAGAAGAAATATGGAGCATAAATACACACACCTACACCAACCAGTGATGTTGATCACACTAATGTTTTCTGGGCTTTATAGCTTTATCGTTTCAGGAAGGTGACGGTGAGGGAATACTGTATTTCACAGGTACAGCTGAAGGCACCAGAGCACACTGATAAGCACCAACGCTGTAGGAGACGACATTGTAGGAAAAAGTGCAGACTTTCCCTTAGCGGCCCCACTCTACTCTACACTACTGGAACTACAACTCAAAGACGGTTAAATGTGACGGTAGACGTAGCCCACACAATCACGCGTCCCTCTGTTGATATAACGCAACACTTGGGGTTTCCTCTCCACAAAGAAACACAAAGACAATAGCATAAACATCACTCCGGGCTTGAACACCAGATTTCTATCCTGTGAGCTTTATAATCGGCGCATGATCTTTTCCATCTTTTTTGTTTATTTTGACAACAAGAATATAAAACCTGCTTTCTTGCATGTTTAAGCTTTGCTTAAATACTACACAAAGAAGTCAAACATAGAATTTAAAAGCAGAACGCATTCATCGTTACTCATTGCACCAACGTGATAACCAACATTAAATATTAATGGCACCATAAATGCAGTTGTCAGCTGGATCGTGGTCAGATCTCATCTCATTGGAACATCAGCCCAACCTAGTAGTAGATCTGTACCTAATAAACTAAAGAAGACAGACATTTCAAGAACCTTATGGTTAGAGTAATAATTGGGCGGTCCAGTATCCCAACAATAGATACACAAAGTGGGAAAAGCTCAGCTTGGGAATTAGGACGAGTCTGGCTTGGGAGTTGGGACCTGAGAAGAACAGGGCACTTTTCAGGAAACCAGCTGCATTATGGCCAAATGTTGCGCCAGATGTAGCTTACCTTGCGGCCCACGTTCTGCTTAGCATTAGAAGCAATAGAAACGCTCTGCCATAATTACGACAGGAACGTCTATGAGCGCTATTTTCCTTTGATGACACTGTATCCTGTGGGATAGTTTCTTCTCCCTAAAGGAAACTTCCTATCTGAGGCCTAGTCAGAATTTAAGATGGACATCTGCACAGTAATCAGACAAACTCTCTGCGATACGCTGATGCTACATTGCGTTACGTTGGTGACGTGCTTTAAGAGAAATCGTGTTGTGTAACTTGACACAACACCGATTCACTGTGTCCATTTCTAGCTCAGAGAACTGCTACATCTCTATCTGCAGTGTGAGACAGACTGTGGAGGCAGTCTTATCTTTACTAACATACACTAGTACAAATATAGATGTACTTCAAACTATCCATCAGATAAACTACGCATGTTAAATCCAACTGAAAGGGACGGTAATTAAACCTGTCCCTGGCCACATTGTGAGACAGACTTGCGGAGCTGAGTGTATTTACACCAGCTTTAATCAGGTCTGATCAACAGATGCAGGATATAAATGGAATCGATACAAGAGACCAGCACTGGTTTGAAAAGGCTACCACAAGATCATCTGTGACAAATGATGTGTGTAACCTATAATCACGACGGATCCTGGTTCTTGGGACGGCCTCACTTCTGTCGTTTACATGTGCACTGTGTTTAAAAACGAAGCAACCGTCACCAACCTACTGACCAGGTATGAGGGGACGGGTGTGACTGGGTTTCAGCCGTTAGATTTCAGGCTGAAACATGAAAGTTTGACTAAAATATAACAACAGTGTGTGACTGAAGAAATGTACAGAACAGAACCAAGCAGAGATCAAGCCACTTTACTCTCTCTCTCTCTCTCACACACACACACAGCTCACAATGCAGCAGGCTAGCTGATCAGACTCTGCTGCCACACACTTATATATTTTATATATATACACACACACACACACACATATAGCTGAAAGCGGAACAGGGTGAAGTTACATCCCTTTAGTGAGTGTAGTTGTAAAGCCAGACAGAGGTAAGTTTGCACGGTCCGGTTGTGTGTATGTGTGTATCCGTGTCTCTGTGCCTCCCCCCACTACACTACACAGTAGCTACCTTGCGTTTCCTGGTTTCAGCCGAGCCGCTCCACACAAAGCACTGGTAAATAACACGCAGGTTCTGCTTCCAGTTGTCCACTTTAAAGCCGTTCACGTGGGAGCAGCCGGCCGGACCCATGGTCGTGTAATCACATCCGCACCCCGGCGGATATTCAGCCACAGGACACAGCAGCGACGAACACAGGACACAGGCGGATTTTTATCCACTGTTTGTTGGGTGTCTGCAGGACACACAGACGGTCACGGCACCACTGAACACGCGTGTCTTACACATACGGCAGCTTTACGCGACATTTAATCCTTATTCCTGAAAAAGCTCTCGCATCCGAGCGCCCACGCCGCAGCGTGATGTTTAATCCCGGGGCTACTTTAATGTTGGATTTTCCAACTCGGATGTTTTAATGGACGGCAATGGAATTCAAGTGAACACCGTGGGCGACACAAACCTCACGGCACCTCTCTCTGATTGGCCGATGGCTCATCCTGTACGTCTTCGATTGGTTAGGGGTTGTGCCATTATGCGCAAAGCCCCGCCTCTACTCAAAGAACCTGTGATCTGATTGGCCACTCGAGACGGAGATTATTTTTTTCCCCTACCGGAAGCTTTAGTGAAATACTGTGTGTCGAGCAACAGGAAAGCTTGCTGTGTCCGTGTTTGTTCCTTTCTAACGCTACCAGATAATAAAGTTGAAGTTTCACACATATACCACGATCAACTGTGGAGTGATTAAACTTTATATATCTACACAATTAAAGCCTAAATATTAATGTTTCTACACAAATCTACTTGTTGTTGGCTCCGCCATATTAACTACGTCATTTCCGGCACTGCTCCCTGTACCGACAAGGACTTACACAATTATAGAGATGTATTTCATCAGTTACTCAAAGCAACAAGACATAAAAGTGTTCAATTTTATACCTTGAACTTTACTTTTCCATGCCAATTTAAAAGCTAAAACCTTCCTAAAACTAATAATAATAATAATAATAATAAATACACAGATAAGTGTCTGTTGGATTGGTTGCTTTGTTGTGGGAATTGTTTAGAAGCACAAACTTGAGTTCACTTCATCTGTTCACTCGTGTTCTGTCGCTCTAGTATTAGAACGTCCTGGTTGAAAAATAAAAACACTCCTCATATTCATGCGAAAGACCCGAGAACAAGAGTCGGAACACGTCCATCCATAGCGAGTGTGGGAAGAATTGCGAGAGCTGATTAACCTGCTATGTATTAATAGTTAGTTAATATTCTGTTTGTTAACCTACAAGTGAAATTCACACACAACGGAGTGAATGCTTTACTCGTCAGGCCTAAACAACAAAAGACACGTGCGGATTTTCTACACCCAGACTTATGATACAGCTGATGCAAAAAAAAACAAAAAAACAATACATTTACAGCATTTAGCAGACGCCCTTATCCAGAGAGACTTACATTTTAGCTCATTTTTATACAACTGAGCAATTGAGGGTTAAGGGCCTTGCTCAGGGGCCCAGCAGTGGCAGCTTGGTGGACGTAGGAATCGAACTCACAACCTTCCCGATTGGTAGCCCGACACCTTAACCACTAGGCTGCCACGTACCACTAGGCTGCCACAATAGGAAAGAGTTATTACACTGACAAAATAATCGATACGGTAAATAAATTAAAACGACAACACGTGTATAGACAAGGTTCTCGAACAAACAAGTCCAGTCATTTTATTGGTTCGGTCATAAATGCAGCTGTTTTTTTGCACTTCAACATTGATAAATAAAACACTGACAAAACAGGGTTGGTGTGTATGTGAGCGCAGTGAAAGAAAGAAAAAAAAACTAATTTGAATTGTAGACATTTTAGGATTCCTCTGATATAGTCCATATTCATAAAGGTTGATATTCTTCCTGATGATGGTTCTTCAGCATTGCATGAGACAGGGAATGCTTGCTGCAGTGGCCTCAGGAGTAGGACGATGTCTTGCTGCCAACGTCGTCTTCTTGCGTCCCCATACTCTGAAAATAAAAGGGCTTTTAATCAAGCAGAATTTGAAAATAATGATACTAGTAAAAACAACTAGTATTTCCTTTAAGGGTTGAAAAAATCGTACAGTAATCTACATACCTTTTGTACAAATTGTGGATTGACGGTGATCTCCTGATCCATGGCCTTTAGTTTCTCATCTAATTCTATACACTTCAGCATCTGGAGGAGATGAGCAAATAAAGAGTATGAAAGTAAGAACTAAATGACCCAAAAGCAGACTGATTAAGGTGTGTGGCTCAATTGACAATTAGAAACCCTGACAGATTCAAGAAAGAGGAATAAAAAAAACCACCAAACAACAATGGGGATGTCTCTACCACTCAAAGTCTAGTGTCCTTCATGATACTAATTTATATGCCGGAAATCTAATATTACAGAGATTCGATTAGTGTTAAATATGTCAAAGTTATATAACACTGAAAATATTTTGTAATCAGTTACAGTTTTTTAAAGATTAAACAGTATATTTATTTAATCTGAACAAATCAGTGCCCTTTGATATATATATAAAATATATATTTATCATTGCTGTCAGTCAGAATCCTCGTATCTCCAAAACCGTTATTTTTCAGGAAATTAAAAAAACGCCGTACCTTATCTGCAGTGCACAGGGTTTAGTCTGCGTTGCAGTGGATTGTCTTGCGCTAAATTCCTGTCCTCAGATGAGCACCAGAACTAGCGGGGGTCAAGATTTTTTTTTCTTTGAGCCCAGTGTTTTGAAGACATTTACCTCAGAAGACGTGTTGATTCATTGCGACTCTTCTTGAGGAGAAATATGCCGTGAAGCTCTCCCGCGGAGTGAGGAAGAGGTGGACAGTTGAAGTGTCCAATGGAGTTATGAGATTTGCGCTCAAGCTATTTTCAAGACTTTAGATTGGTTAATAACTTGTAAAAATAACAGACCCACATGGGGACTGACCAACAGCATCGATGAGTGAAAAAATATGAAATTGACCAAATATGGACATACGAGGTTTCCGCCCGACAGCGACGAGATATATATGTGTCTTAAATGTCTTAATTCTGAAATGTCTTAATTCTGCTCTGTGTCCAGTGGAAACAGCCTCATGCTCATATTAAAGCATCATTTCGAAGACTAATCAGCATGAAGTGATAATTAGCCTCTATGTGTGAGACACTGCCCTTTTTTCTCTCCAGTCTAGCAGTAGACTATGCAGCCTTGCAGTATTATTACAAACCTCTTGGTCAATTTTGTGGAGCATTGCAGGGTTGTTGTACTTTTCAGGGTTGTCGTGGAAACAGACCATGCCATCTTTCTGGTTGATGCTGGCATAAATCTCTCCATCTTCGATCTGTGAAAAGCAGAGGAAAGGTTTAAAACACCACCCCATAAGCCACTTTTCGACAACGGGAATGTAATTTCAAACACTGCAGGAACATCGAGTCTCCTTCGTCTTCCCGATTATCGAGTGTATTCCTGCCTAAAATAACTTTCATATTTTAAAACGATTGCTGTATCTTGAAGTTCTACAACACTAGGGCTTAATTAAAAATTGCCAACCAAATGTCATCACAAGCTAAGACATCCTTTAGTATGTTATTAGACTGTGTTGAGGAATACAATGGATATTAATATGTTGTGCCTCTTCTTACCATCTGAGCATGTAGAGATGCATTTCCAAGTTATCTTCACCCTTTCATGAAACCCCTACCATTTTCTTCTTCTTCAAAAAAAAAGGTGATTTGGGAAGAACTGAAGGCTATGCTCGACATCGAAAGAGTACGTCAATGACTGAAGAAATCCTATGGACTTAGTGCTGACAGGTCAGATCACTATTGGGTGGACTTTAGAAAAGTCAATTTGGTGTCAAATTGTAACTCATACCCAATGCAGCACATTGATAAGCTGAATCAGTTGGTGTGACCTCCCTACATCCAACACTACAATTAAAAAAGGAGTACTGGCAGATTCCCGTAAATACAATATTAAAAGGGAAAAAAACAGCCATTACACCCAATGGCTGCATCTGTACACAAACCAAATGGAAGGGTGTTCAACATCATCTGGGGAGAATGCCATGCTTGCACAGCACTTACAGTGTGCTGCTACATGTTTAATTGACAAACATTTATATTAAGGATTGGCAGGGGCATTTATGACATTTGAGGGCTGTTCTGAAATACGCGATATGGGTAGGGACTCTCACTGAGGTCCTCGGTGTCGCCTGAGGCCAGTGGCAGGGGAGGGGATGTTGGAATCGGTGTGCCAGGAAGCAGAAGCATGGCAAGAGGGCAGGTGTCTCTGTTAACCTAAAAACAAACCATAGACAGCCGGCTCTTCAATCCTACTCTAGACATTAAAATGGACCTCTGAGTTTGACCATGTTTTACAGAGGGACCACTGACTGCATCCTGACAAGCTGCATCATCAATTGGATTGGGAATTGCTTCGTCTCTTATTGCAAGACCATGCAGCAGATAGTGAGGACAGCTAAGATGATCATCGGGGTCTCTTATCCCTCTATAACAGACATTTATACCACTGTATCCACAAAGTGTAGATGACCCCACACACCCTTCAGACACACATGTCCCCCTCTTGAAATCTGGGAAAAGGTACCATAGCATTCGGCCCTCAGACCAGACTGTGTAACAGTTTTTTCTTTCCCCAAGCTGTAAGATTTCACCTTATCAACCAGAACTGAATTGATCTGATCTGACACGCACTCATATTCAGTAACATCTAAGTTTACAGCACCACCAACAAATACTTATAATATGATATCTTTTGCCCATTCACCCCTTCTTTAATTCTATATACGGTCGACAAATATTCTGATCAATCCCACCATTTCCTACAGTCAGTTGTTGACTGTACTTGTCGCAATATTTTCTAACAAAACAAATTCACCTTTTAATCCACTCAGCAGGATAAAGCAGCTGAAGGACGGACGGACGGATGAATGAATGATGTGTGTGTCACACAAAGCTGCACAGGTAAGCTGTATGTTAATGAACTTAGCTATTCTTTGTCCAAAATGCTTAACATCTGTTCTAGAGCGCACCTGTTTTCTGAAACATGTAACACACCTGTTATTCTTGAACTTAATGAAACAGATGCCCCTTTTCCACCAAAAAGAACCTGTGTGCTGGTTCAGAGACAGTGCTGGTTCAAAAGTTGGTTCCACTGGCGAACCTTCTAAGAACCGGTTTGCCTTTCCATCGAGTCTGACATCACTGTATACGTGTCACATTTCCCAGCAACGTTAGCGCAGCAGCGGCAAACACAACATCAACAATGGCAGATTTTACTGTTAATGGCTTTGTGAACCTACATTGGCACCCAAACGCGAATGCAACATGTACGTGCAGCTCCATGTAATTTGTATAAACGGAGGTTGTAATCGAGAAAGTACATAACCTTATTTTATCATTAACACAGAAAAAAGGTAGCCTTAGCATGTAGCTACCTACTATCATGTGTGCTGATAATTGATCATATTGTGGTGTGTGTTCACTGCTGTGTGTATATAAGTGTATTAAACATTAATATACTTAAGATAAATTATCAAATGCACTAACAGTAGCCCTGCCCACAGCCCCGCTCACAGCCCGACACAAGCGGTTCTTAAGTCTAGGTTGGGGAAGTCGTGGCCGAATGGTTAGAGAGTTTTGACTCCTAACCCTAAGGTTGTGGGTTCGAGTCTCGGGCCGGCAATACCACCACTGAGGTGCCCTTGAGCAATGCACCGAACCCCCTCAACAGGGTGTGTGTTCACTGCTGTGTGTGTGCACTTTGGATGGGTTAAATGCAGAGAACAAATTCTGAGTATGGGTCACCATACTTAGCTGTATGTCACTTCACATCACGTCAATGTTTTGGTGCTACTTAAGAACCACTTTTCCTGGTTCAGTGCTTTGGCTGTCGGAAAAGAAAGAACTGGTTCTAAATTAGACTCTGGCTCTGAACCAGCACTCAAACTGCCTCGGTGGAAAAGGGGCAAGAAGAGAGTCTCTCAAGAAATTGCTTGATGATCAGAAAAGTTGGAGTGGTTCACACAATGCTCCACACTATAGTATAGTGCAGTACGGTGCTCAGGCTGATCTGGTGAAATACTTTGCTGGGTCAATACTCTAGAATGCTCCAGGGACACACGTTTCTTCATAAACTCAATGTCCACATCCAAAATCTTTAAGCACCCAGTTAAAGGTATACACATAAAAGCAAGTGTTTAGTATCTCATTGAGGTGGTGTTGCTGACTCACCATGTGCAGGACGTATTTCTCTGCCTCCTGAGGCCCCGAGAGCTGAACTCGGCTTGCCATGTCTTGTAAAGACAATGTCAGGAACGTCTGCGCCACAGGGAAAGGCAGTGTGCCCAAATCAAACCAATTGGAACCAATACTGATCATTATGTCTATTTGAAACACTGCTAAAGTTCAAGTATTTTTATGTTGGCAAAAAAGTAGGTAAAACATTTTCATTCATTTTTTTCCCCATTGACAGTGTGATAGTGATATAAGTGACCTTGGTTAGCCTTTGGATGTTCTTCTTGTACAGTGAGGAGAGGCACTGCTTGACCAGACCCATGTTATTGTCACGTGTGAAGGTTTCACTGTGCTTGTTAACGAGGCTGCGCAGCTCAGAAGGGTTATTGGTGGAGTACACTTGCGCCAACTCGTGGTAAACATTACTGAGGGGCTACGAAAACAAAAATCACAGTACAAATTAGGGACGGTTAAACGTTTCCTAGGGGGAAAAAAGTGAAGAAAAAGGTGGGTTTGGTTAATAAAACTAAAACTAGGACTGGGCGATAAAACGACAACGATATGTATCGCGATAGACACGTGATCCAGATCAATAAAAAATGTGTCAGATAAAACGTTTAATATTTTTTATTCTTCGTCGGAAGAAAACAGAGGTTGCGAAGCAAGTTTGGTTCCATTAACAAAGGCACTCGCTCTCTGGTAGCCTAGCAACGTAAGGAGTGACGCGCTACCAGCCAATCATGTAACAGTATCAAGTTTTGTTGCACCATATCGTTGTCTCGTGCTGGATTCCTCTTCAGTAACTGGCGACTGATGAGCAGAAAATGAGCCGCAGCGAGCAAGGAAATTGTAAATAAAAGTCCGCTCACCAGTACGGCAGTTTTTTTGATATTATAAGTCTGACCGTAGTCAGACCAATGTCGTCTGTAAATTATGCAATAGCACTAAACATGTACTGAATTCTCAGGTTTCTCTATGTTTATATTTAACACTTTGCACTATTTTATTACACTTTATTAAGCATTTCTTACATTTTCTTTCATTTTGCACCTTAAATGTTAAGAGATAATTGTTAAGTGTTCATTGTGACTTTAGACTTATGTTTACATTGTTTGAGTTTTCCTGGTTGTTGACATTTCTGTCTTAATAACTGAGGGGATTATGATCAGAGGAAGGTTAAGTTTAAAATAAAAATGTTTAAATGTAATATATTTTCCTCCTGGTCCTCATTTTAAATGGGTCATAAAAATATCAATAATTATCGATATCGACCAATATAAAAACACTGATATCGTGATACAGTTTTCAGCCATATCGCCCAGCCCTAACTAAAACAGAGCAAAGATCACAAAGGACGATTCAAAGCAGCTAAATCGTCGTTTCTTCTTTTCTAATCATTTTCAGTATTTTTTAATTATAAAAACTAGCAAAATGGTTGTGTCGGGAAAACGTTTTTTGAACTTTTAAAAGTGTGAAAGAAAAATCAGCATTTCAAAAACCGAGATGTAAATCAGGCAGAAAAGTTTAGTTTGGTTCACACAAACATTTACACACAAAATTGCTAAAAGAGTGAAAAATAGGACCGATGTATGAAAGTGAACGATTGTTTCAGGTAAAGGTTTGTTCAGCTAGATGGATCATAACTCAAACATCCCCAAATATAAAAGTTATATTTCACCCGTAACGCATAAAGAAATCTCAGACATGGAAATGATGTCAATGATGTCTTAAGCCCATCCAAATCGGGCTAATCAAAGCATCGCTAACAATACGATACGTCCATGCTTCGGTTTACAGCCTCACCTTTATGAACCTGCCCACAATCTGTGATGTGTATTTGGGAAGCTGCTGTACTTTGCCATGGAGGATGAGAGAGACGAGAATATACTTCTTATAAGCCTCAAGCATGATGTGACTGACTGCCATAGCTGGAGTGGTTATAGCCTAAAGGAAAAAGAAGAAGAGGAGGCCTGTCTTTACATTCGGACACATTAACGTACTGTATAAGATGATATGAAATCTCATCGTAATGATACTAACTACCTAAAGCCAGAGAAAGACATTTGAAATCAACTGATGTTTTGAATGAACATCGAGGAAAAACAAACATAGTATGGGACTATAGAGCTGTCCATCTTTTCCAGACACGTACAGTGTAGAGACAGACATCCAGAATATACACCGAGTTACATTCTTTGAAAAAAAATTAGAAAACTCTTGCTCGGTTACCTGCTCAAAGAAATACAGCGCTCGCTCAAAGTTCTTCAAGCCTGTGTAGATCATGCCACCGTAATAGTAATAACACAAGAAGTGCTTTGCGTCGTACGCCCCGTTCTCTTTGCAGATGTCCATCATGTCCAGCTCCAGGAAAGGAACTGCAGGCTTGAAGCATTTTGCTAGCAGGCAAAGCTGGGAAGAACATTCAGCACGGTCAATTCCTGTCTGAATCGGTCACACTTATTACACTTCATCTGGCTTTGTACGCACCTGACACAGATCTGCATGCACTGAGGTAAGCTGGTTTGTGTTCATCTGCATTTTATCTATTGCTTGTTTGAGGATGCTTATCCCACGTAACGGCTGTGAAAGCAAAGAGAATACATCTGTGTGTTACAGAAAATACAACCAGCCTTGGGGATTTCAACTCGATACGCGTTTTACTGGTTGTAAGCCACAGCAAATTTCCAACAATTACTTTTTATTTAATAAAAAAAATACAACATGTTTTTATCAGTTTATAATTATGTCTGTTAGTGACATGGGGTGTTAAAAATCTTTACCTGTTTCCGTTCCACTAGGGCATTAGTCAACTGATGGCAAAGACCAGCAACTGAGAAATAAACAAAAAGAAAAAGGGAATGAATGACTTGTAAAGTGCATTGTGTGGAGCACTTTTTAGGACAGGAATACTCGGTGACATGAATACGCATTGCAGCAGAGTATATTTCTGGACAGCAATGTGAAGGTATCAAACAAAAAAGCAATCTCGCAGATTATCTGACAGAAAGCGTGCAGACTGCAGGAGACCGTGAACTCACAAGTGTCTGTTGCATATCGAATGTGTTCTCCGTTGCAAGTACTGATGAAGAGCTGGACTTGAGAGAACAGGGTCTCAAAGTCAGGGATGTTGGGCATGGAGAACTTCACAAATCTAAAACGAAAAAAGATAACATGCATCATCCAGCAAGCCACAGCACAGAGGAAATAACCAACACCAAAACAAGAATTAATATACTCTAAAGATCTAGCAACTACACACACACACACACACACACACACACACAATATGGCCAAAGGCTTTTGAACGCCTGACCATCACACCTATATGTGGTTTTTGTGGACGTATGTTTTTTGTGTTTTTCCCCTTTCTCCCTTTCCTGTTTTTCCTCTCTCTCTACTTCCCACAAGCAGGAAGTAATAGTTACCATCTGATTCCAATGATTGGTCAGCTGATGTGCTTGGAGGAGGAGAGGAAGCTGTAGAGATTTAAGCCGCACCATTGCACAGAGCAGTGTGTGTAGGCTGTGTTGTGAGGCTTCTTTTCCTCAACCCTAAAAGCTTTGAGTTATATTTGGTTGATTGAATTTCATACTATAAGAAAAACAATTTTCTTTGTAAGTTAAATCTTTTGTATATACTTTTGTTATTTCTTTCACTATTAAGTTTATATTGTTAATTGTTTGGGAAGGGATTTGTAGAGAGGTGGATGCCATTTTCTTTCATATTTTGTTTTCTCTTGTTTAAGCTAGTTAGGGAGTTGGTTTATTATTGTAAATTTTGTTTTGTTTTATTTTGTACTCTAGTTAGTTTCTTTTTGATAGTTAGAGGGTTTATGGTGTCCCCCCCCAACAATCAGGTTTTGAACACACTGTAGGTGTGCGAGCACAATTGTAGGTGAATGAACACAAATCAGCACAGCCATACTCCATAGTGGAAAACCATCCTAGAAGAGTGAATTATATTATAACAGTAAAGGAGACTAAATCTGGAACAGAACATTCAACAGGCAGTTGGATGGTTGTGTAATGTTTGCCTGAAATTTGCTGCTTTACTTTTTCATATCGTACAGCACGTCGAACACGGATGCTCTGTAGTTTCTGCCCTGTATGACACAGTAAGCTAGAAGAACAGGCAAAAGTCTGCTACCAAGTCAGAAGTAGTAGATGCCATGTTGAAGTTAAAATCATCACAGAATGCCAGAAGACATTCTGACATTTGGTCAGAATTATTTCCTTTAAAAAGCCTGTGTCTGTATGGAGATGATTTCCTCCTAGGAATGTGATTTTCTTTTTTCCACAACAAAAAGCAAAGCCTTCCTTTTATTAGCTTACTTTTATTTCTTTTCTTTTATTTTATTTTAGCTTGTTTGTTTATCTGCAATCATATTATTCTTCCCTTCAGCTATGATAAAGACGCATTTCTTCCCATTAGTTGCCTGGGTTACGTATGTATGTTTGGGCGGAGCTATCAATACAGGGGTGGAACCCATTTGGGTTAGGGGCGTGTTTGTTTTGGTGATTTCAAATGTCAACATTGGCTTTCAAACAACGGAGACCCCACCTTTAATCCATCTTTTGAGGACTATTGCTGAAACTTCTCTTTAAAATAGACTTCACTGATAAATGTCAAACTCACTCCTCGCTGAAGTTTAACATAGCTGCACCGGTCCTGGTGTGAACTGGGAGGATTTTTAGTCACATTAAAACCTTTTAGACTGATGGGTGTACTTTAGTATGAACCATAACACCTCCTGAAGTTTAGCACTGCTGATGTCATACCTCTGACTGTGGCTGCTGTGGTTGCATTTCAGTGTAGCATGTCACAACACACTGATGAATGTGAAACGCAAAGCAACTAACTATTGCATTCGCTTCTGATCATAAAACTTTGTTTTTTACTTAACAAAAATACCCATTTACTGTTTCTCTCTGAAGAGGTCATCAGATACAAGTGTGATGTAAAAAGTGCATGTAGTTCTCTTGTCTCAAAAGAAATACCATTTCTTTGCACTTCATTTTTCTTCGCGACACCATTGCTTTTCTGTCTAACAAGGAATCTGAAATGCATATCTGAGGGTGACGGTGCAGACTCACAGCACAGCTAACACGCCGAGCGAGTGCTCCTGGATGTCCAGAGCTCCTAACACAGTGTCCAGGTGGGAGAGGTTCTTTGCAAGCAGCTCTCCGCTTTTATTGATCAGCTCACATAGCGGAGTCATCTGGCCTGAAACAGAGAACATACAGACAAGCAGGAAAACGTTACGTCTCTATTTAAAAAACAAAGCCAAATATACAGTTGTAAAGTGATAACTAATCATGAATAAAGTGTTTCGGTGTGAGGCAGTGATGAGAGAGTTACTGATATAAATAAAGAAAAAGAACGACGAGGAAAAACGTTTAACCTGAGATAAAGAAAATCCACAAACATCTTAGGTCTCAAATGGAACTCCATGGTATCATACGGCACATGTCGAGTTCTGACTAAAGGAAAGAATTGATTCTTTTCTCTATTGTTTTCCCGGTAAGATGAACTAACTTTTAGTAAACACAGTGTGTAAAGGAAATATGTTCCAGACACAAAGTGTCAGTGAAATGACGATTTTACACGCTCACGTGCGTGTTGATTTATCATGCGTGCGAGTGTTGATGGTGATAAAACCCTATGCTAAAGAGTGAGAAGGTACACTACAGATGAGCTGCATCTCTTGACCCATTCTACACGAGGGTTATTAAACATGTTGATGTTATTTGTGATCAACGGCTCTGAGCCACACTCATAACCACAACACTGCTATTTATCAGCGTGGTGTTTTATACCGTTTTATTCTGAGTGTGAACGCAGGTTGTAGTTTGTCAGTAAACTGAAGTGAACTGAAGGTGTTTTTCAGCCCCAGAGTCAGTGAGGGCAGCTTCGGTCTGCACAGCTTCACTCGGTTATAGAAAATAATGTAGATTTCACACCAAACTCACACCACGTGTTGTGTATCAATCGGGAACATGATGATGTAGCTACGTTCGCTAGTTAGCTACGCTGTGGCTAATGATACTAGCTCGCTGTGTCACTTAGCGCTATTTATTAAACTAGTGATGTTCGGTGACCTTCTCTGATCTTAACTGTAATTTTTACATAGTAATGGTTGCATTTTATTTACAGTGAACAAACATGCTTAGCTAAAGTTCTGACAACTAATACCTTCAGCTTATCCCATCTAGAGTGTTACCAAAACAAGCTAGCTGTGTGTTTTCTACACCCGTATTTAACGCACCAGCAGGTCCCGCCTCCGCTATCCGTATTGGACAATAAGTCGTCAAGGGATGGCGGTGGTCCAATCACGGCATAGTGTGTGCGCACGAGCCCCGGAAGGTTGACGCACAAGAGGCGTTTTTGTCGGAATACAGGTGTGTAAAGAATAACGCGGACTAACTAAGTACTTTGCTAACCTTATTTGTTTCGGTATGTTTATAAGCTGTGTTCATACCTTGAGCAGATAGTTGCCGCACATTGTTCACGAACTGCTCCAGTGCTGAAGCCATGATTCCGCAAGTTTTCGAAGAGACCGCTTTCACCAGTTTTCATTCAAGTGTCAGAGATAAGTGCTAAACAGGATGGGCCACAGCAGGTCTGGGCCTCGGCCGCCACCAACAGGAACCGAAATCACGCGATACAGCAACAGCATCACACGCGAGACTTGATCTTTGTCTATTAAGAGCTAACAAGTTTATCACAGAATAAGTTATATGTTCTTACTTTTAACATTTAGGACAGCTGTATGTAGTAAGCATTCCTGTGTAGATCCTAGACGGGGCATCGGTCTGACATACATACACATACATACATATACACATACATACATACATACACACACACACATAAGGGCAATTCAGAGTCATCAGTTTGTCACACACACACACACACATTCAGAGTAAACAATCGACCTCTCAGTATAATTTTTGAATGATTAAAGAAAACAGAGGACCCAGAGGAATCCCAGACAAACTGGAACGACCATATAAAACTCCACACAGAGAGCCAACTGAGCTCAGGATCAAACTGGGAGCCTTGTGTGGTGGCAACTTTAACTGTAACACTGCAGAACTGTGACCTGTTCTGGATATTTAAACCAACATTTTTTTAATAGTTATGTATGTATACATTTACATTTCTGGCATTTAGCAGACACCCTTATCGAGAGTGACTTACAGTTTATTTCACTTTATACAACTGAGCCATTGAGGGTTAAGGGCCTTGCTCAGGGGCCCAGCAGTGGCAGCTTGGTGGCCCTGGGATCTGAACTCATGACCTTCCGATCAGTAATCTGACACCTTAACCACTAGGCTACCCAGGGTTCCCACGCGTCCTGGAAAACCTGGAAATCCTGGAAAATTAATGACCAATGTTCCAGTCCTGGAAAACACATGGAAAATGAGAGAAAACATAAATTGTCCTGGAAAAAATCTTGTTGTCCTGGAAAATTATTATTTTTAAATGTTATTGGTCATTTAAAGAACAGTTTACAACTGTTCGAAACAATTAACGTTAGTAACAGAAAGCGCTCTGTTCAGGGACGCTGAGTTTTTGTTATGCTGTTTAATCTCGCTGGATGACGCTGTCTTGTGTTGGCTGTTTCAGGTGCTAGGAATGGTTTAAGTGCTTGAATGTTTTCAGCAAATGGTGACGGGTAAGCAGGTTATATTAACCTTGTTAATCTGAATATCATGTGCAAGGGGAACACACAGCAAACTAAAGCATGCATGACAGCATTGGCCTGAGAAAGGAAAGGGTATTAATATGCAGAGGTGGGTAGAGTAGCCAAAAATTGTACTCAAGTAAAAGTACTGTTACTTCAGAATAATATGACTCAAGTAAAAGTAAAAAGTAGACATCCTAATAATTACTTGAATAAGAGTAAAAAAGTACTTGGTGAAAAAACTACTCAAGTACTGAGTAACTGTTGAGTAACGTCTGATTTATTTTTTAACACGACAACAATCAGACAGACAACAATACAAAATAATCTTTAGGCAAATTATGGCTCATCCAATCAATAAAATAAATAAAAATTAATTACAAAATAGCTTAAATTAAAATAATTCAGGTAAATTCGAGTACTTAATAAATAAAATAATAATAAATAAAAAATAAATATGCACAAGTAACACAAATTTCCAAACCTTTATACTTTTTTACCAGGCAGAACTAGAACGAGGCAGCCCATAAATTCTCATGAACTGTGTGTGTCTCCAGTGACAGAACAACAGAAGGAAACACACACATTTCATTTCTTTTGTGTTGTGATTGTTGCACATTTGATGCCTTGATGAAAGGGCAATGATAATGAAATATATCTCTACTCCTTTAATTAATTTCAGGAAGCCTCTAGTACTTTCCTTAGTTTCAGGTAAGCTAAAGCTTCTGGTTGCAAAGCTGTTTTTGTTTCTCAAAATATCTTCCTTCATGTTCATCAGAACAAAGAAATTTATACAGGTCTGTAACAACATGAGAGAGTAAATAATGACAGAATTTTCATTTTGAGTGAACTATCCCTTTAAATATGTGTGTTCGGCGCTGCGAGAAACGACACGTCTGATGTCATCTGTTTGTCGGCTCTTGCGGCGCTGAGTAAAGTTGAGCACATAAAAAAAACTCGAAACAGCTGAACTCGACAAAACTGCTCTGTTGCTAACTAACCCGTCCCGCCGCTGAGATTGAGTATGGTAACGTGACGAGACTGCACAACTACGTTTGATTTGTGAAACACAGTCACGTGGTAGAGCCTTAGCGGAAGTTTCTCGATCTGTCAAAATAAAACATTAAAATTGATGCGTAGAATACCAAAGAGGTAAAAAGAAAAGTAACGAGATCATTGTAGCCTAATGTAGCGGAGTAAGAGTACAGTTTCTTCTTCACAAATCTACTCAAGTAAAAGTAAAAAGTATAGTGATTTAAAACTACTCCTAAAAGTATAATTTTTTCAAAAACTTACTCAAGTAAATGTAACGGAGTAAATGGAACTCGTTACTACCCACCTCTGTTAATATGTGCGGTCTTTTTATTTTATAAATGTTGAAATTTCATTCACATGACAAATTGTCTTTAAAAGTATAGTTACGTAATAGCCATAAAGTGTACATTGTTTTTAAGACTTCTGGAGAGAATAACATATTACTTTAGGCCGTGAATCTGTAAGCCTTGTCTTTTTTTTTTGCTAAATTTGAAATGCCCTGGAAAAGTCCTGGAAAATGATCTCTGAAAAAGAGTGGGAACCCTGGGCTACCACATCCCTCATGTATGTATTGTATGTATGTATGTGTGTATGTATGTATGTATGTATATATTTGTGTATGTTTGTGTGTATGTCAGAGGTGGGTAGTAACGAGTTCCATTTACTCCATTACATTTACTTGAGTAAGTTTTTGAAAATATTATACTTTTAGGAGTAGTTTTAAATCACTATACTTTTTACTTTTACTTGAGTAGATTTGTAAAGAAGAAACTGTACTCTTACTCCGCTACATTAGGCTACAATGATCTCGTTACTTTTCTTTTTACCTCTTTGGTATTCTACGCATCAATTTTAATGTTTTATTTTGACAGATCGAGAAACCTCCGCTAAGGCTCTACCACGTGACTGTGTTTCACAAATCAAACGTAGTTGTGCAGTCTCGTCACGTTACCATACTCAATCTTAGAGGCGGGACGGGTTAGTTAGCAACAGAGCAGTTTTGTCGAGTTCAGCTGTTTCGAGTTTTTTTTATGTGCTCAACTTTACTCAGCGCCGCAAGAGCCGACAAACAGATGACATCAGACGTGTCGTTTCTTGCAGCGCCGAACACACATATTTAAAGGGATAGTTCACTCAAAATGAAAATTCTGTCATTATTTACTCACTCTCATGTTGTTACAGACCTGTATAAATTTCCTTGTTCTGATGAACATGAAGGAAGATATTTTGAGAAACAAAAACAGCTTTGCAACCAGAAGCTTTAGCTTACCTGAAACTAAGGAAAGTACTAGAGGCTTCCTGAAATTAATTAAAGGAGTAGAGATATATTTCATTATCATTGCCCTTTCATCAAGGCATCAAATGTGCAACAATCACAACACAAAAGAAATGAAATGTGTGTGTGTGTGTTTCCTTCTGTTGTTCTGTCACTGGAGACACACACACAGTTTATGAGAATTTATGGGCTGCCTCGTTCTAGTTCTGCCTGGTAAAAAAGTATAAAGTATAAAGTTTTTTAACGTCTTGACGTTAGAAATGTTTCAAATCCACAAATGCACAGAACGCAATCAACAAATGCGTGCAGTGATTCACAAATGCACAGAACACGATTCACAAATGAATACAATTAAATATATATTTATAAAAAAAATTTTATTTGCAAATCCCATTTTATTTATTTGTGAATTTCATTTCTTTTTGTGAAATGTGTAACATATATTTACGGTTTGCTTATTGTGCATTTGTTGATTTAAAAAATATTTGTGAAACTCTTTATATTTATTTGTGGATCATAGTATATTTATTCAGAATAACGAAACAATTCTGACCCCATAGAGAACTCCTTCTCGGCACTAAAGAACGTTTTTATGGACCACAGACGAGCAATGAGCCACACTCGTAAGTCTCAACTCGTGCATCTTGCATTTGAGCGGGACTTTACGAAAAAAGTTCGCCATTCGTTGTAGGACCTTGTTCTTCAAAAATGTAATTCCTCCTCTCGTCGCCTGCAGCTCTTCTAAAGGTAAGAGGCCTTTTAGCTTTAGTACGTTTGGTTATATGGTGGCTAATTTGCGTGTGTTTTCGCGAGTCTTGCACTTTAGAGTCATGATAAATTATAGTTTACAGTGAGTGACACGTTTAGTATTTTATTATGTTTATTGAAGTTTAATAATAGTAATAGTATGTGAACGAGATAGGCCCCCCCAGTCAAACATGAGGCCCCCTCATTCTCTATTCTCTGATTGTTGTCGTGTTAAAAAATAAATCAGATGTTACTCAACAGTTTCTCAGTACTTGAGTAGTTTTTTCACCAAGTACTTTTTTACTCTTATTCAAGTAATTATTTGGATGTCTACTTTTTACTTTTACTTGAGTCATATTATTCTGAAGTAACAGTACTTTTACTTGAGTACAATTTTTGGCTACTCTACCCACCTCTGGTGTATGTATGTATTGTATGTATGTATGTATGTATGTATGTATGTATGTATGTATATATGAGTAAGTAAGTATACTTAGTAAGTAACTATATAATTATATTTTTGATTATGATTTGTTTGTGTGTGTGGGGGGGGTGTTCACTTTTTATTAAGAAATCCCAAAGGGCAACAATAATCACTGCACGTGTGAGAAGTCACTAATACCAGATGCACAGCTGAGCTACAGTTTTATTACTGTAGTGAACAGTCTAGAATCAGAATAAGCACAAGTTGAGCAAGTTTCTAAAAGCTTCATGACGTCGTTCATTGTTTTGATGTCATTGCTCGGTTCCACCATGAACCAGAATAAAGCGTTTACTGAAGGTGGGTGAATGAACGAATGAATAAAGCGAGATACAGACGATTGCCCCAGCGTAGGCCTGCATATCTTTATTGATATTATGCCCCTTCCAATATGGCGGACGTGTTGACGTGTGGCGCAATAGCTCTAGTTAGCAACGACGGCTAACGCGGAACTTATAAAGAGTTTTCTACGAAAACGCGCTCCATCTCGCTGTTACTGAATTACTCGGGGTGTTAAACTACCGTTGATTGAAAAGAATAGTGAGCAAAAGTTGAACTGAACGGATACTAGGAGTTAAACGACTCTGAGAGAAGTGTGAGGTACACGGCTGACATTTTGATGGACCGTGTAATGAGCTGCACTGCTGTAAACAAGTGCACAGAGACTGGGGGGATGAGTGCAGAGATCAGCATACAGAGGTTCGCTAAAACTCGGTGAACAACAGAAATGTGCGGTTGCACAAATCAGAGCAGGAGTTTAAGCCGTTTACAGGACAACAGCAGCGGAAAGCTCTAGACTACAGGCTCAGGGTCCCTCACTGGGCCTTTTAACGCAAAAACACAACTCGATGAAAGCGACCCGGTGTTAAAGGACAACAAAGGCGCGGGTCTGAGAGGACAGGACAGGACAGGGCGGTTAGTGAGTTAGTTTAAAGCCCGGACACGATGAAGGTGTTACAGCTGCAAAGGACGCTGCTGCTGCTGCTCAGGGGCGCTACGCTCTCACCGCACAGGACATGTGGGAAAATTTCCCCCGACAACACACTGCGGGTCCTGATCGACATGGACGGTGTTCTCGCGGATTTCGAGGGGGGATTTTTAAAGAAATACAGACAAAGATACCCAAATGAGCCGTACATCAGCCTGGAGGAGCGCAGAGGATTCTGGGTGTCGAGTCAGTACGGAGAGCTGAGAGAAGACCTTTGTGTAAGTGTGTGTGTCCTGAACACACCACTACTGCAGGACATAAACACCAAGCCCGTATACATTATTGTAGCTGGACGTGTGTGTGCCGCGCGTGCAGTTCAGAGAGAGTTCTCGCAATACGCTTTTCCAAGCAACGGTGAAGCATCGCCTCTGAATGATGGGGGAGGGGTTTTATACAGTGTCGGCGCCACGAGCGGGCCCTGGGGGGCGTGGCCCGGCCACTTGAGTCACTGTGCCCCCTTACTCCTCAAAATAATAACGAACTTAATTTTAAAAAATGTTTTACAAATTACTTTTATTATACCATGAATACTGGTTAAAGAATAAAGAGTATAAGTTAATTAAAAAAATAATAATTGTACTAACCCATAATGCAGTGCTAACATAGTCAGCCAATTACATTCACGTTGCCACTACGTCAGTAACGTAAATCAGTAGGCTAAATGGTCAGTGAAATCGTTATTCTAAAGTTTGCGAAGTCCGTCTGAAAACATCTACTAAAACAGTGTTTTAATTCAAAAAATCTTTAACAATGGATATAAGAAAATGGGGGGCATGGTGGCTTAGTGGTTAGCACGTTCGCCTCACACCTCCAGGGTTCGATTCCCGCCTCCATCTTGTGTGTGTGTGTTCTCCCCGTGCCTCGGGGGTTTCCTCCGGGTACTCCGGTTTCCTCCCCGCCCCCGGTCCAAAGACATGCATGGTAGGTTGATTGGTATCTCTGGAAAATTGCCCCTAGAGTGTGTGTGTGTGCGCCCTGCGATGGGTTGGCATTCCGTCCAGGGTGTATCCTGCCTTGATGCCCAATGACGCCTGAGATTTGGGGATAGATAGTGAGACGTTTTTAAATGTTGAGTCTATGAAGCCTATTATGGATTTAACAAATTGCACCATTGTGGAAACAGAATGCAATATATCTCCAGAATTAAGACAGAGGAAAGTCAACAGAAAATGACGATTATGAGACTTCTTTTTGAACAGCACAAAGTTCTGGAAGCCATGCCCAGTGTTTTTTCTGCCCTAAAAGTTGCGGTCACGTTCGGGTCCTCCACTGGCATGTGTGAGAACTATGGGGTCAGAATTGTTTCGTTATTCTGAATAAATATACTATGATCCACAAATAAATATAAAGAGTTTCACAAATATTTTTTAAATCAACAAATGCACAATAAGCAAACCGTAAGTATATGTTACACATTTCACAAAAAGAAATGAAATTCACAAATAAATAAAATGGGATTTGCAAATAAATTTTTTTTTATAAATATATATTTAATTGTATTCATTTGTGAATCGTGTTCTGTGCATTTGTGAATCACTACACGCATTTGTTGATTGCGTTCTGTGCATTTGTGGATTTGAAACATTTCTAACGTCAAGACGTGCACAAGAATCCACAAATAGGTGGACTACGCCCACCGTCTACTCCAGCCAATCGGACAACGGTCTCGTGGCGCTGACCAATCGTGGCACGGTCTACCTCCAACCAATCACGTTCTGATTACTCGCAATCGCATGACTCGAAATCATGACATTATCTACTGTATGTGAAATACTAAAAATAAAAATAAAAAGCTCAGAAACAGAGATGAACCTTTTCAGACAAATTTTGTAAACTCCTGATAGAGATAACATGCATGCTATCCTTACTAATCGGTCAAGTGCAGGTCATTTAGAAACAGAAGTTTCATGTGAAATAGCATTCAGTGTCAGCTCACTGTACACCTGTAAACATTGCTCACATTTTGCTGATTGAAAATGTACTGTGTGACTTTATTAAAGTAAAGGCTAAAGGAAGCAGGATGCATTATGCTTACAATAACTCTTAGGTTTCATCATTCAAGGTATCATAATTCCTCTATACAGCTTGTATACATTAGAATAAAATGTCATTTCTTCACGACCATAATGCTTTATATAACGTAGAACGATGGCACACAGGGCTAAGTCATGTACGTGCAAGTGAAAGCATCAGTATGAGAAAAATGCAAAGTAAAAAAAAAATCATGAGACTGTAAATACATGTGAAAGGGCACAAAAATAGAACAAGAGAATCGTACTGGATGAAAAAAACGAGTGCAAACTAGACACTGCATTGAAGAACAGCCTCAGAGCGAGTAAAGCAGAACGTGATTGGTTGGAGGTAGACCGTGCCACGATTGGTCAGCGCCACGAGACCGTTGTCCGATTGGCTGGAGTAGACGGTGGGCGGAGTCCACCTATTTGTGGATTCTTGTGCACGTGTGTTTCAAATCCACAAATGCACAGAACGCAATCAACAAATGCGTGTAGTGATTCACAAATGCACAGAACACGATTCACAAATGAATACAATTAAATATATATTTATAAATATTTTTTTTTTATTTGCAAATCCCATTTTATTTATTTGTGAATTTCATTTCTTTTTGTGAAATGTGTAACATATATTTACGGTTTGCTTATTGTGCATTTGTTGATTTAAAAAATATTTGTGAAACTCTTTATATTTATTTGTGGATCATAGTATATTTATTCAGAATAACGAAACAATTCTGACCCCATAGAGAACTCCTTCTCGGCACTAAAGAACGTTTTTACGGACCACAGACGAGCAATGAGCCACACTCGTAAGTCTCAACTCGTGCATCTTGCATTTGAGCGGGACTTTACGAAAAAAGTTCGCCATTCGTTGTAGGACCTTGTTCTTCAAAAATGTAATTCCTCCTCTCATCGCCTGCAGCTCTTCTAAAGGTAAGAGGCCTTTTTGCTTTAGTACGTTTGGTTATATGGTGGCTAATTTGCGTGTGTTTTCGCGAGTCTTGCACTTTAGAGTCATGATAAATTATAGTTTACAGTGAGTGACACGTTTAGTATTTTATTATGTTTATTGAAGTTTAATAATAGTAATAGTATGTGAACGAGATAGGCCCCCTCATTCTCTATTCTCTGGCGCCGACCGTGGTTTTATATATATATATATATATATATATATATATATATATATATATATATATATATATATATATATACGTATGTGTTTATATATATATATATATATATATATATATATATATATATATAAATTCTATATTTTATCCACTCAATAGTCTGCAATATAATATCCATATAAACGTAGCGTAATTATAATAATAAAACATAGTGGGATATTCAGTGATATTGGTTGTGCAATATCGACTTTTGATTGGCCAATACCGGCAGACTGGAGCCAATGGAAATGCTTCTCTCCTTCGGTGCGCGTCTTTATTCCTCTGAGAACTTCAAAGCGGATCGCTTGAGGTAAATTATCTGGAATGATTAGTATATTAAATGATTACGATGCCTACCCAGCTAACACACGACGCACTAGTTACGTAATAATTGCACCCAAGAAGATTGGAACTGACCAGTGTACTTACTCCTTAAGTGTCAAGACAAATACAGCAACAAGCAAAGAGGCATTGACAGAGAGTCAAGAAATGATGATGAAAATAATTATTATTAATACTTCAGTAAAGCTCATTGAATCTATTCTGTTGTTAGTGTGGTCTTTAAACTTATGAACTGTATGGACTGACAAAGGTGGTACATGAGGAAGCAATTTGACAACAATGCAGTAAATAGTTTAGGTGCATTAAAAAGCGTGCTTGTTAAGATACCAGCAGACAAGCTAATCCAGCACAAATTAGTGCATAAAAGGTCACCAAAATAAAGTATTTGAACCTCATAATTAAATACAAATGGTGGAGAAAAACTGCAAAAAGGTCCAGTTTTTGAAAAAAGAACCCCCTCTTTCAATAGGCTGGACCTGAACACTGTGTGTAAATACAGACTGTGGCATGGGGAAGAGTTTTGAACCCCTGAAATATGTTCAAGTGATTACGAGTGATATCTAGAAATGTCAGGAAAACAAATAAACGTGTCTCTTATTTTGTGTAGTCGCATTAGTCACATTTTATTAGCTGTATGCTTTTGAGAAATGTTTTTTTTACCATCAGAATCTATTGTACTGTAATATTCTGTTTTAAATCTGCTCACTTCACTCACACAGGAGAACTGATCTGGTTAAAGATCTGGTTTTCTACCATAAAATTCCATTTCTCTATTGTTGGGTACCCACTTAGTTTAGTTTAGTTTAATTTAATTCATTACAATGGAACTGTTATCTTTCCAGTCATTTCAACCATATACATCTGGTACAGTACACACTGTCACCCAGGACCATGGTGCTACGTAAGGTAAAGTAATACAGTACTACATGAGACGCAACAGAATTCACATAGAATACACAGGAATACATAAAGAGCACATGTGCGAATGGTGCAAGACTGTAGAAATGTACTAAAACTGAATGAAGCACAGTGCAGCACTGACCTAATGCAGCTCTAATGAGAAAATGGATGAAAAAGTGCCATATGTAATAACTGTGTTTCGTTTACAAAAAATTTATTTATGTACATCTTGATTTTCAAATCAAGCTTTTAATTGCATTTCAATTCGATATGAACAAATCTCACTTTGCACTTACACATGCGTTCACATCTAAAGGCAGTTTAGTGAAGTCTGAGATAAAGTCAGAAGAGCTTTTCCCATCTCTCCAGCTGTTTGCAAATGTAATGTAATAGCTTTGTAGGTAATCGTATAGTTGAGCAGAAAAACATCTCAGCATGCACGACATGCAAAACAACACACATGGTTGTGGATGAGATACAATATCAGAAGACTCCACTGGGTTCCTCTCCTGTCAGCCAAGAACAAGCCTAAGTGTTAATAGAATCGACCAAATCGGACAATCGTAGATTAGGAAAAAAAATCGTCTGGGCTTTTTCCAGTTTTTACCTCTCAAGTTTGGATGAGTCCGTGATCATGATCGCCTCAGACTCTTGTTCTTGTCTAAGAGGAGTGGACACAGTTTGATGTTGTCATCTGCTGTTGTAGCTCATCCATATCAATGTTCGATGTGTCGTGTGTTCTGAAATGCGTTTCTGCTCACGTTGGTTATCAAAGGGTACTTATTTCAGTTACTATATCTGTGGAAAGTACTTCCGGTACAGTTACAGTGTTGCCCAGCAAGACTAGTGATATGTAATGTAAATATCTAGTGATATGTAAATAAATACAATAATTATATTGATGATATCATGATATTATTGTAATAAACCTTAGACGTTTGTTGCGATAGGATGTGCTAATATGGTGCTCCGTTTAATAGCTAGTGGTTGTTTTTTGTTCGCAGGATAAAGCCGTTAGCATTTGGGAGTCCAAGAATTTCTTCATGGACCTCGACCCTCTACCAGGAAGTTTGGAGGCTGTGAAGGAGATGGCTAAGATGAAGAAGTAGGCACAAATTACACCCTCTTCCTCTGAAGAGGTTGAGCTCAGAATTTGCAAACGAAAACCCCACTGACTGTTAAAGATAAAACAAAATCCATTCACAATAATAATTTGTTATTTATGGTAGCCTTAACATCTTTTTTACTCTTGAACTTTCCTCTCACAGAACACATTTTAGTCCAATTTTTTTTTGTCAAATAAAAGCTGACATTATTTGTTTTGGAGATATTTAATCAAATGAATCGCACAGCCAGTTAAACCTTTAATATTCACAAGCCCCTCTCAGAGGTAATGTTTACTTTAATAATGTGACCACACAAAGAAGATTGTATGACAGGCCACTTTAATATATTAAATAGAATTGATGGAAGGTCATTAATGAATTATATTTACATTGTGTTTTTATTTACATACAATATTTACATTACAAAGTAGCTTCACAGAAATCCGGATGTAGATTTAGACGATTAAAGGTAGGGTCTCCGATTTTTGAGAAATGCTTCAGAGTAGAGCCGCTGCTCCTCCACATCGAGAGGAGTCAGCTGAGGTGGCTCGGGCATCTGCTCCGGATGCCTCCTGGACGCCTCCCGGGGGAGGTGTTCCGGGCATGTCCAACCGGGAGGAGGCCCCGGGGAAGACCTAGGACACGCTGGAGGGACTATGTCTCTCGGCTGGCCTGGGAACGCCTCGGTATTCCCCCGGAGGAGCTGGAGGAAGTGTCTGGCGAGAGGGAAGTCTGGGTGTCCTTGCTTAGACTGCTGCCCCCGCGACCCGGCCCCGGATAAGCGGTAGAAGATGGATGGATGGATGGATGGCTTCAGAAAACTGAGTCGGCCCAAATAATACACAAAAATCAAAACAAACTTGTAACCAATGAGCAGAAAGGGGCGGGTCTTTTCAATATGCGGTGGAGAGAGTGTTCAGTGTGCCTGTGTGACATTAGCAGAAAGTGGTTTTAACATTGACATGGAGGATAAAAACAAAGAAAGAAAGCGAAGAAAGGCTTACGATAAGGCAAGAAGTAGGACCCGTGTTAATATAGGATCAGCTTTCCAGTGCTGGAGAGAGCTGAACGTCTTCCACGTGAAACGGAGATAAACCTTTCATGGTACAACACACAGTACTACAAAAACTACATTTGTATTACCATAGTATTACTCATTGAGTTCATTTATTGCTAAAAATATATCCTCGGTCAGCTACCCCAACAGGTTCCGCCATAATACTTGTCTGGGTTATACTTGGGTTATACTTGTCTGGTGTATGTGTGGGCGGAGCTATCAAAACAGGGGTGGGACCCATTTGGGTTAGGGGCATGTTTGTTTTGGCGATTTCAAATGTCAACATTGGCTTTCAAACAACGGAGACCCCACCTTTAAGTACAGAACTAAGTGTGTTATAAGAGTGTTCATCATGAGCAGACTGTGAATAAGAGACCTGGGATACAGGAGCACAGGTCTGTCTTTATCACAACATATCTGTTCATCACATTCATCTTGTTAATGTCTGCATGTTGTTTTACATTTTGTGGTGTTTGGATTCCTTTTTCAATCACTTTTCAGGGTTTTCTCACCTTACTACATCTCTTTAGAGAGGTATATTATTAAATTAACTTCATTACACTTACAAGTCACGTTTAGCTGAAGTACCTTCAGCCGTGAATCTGTTTATCCTGTGCATTCAGTCTGCACTCGTCTCCACGCCACTAGGGCCAATGTCCTTTCCTTTCAAAAAACATACTCAGACATGTGCACTCCTAACATTAACCATTATTTATGTTTATACAATCTGTATACAATCTGTAATGGACTCCTGCTCTTTTTCAACCAGTACAGATGTCTTCATTTGCACCAGTCCAATTAAACACTACAAACACTGTCCATACGAAAAGGTGAGGCATCCCCACTGCTATACTGTGAAACCTTCTTCAGATTTTTTTTGTTGTTCATTTGCATAATAATCGAAGTGTGTGTGTGTGTGTGTTTTCAGTATGCTTGGGTGGAGAGACACCTGGGCCCTGACTTTCTGGAGAAAGTAATTTTGACAAGAGACAAGACAGTAGTGAGTGGAGACATCCTCATTGATGACAAACCAGACATCCTTGGTAGGATCCTTTTAGGGTTCTGTCTTGTTTTCCAAAGGAAGATGTTAGATGTAAAGTTTTATAGCAGGGTTCCAAACTCATATTAGGTCATTTGCCCTCTCTGGAGAAAATGCTACATCCTGTGTCTTAATGTGTATATCTGCTTACATACAGGGGTTGGACAATGAAACTGAAACATTGGCCAATATAGTGTAGGAGGATTCACGCCTATATATTTACATTTACATTTACGGCATTTGGCAGATGCTTTTATCCAGAACGATGTACAAAAGTGTCTTGAAGTCTCTATCAATTTATACCTTAACAATTCTTTTGTTGTTTTATTTGTTTTTTTTTTTCAATACACACACAAAACAAACAGGGAATATAATTGCTAGTTGAAGTGGTTCAGGAAGAGGTAGGTTCTCACCCGTCAAAGATAGCCAGTGACTCAGTTGTTCGGACATCTAGGGAAGTTCATTCCAATCACCTCGGTGCCAGAACAAAAAAGAGTCTTGCTGTATATCTTCCTTTTACCCTGTGAGATTGTGGGACCAGTAGAACAGTGCTAGTAGTAGTAGAGCGTGTCACATTAGCAACATGCAAGGAAGAGGACAGTTGGTTGTCTAAGGTTACCCCAAGGTTGAGAGCCATGGCTGAAGGGGAGATCAGAACGTTGTGTAGGGATTTTGCAAGATCCTGACCTGGGGATGAATCACTTGGGATGATCAGCAGTTTAGTTTAGCTGGGATTGAATTGATGATGAACCGTTATCCACGATGGTATGTACACCAGACATGCTGAAGTCCGAGCAGACTCCATGGTATCTGAAGGAGGGAAGGAGAATAAAGTTTGAGTGTGATCAGCATAGAAGTGGTAAGAGAACCCATAGGAGGATATAACTTCACTAAGAGAGTGAGTATGTAGGGAGAAAAGCAGAGGACCAAGTGGGACACCACTGAGGCCTTTGAGACAACAGTGGAGAGTCTGCATGGAGCAGATATATGCACTGCCTGGTACACAATCGTCTCAGATTTTACATTCCATAAGTAAGAGCAGAGTGACATTACCTCTGAGTGGGGCTTGTGAATATTTGGTGTTTAACAGAGTGTAATGGTTGAATTAGCAGAGCAATAAAACATCTGTACATAAGATATTGTAATCTACACAACAATAATGTTGATGGTCCACGTCTTTCTGGTACATCTGTGACCAGGACAGCAAGTCTTTGTGGTGTATCGAGAGCCAGGGTAATGTCTGTATGTCACCACAAAGATGAACCCCCATCCAACAGGAGTAACTGTTGACACAAGAGGAATCTGTCTGAAAGGATCTGATCGTTATTTAGCCACTTTGGGGTATTAGTGAATCAGGAAGCGTTTTTGCATCACATAGTGACCTGACCACTGTTGCAGGAGGAATGGCTCAAAATCATTCCGGTGACTCTTCAGGACTTGTATCTGTCATTCCCCAGACGAATTGATGCTGTACTGGTCACAAACCATACACCATACTAAAAATTATTGTGTATTAAAACCAGATGTTGCAGTTTCATTGTCCATCCCCTGTGTACTGATTTCTCATTTGCGGAAATATTATAAGAATAAAAGTTACATCGTTTTTTTAATCAAATGATGAACTCCCCATAAGAAATACATGAAGTACAAAAACTACAGAACATGCAAATAGAATTAAATGAGTTTGCAATGGGAAAAAAAATCCCTCAAAATTCAACTAATTTGTAATACCTTTGATATCTGGTAAGAGTTCTCTAGCTATTTAGCCTTCAACTGTGTAATCACTCCACAACAAGGTTAAATGCGCTTTCACCTACTAGCTTTCCATCATCTCATAGAACAAGTAAATGTATTTTATGTTCAGCAAGAAAGAATTCTATCACATCTGAATTCATTGTCGACTCTTGTAACTCTTGTTTGCGATCTTTACACACTTGTGATGTCATTGTGTAGCTAGACCTGTTCTTTTATCCTTAACTACCATTCTGCTGCAGGCGTGGAGCCCAATCCATCCTGGGAACATGTCCTTTTCACTGCCTGCCATAACAAGCACCTGCCTGCCAGCACCAGTCAGAAGCGCCTCCTCTCCTGGGCTGATGATTGGAGGGGCATCCTGGAGGGCAAGTGAGAGCCTGGTGTCCTCAATTACACCTTCACCACGTTACCGCTGGTCAGCCTCCGCCTTAGTGGACTTGCAGAAATAACATGGAGGATATCCGTGGTGTAAGAAATCACAGCATTGGTCCAAATTTAAAGCTCGAAACACTGCATGACGAGAAGCCAGGTTTATAAGTAAGGGACATACTATACAAGACAAGCCTGAGTTCGTGAACAAATAACAGAATGATGTTTTTTTGACAGTTTTCACCGAGCATAAACTGCCCCAGAGCTCGATTTTTGGAAACACATTTTTATGCATATATATATATATATATATATATATATATATATATATGCATAAAAATGTGTTTCCAAAAATCTTTTATGCACATATATATATATATATATATATATATATATATATATATATATATATATATATATATATATATGTGCATAAAAGGGGGAACCACAGCACAACATGGTTCTTTTACTCCAGTCAATTAGCGCACAAACTTACTTAAAATTATTAAAATGCTTTTATTGAATAGAATTCTTTTGTCAAAGTGTATACATATTGAGAGATTCACACTCTAAAGAGAGACATGTATGAGTTTGTGTTGAGGTTCCTTTTATTTATAAACTCTTTTTAAATTAATATTATTTGTGCCTAAGTGAAAAAATATCACACAGTAAGCTGAAGATACACGCACTGTTTTATTAGTTACACTTTTTAGTACAATGAGCACTGAGGTAGTTATCAGTACAATAAAGAAATTTTTTTTTAAACAATTAATTTTTCTTTAAAAAACACATTTTTGTTAAATGTGACCAGGCTCGGCACACAGAAATAATCGAGTCACCTCCTTTTATATGAATTTTTAATTTCACAACCAGAGTAACGTAATATTTCTTACAATAATTTATAATGTAATGCTGGTGCACTCAGACTGCCTAAAACTGCCTATAAACACATTATTCAACAGATTACTGTGTACTGCATTGTTAACTGAACTAAAACAGATTTAGTGTTGACACGAATTTGAATGCTAACTAGACTGTATAATTTTATGCTTACACACATGCTTTGCTTTTGCTTCATGAAAACTCTATAAGGTGAAATTTCTTTTGCTCAAATAGTCTAGATTTTGCAGCTTTCTGATGCATGTAAGGTGAAACAGCATTGCATCTAAAACATTTACAAGTCATCTCTTTTCCCACAACTCCCTCTTTTAAAACTACATCCAAACCAATGTTTGTATGTAAAACTGTGGGGTGGGGCCAAGTGGCTTGGGGCGGAGCTCAGTTCTAGACAAATATAAAAATAGATGTAGCCTGAAGCATGACCTCAAAAAAACTTTTTATAGTTTTATTAATATGATACGCTTAAAAATTCAAACCATACCTTTAACCCATAAAAATAACAAATACACTCACTCACTCTCTCACTCATTTTCTACCGCTTATCCGAACTACCTCGGGCCACAGGGCTATCTCAGGTGTCATCGGGCATCAAGGCAGGGTACACCCTGGACGGAGTGCCAACCCATCGCAGGGCACACACATAACAAATACAATATGTTTCAAATAAAAATCCTTTTGAAAAACACTGAAGCAAACCCGACTGTCGATGGGAGAATTGGCTGGAGCTCAACATATTTAGTTTTCTAAACATAAACGATATCTTACGTAATCACAGGCATTTATGTAAATTATCTACCTGGTTGAAAAAAAGGGAAAATGTTTCACTTTGGAACGTTTCACGCTCCAGATTTACACAGTCGTCCAGATTTACCACAAAACAGAACAAAGTCCAACTGCGTCCAAATTCAAATTTTATTTACAGCCTTGAACCAACTGCTAATGGTTAATTATTGAGCGCTAACACTTTTCCATTGTGTCACCGTCACCATTCTGACAGTTGCTTATCTTGACCTCTGTAAGAAATAAATGTTATGTAACTGGACATACACAAATTATATTTGAATCTTTCTGGCACTGACTTAAACACTATGAACCTACACACTGCTCTATATACCCAAAAGAAAGGCCGGTGAATTGGACAAAACCCTATAGATTGTATACAAACCTTATTAAACTTGTCTGTATTATTGTTACAGCTGGCACATTTCTGTTAATCTGCTGTAGCTGCATGTTTTCAGGTGTTTTCATTTCCTCAAGACTGGTAGTGATAGTTATTTTCTATATGGGGAGAGATGAGAGAATTCAGATTCGAATGGACAAATTTGTTCAAGCCAACTGGAAGGATACAGTGACTCAAATAATCATTGATAAACATCAAATCTTGAGGTGCATGAGCTCCATCAGCAAAATACCACTCTGGGTTCCATGCCAGCCAAGAACAGGAATCGGTCTACAGTGGGCACAGACTCTGACGTTCTCTGTCCCATTTTATTGAGTCTGTACCTCAGATATTGATTTCTAGACTATTGTTCATGGCTGACAGGAGAAAACCCCAATGTGATGTTCTGCTGTTATAGCTCATCCACCTAAGGGCTTGATGTTTATCGACTGATTATTTGAGTTACAGTATCCTTTTTGTTGGTTTGACCCAACCCAGCCATTTTGCTCTGGCCTCTCTCATCAACAAGGCATTTACATGAACAGAAACATGACTTACTTGATGTTTTTTGTTTTCCCACACCATTTTGTGACTCTAGGGACTCTCTCCTGAATGTGGATATTAAGTGTGGATATAGTGAGTTGGATTAAATGAATGCTTTTTAAGTAGATATTTTTAACTCATTTAGGTTTTTATGTTCTAAGTTGATCCACTTGCAACATTTTAAATCTGAAATCTACTTGGAATATGGAGTGTTAAATAATGTTAATTAATGGTGTATGGAGAGGGTGATTATGGGTAATTTGTTTACAAATTTACATTTGCTGCATTTTCAGTGCTGTAGTGTAAGTGTGGCTGCTGCTGCCTTTACATTGCACTGCTGATGATGTGGCTCTGTGATGTAAATCGGAAGCAAGCTGTCAGATTATTGATTGACAGCCATAACGATCATTTAGTCTGGGGGCGAGCCAAAGCTGTGTGACTCACCTCCTTAATGATTGTACTTGGTGCTCTACATCAATCATGTGTGTCTGTATGAAGTGAGACAGGATCAAAGCCACTCACTCAAGGTTTTAATAAAGAATGCATTCTGTTTACATGCCATTAGTCTGTCTCATTATTCATTCTGATTCATTTAGCTATTTTACAGTCACAATTTTTGAAAAAAGTCTATTATGGTGAACATGTGGGAGAAAAAATAATGACATGCACATTGTCTATATTTCTAACATGGACCACCACTAAGTAAAAAATTGTGTATGAGTAAAGTTACAGAACAATATTTTTGTATGGAATGTAGGTATGTCCTGCACAGGACAAGCAAATTAAAGGTTGATCATACTGCACAAGTGCAATACTGCATACGAAAATAAGTTTATTAACTGTTCAAAGCCCATAGGTCTTATTTTAATATTTAATGGACACGATACTCAATGAGCGATGTACCGAAATGCCCTGAAGTCTCTGTTGAACACATTTCCTCATGCTAGTCTGATTTTATTTGGCTACTCCCTGTTATACTGTAGTTCACATGTGGGTTCTAAGCACTTAAATCACATCATGAAAACTATCTTAATAACAGTAATGTGAATGCATTTGGATGCAAACTGAGATCAGATGGTCTGAGTAATATTTCTAAGGATATATCAGATAAGTTGTATTTAGTGCTGAAAGTGGCCAATAAGGGGAGCTGTGTCCTTGTTCTAAAGATGCTGAAGGTTCAGAAACGCTCTCTCCTCCCCTTCTGACACATTTCCGGAACAGTATTATACAACACTTAAACTGATTGATTGTTACTTACTTTTTAAGTCTGAATCTAACAATTTTACTTACCTTTAATACATTTTATCTTACTAAAACCTCCTTGTGTGTCCCATCATTGTGCATATTTGTGTGTGTTGGGGGTTGAGTTCAGTTCCTATAGTACCTAATTTGCTAAATAATCTTTATGCCAAATGAACAATATGCGTTCTCTAGATTAAAAGTATCTATCACCTTTATCGTCCGTATGTGTGTCTGTACAGGATTCCTTGTGATGGAGAGGCATTCCATCCGGGGTGTACACACACATTGTTCCTGGATTAGGCTCTTAATTCTTAATATGATGTGACTCAGACCATGACAAAGTATAATCTTCACTACACCATAACTAACAAGAAACATAATTAGAGAGAAAAAACAAGCACCCTGGTATAATGACCACACACAAAGCAGATCTCTAGGATATTAGAACGTAAAACTAAATTAGGAGTATTTCAAGTAGCATGGAAGAAAAGCCTTCAGAGCTACAGTGCTGCTAGGTCTGTGTATCTCTCCACCCTAAGTAAAGATAACAAAAATAATCCAAAATAATAATCCAAAAGTTAAGTAGTATAAAATAACTGTAAGAAAACACACACCATAAATATGCAGCAGCATAGAGTTCAGGAGTTATTTCAATACCAAAATTGAAAATATCAACTATAGTCCAATATCAAACCTTCCCTTTATTTCCAAGATCCTAAGGAAAAGGTTGTAACACAGAATTCATAACATGCATGAATTGTAGCAGTCAGGATTAAGGCTTCATCGTAGTACAGAGACAGCGCTGGTTAAAGTGGTAAATGACCGCTGGACTGGACACTGATCAGGATTGTGTCTCCTTGTTAATGCTGCTCGTTAGTGTAGCTCTTGACACCATTGATCATACTATTGTATTTGATATGCTAGAAAATATTGTTGCCTCAGGTCTTATTTAACTGATTGTTATCTGTTCATAGATCTAAATTGGGTCTTCTCTCTGCATACTAAGGTGATGTTCGGTGTTTACCTTTTATATGCTACCTGTTGGTGCTATTATTCATAAAGGTGGTACTAGCTTCCTCTATTGTGCTGATGGGGGGGGGGGGGGCACGGTGGCTTAGTGGTTAGCACGTTTGCCTCACACCTCCAGGGTTGGGGGTTTGATTCCTGCCTCCGCCTTGTGTGTGTGGAGTTTGCATGTTCTCCCTGTGCCTTGGGGGTTTCCTCCGGGTACTCCGGTTTGATCCCCTGGAAAAGACATGCATGGTAGGTTGATTGGCATCTCTGGAAAATTGTCCGTAGTGTGTGACTGTGTGAGTGAATCAGAGTGCGTGTGTGCCCTGTGATGGGTTGGCACTCCGTCCAGGGTGTATCCTGCCTTGATGCCCAATGACAGCAGTGCTTGTACTAGGACCACATGCAGCCAGAAGTAAGCGTTCTGATTACACTAGTTCATGCTTTTGTTACCTCTAGGTTGGATTATTAAACTGCCTTACTGTATTTACTGTCTGGAAGTTCCAGTAGGAGCATAAACAAGCTCCTGATAGTCCAACAGCTAGAGTCCTAACTAGAACCAGAAGATATGAACATATTACTACTATGTTATCCACACTGCATTGGCTCCCAGTCAAATTTCTCATTAATTATAAAATTCTATTATTGACCTATAAAGCAGTCTCGTGCCACAGTACATTAGAAAACTTTTTTCTTTTTTTCTTATGAATGATCCTTCACACCTATTTGGTCACAAGGTGCAGGTTACTTAGTTAGTTGTTAGTAAAGGCAAAAGCAGGGGCAGATTTTTTCTTACAAATCCCCTATCCCGCTATAGAACAGACTTCCAATTAGTGTTTGGGACTCAGACATACAGGCATTGTTTAGTCAGGCATTTTGTACAACCTGAAATCCGGAAAAGTTGGGATGTTTGAATTTGAATAAAATGAAGTTCTGAGTTTGAATCCCAGCACCACCAATCTGCTACTGCTGGTCCCACAAGCAAGGGCCTTAACCCTCAGTTGTATAAATGAGAGAAATGTCATTTGTTTTGGATAAAGGCATCTGCCAAATGATGTAAATGTTCTCTGGGCCTGCTTTATCTATCTGGATGCCCTACTTCAGGTTGGTGTTCACTGCTGCTGAAAAACAAAATCCAAACCCACATGGTCCTGTGTGAAAAAGAGTATAAAACGTAACTGTGGTTTATCACACCTGAGTTCAATTCTCAGGTGTGACTCCTGGGAATGGCCGGCCAACCAAAATTACCCCAAGAGTGCAGCGACAACTCATCAAAGATATCACAAAAGACCCAACAACAACATCCAAAGAACTGCAAGCCTCACTTGCCTCAGTTAAGGTCAGTGTTCATGACTCTTTCTTGATAAGTTCCAAGACAAAAAACTCTGCTGAGCAAAAAGAACATAAAGGCTTGTCTCAGTTTTGCCAGAAAACATCTTGATGATCCCCAAGACTTTTGGAAAAATACTCTGTAGATTGATGAGACAAAAGCTGAACTTTTTGGAAGGTGTGTGTCCCACTACATCTGGTGTAAAAGTAACACTGCTTTGCTGCTTCAGGACCTGGAAGACTTGCTGTGATAAATGGAACCATGAATTCTGCTGTTTACCAAAAAATCCTGAAGGACAATGCCATCAAGCACACCATCAAGTCCACCTCTGAATGGCTGAAGACAAACATAATGAAGACTTTGGAGTGGCTGAGTCAATGTCCTGACCTGAATCCTATTGAGATGCTGTGGCATGACCTTAAAAAGGTGGTTCATGCTCGAAAACCCTCGAATGTGGCTAAATTACAACAATTCTGCGAAGATGAGTGGACCAAAATTCCTCCACAGTGCTGTAACAGACTCACAAATGCTTGATTGCAGTTCTTGCTGCTAAGGGCGGCACAACCAGTTATTAGGTTTAGGGGCAAACACTTTTTCACACCGGGCCATGTAGGTTTGGATTTTGTTTTCCCTTAATAATAAAAACCTTCATTTAAAAACTGCATGTTGTGTTTACTTGTGTTATCTTTGACTAATATTTAAACTTATTTGATGATCTGAAACATTAAAGTGTGACAAACAAAAAATCAGGAAGGGGCCAACACTTTTTCACACCACAGTATATGGAACTGCTGCGGAAAGAACCACTTGGAGACTGTGGCTGTTGATCAACAATGATGGAAAAACTTCCTTATAGAAGATTGAGAATTGCTTTTGCACTGCTTTTAGATTTGGTGATGCATCGGCTTATAGACCATTTCAAGAATGTAAACACTAACGTATCTGGTTCTGAAGCATTTCTGGTGGTGCTGTGCTATTTTTAAAGTAGGAGATACAGGAACATTTGCACCAGAACCAGTAAGGTCAGGACCAACCATTACCCAGCTGAACTCTGTTAATGTTTTACTGCCCAAATCATCCTGAAATTTAATCTTATAATGTATATTCTGTATTATCTCTATAATTGAAAGATTATCTTTATATATATCTGTATAATTATGTTGGCTTTGTAGAAGCCAACATTCTGAAATCCGTTATAAGCTTATTATTAGGGTTCAAGCACGAAGTGCTGGACACCTATTGTATTCGTTAGGATTTTTATTATTAGGGTTCAAGCGCGAAGCGCTGGAAACCTATTGTTTTCGTTAGGATTTTTATTATTATTAGTAATTATTAGTAATTATTATTAGTAATGTATTTGTTCTGATTTTTATTATTAGGGTTCAAGCACGAAGCGCTGGAAAACTATTGTATTTGCTCAGATTTTTATTATTATTATTATTATTATTATTCCGCCCTAGAAACGATCGTGCAGCCCAAACCGTAAGGCCTAGAGAGCTCAAACTTGGTCAGATGGTAGTACTGGTCACAGTTACTCAGGGCCAAGGACTCAGCGAAATCGGCAAATCTGGGGCCCTTCAGCGCCCCTCAACGAGTTTGTGCCCATAACTCCTAAACCGTATGTCCAAATCTCAAGTGCTTTATATCATTGGAATCATGACTTAAAAAACGTATATCTCCGATTTCAATCCCCCCTTGAAAATTTTTTCGCTATAGCGCATTTTGTCCGAAACCTACTTTTGCGAACTAGTCCTAGGTTTTTCGCCTGATCGAGACCAATCCAGTGCAGTAATATTCTCTGGAGTCTCAATGTCAATAATTATGGAAAAAAGTCGAAATTTTGATTCAGGGTCCTTAAGGGGCCCCAAAATGTTCGGACTGTGAGGAGCCAGTTTTACTAAAATGTCAATAACTCAAGAACTAAATGAGCTATCAACACCAAACTTGGGACATGTGAAAGAGGTCAAACTGAGGTCACAGTTCAAAAACCGCGGCGATTGGCCACTTGGTGGCGCTATAACGGAAAAATCACTAAAAACAGCCCTTTTTAAAAAAAAAACAATTTTGTGAAGAATCGAATTCTTAAGATTCTGATTCTGAGAATCGCCGCGGTTTTTGAACTGTGACCTCAGTTTGACCTCTTTCACATGTGTCAGAGGACAAACTGAGGTCACAGTTCAAAAACCGTGGCGATTGGCCACTTGGTGGCGCTATAACTTGCCGGTCACTTTGTGTATGTGACTTGTGGGTCACTCGTTCTGCATCTGGATGCTTGTGTTTCTTCGCTTTATGGATATGACTTTGTTTATTTTAGCAAAAACTGGACAGGTGAGTACTTCACATGACATATATTGTGTAACACGTTGGTAAGCTTTTCTGTATTAGAGACACTAGGTTAGGAGCGGGTGCCACCCTCTCTAACTTGCGGGTCACTTTGTGTATGTGAAAATCCTTTAAGGCCTTAAACTCCCTAAAGGCCTTAAACGCTTGAACCCGGGAAATGCTGCTTGCAGCTTTAATTAGGGTTCAAGCGCGAAGCGCTGGAAACCTATTGTTTTTGTTAGGATTTTTATTATTATTATTATTATTATTATTATTATTATTATTATTAGGGTTCAAGCGCGAAGCGCTGCAAACCTATTGTTTTTGTTAGGATTTTTATTATTATTATTATTATTATTATTATTATTATTCCGCCCTAGAAATGGTGCAGCCCAAACCGTAAGGCCTAGAGAGCTCAAACTTGGTCAGATGGTAGTACTGGTCACAGTTACTCAGGGCCAAAATCTCAGCGGAATCGGACAATTTGGGGCGCTTCAGCACCCCAAAACGTGTTTGTCACCATAACCCCTAAACCCCTAAAACCCCTATGTCCAAATCTCAAGTGCTTTATATCATTGGAATCCTTGGCGCATGACTTAAAAAACGTATATCTCCGATTTCATTTCCGCCATTAGATTTTTTCGCTATAGCGCATTTTATCCGAAACCTACTTTTGCTAACTAGTCCTAGGTTTTTTGCCTGATCGAGACCAATCCAGTGCAGTAATATTCTCTGGAGTGTCAATGACAATAATCTTTGAAAAAAAGTTTAAATTTTGATTCAGGGTCCTTAAGGGGCCCCAAAACGTTTGGACTGTGAGGAGCCAGTTTTACTAAAATGTCAATAACTCAAGAACTAAATGAGCTATCAACACCAAACTTGGGACACATGTGAAAGAGGTCAAACTGAGGTCACAGTTCAAAAACCGTGGCGATTGGCCACTTCGTGGTGCTATAATGGAAAAATCACTAAAAACTTTAAAAAAAAAAGCCCTCTAGCGCCCCCAACAGTCCAAAAACCCAATTGTGCGCTGACTTGTAAGGCAAAGATTCTGATTCTGGTTCTGACTCGGAGTGGGTGGGGCCTAACCCCTAAGTAGGCGGGGCTTGTCTTGAAATGGGCGGGGCTTTAACCGGTGACAATTAATTTGTAATATTTATAACACTAGCTTACTACCTTTATGTTTTTATGAAATACAGCAAAAACGTGTCAGACACTCAGTGTCTGGTTACTGGTTAGAGACAGCTGAAGGTTTAAAAAAGAAAAAAATCTCCGACAGGCAGAGACACAATGCGAGTCGCATTCTACCAAGCAAGCACCACGTCTGAACGAACCCATGTTTACCAGAACTCTACTGGTTAGGAAGTACGTATTATTAACGTTACAACCCGAAGTAAAAAGCTGAAGAAACCCTAAACGGCTCATCTCCAATGGATATGACTTTGTTTATTTTAGGGAAAACTGGACGGGTGAGTACTTCACATGACATATGTTGTGGCACCCTCTGTAGCATGACATATGTAGCATGACATGACATATATTGTCATGTCAATCCAAAGGCCTTAAACGCTTGAATCCGGGAAATGCTGCTTGCAGCTTTAATTATTATTATTATGTTGGCTTTGTAGAAGCCAACATTCTGTTTTCCTTTATAAGCTTCTTATTATTATTATTATTATGTTGACTTTGTAGAAGCCAACATTCTGTTTTCCTTTATAAGCTTATTATTAGGGGTCAAGCCCCGAAGGGGCGTAGACACCTATTGTTATCATTAGTTTTCTTCTTCTTCTTATTATTATTAGGGGTCAAGCCCCGAAGGGGCATAGACACCTATTGTTATCGTTAGTTTTCTTATTATTATTCTTCCGTCTTCCGCCATTGAAGTCAATGGCAGCCCATAGAACCGTATGTAGGAAAGTTATGAAATTTGGCACACATGTAGAGGCCAGTCTTAGAAGTTACTGTAGCAACTTTGGTGTGTCTAGCTCAAACCGTCTAGCGCCACCAACAGTCCAAAAACCCAATTTTGTGCTGAATCGTAAGGCCTAGAGGCAAAATTCTTGCAACATCAGAATCTGAATCAGAATCACAAAGGTCTTTATTGCCAAGTATGTTTCGGCAAAATTCTTGCAAAATCAGAATCAGAACCAGAATCAGAAAGGTCTTTATGAGGAACACACACACACTTACACACACATTTACACACACACACTTACTCACACTCGCACACTCACATACTCACACACATACACTCTCACACACACACACACAGACACACAGACACACACAGACACTCACACGCACTCACACACACACACACTCACACAGACACACACACAGACACACACACACAGACACACACACACACACACACACACACACACACACTCATACACACACTCACACACACACACACACAG